>NW_027176285.1:14691202-15285360 GCF_023349555.1 Cebidichthys violaceus
GGCAGTCCGGCTGTGCAGATTTGAGCTTAGCCAGAGGCTGAGGAGCTCTGGTCTTATCTCCCTCCTCACTGGTGGGCTTCAGATCTCACAGACCCCTCCACCCCGCCCCCAAAAAAACCCACAATAGTGCAGCTCACACCAGAGGGAGAATCAGAAGAGCACGAGGTCGCCAACACCGGTTCTGTTCACCGAGCACCAGCTCTCCAACCCTAACCCAACAATGTTTGGTATTCTCTCGGCCTGATTATCACAACAGCTGGCGATTAATTACCTGTTGATCATCTTATTGACTCGAGCCTCGAGCGGTAATCCGACCTCATCACTTTTACCCGGTGTCTCTCTCTCTCTCTCTCTCTCTCTCACACACACACACACACACACACACACACACACACACACACACACACACACACACACACACTGAGCGACACACACACACACACACACACACACACACACACACAGCGAGGCCGCGTGCGACGCTCGTCAGAGAGACAATGGAAGGATTACAGCGAGAACAGTCCGCATTCTGTTGTTGACATTAAGCGAATTGCTTACACGGGGAAATCAATCCCCTGTAGATCGAACAAATAAGCGCCCCGGCCTGCAAACACACTGGACCAGCCAAACAACACACACACACACACACACACACACACACACAGCACACACACACAAGGGAAAGGATTATTGACTGCGTGGTTAGACACACCAGCTCACATCTGGATACTCATCTCTACCTAAGACGAATAAAAACTGAGGCTCCATCGATCCCACTTGTGAGGAGCGAGCAGGTTTCATAGGAGCACATGGCTAGATCCTTGACCTGGTCCACATCCTTGTTCACAGGATATAAAACTACATTTTTATTTCTGTTACCTTCTGTAAGCGCAGCAGTGTGATTAAATACGATCACATCGGGTTTTCGTCAATTCAGATCACAGAGATCACGTTTGACACAAGAGGGTTTGACTATCAAAACACACACTGTATGAACGAGAGCGATGGAGGGGAATTTAAATCTGAGCAACTTGACTGAGTCTACACACACACACACACACACACACACACACACGTGGATATCGACAGCCCTCATAGTCCCACTTTGATAAATTTTCACTTTTAGTTGCTTTTGGACGAGCGATCCAGCTGCTGCACGGAGTTATAGAGTTTACAGAAGGTGCTGAAATATTGCGTCCATAACTAATCCAAGTTGTTATCTGTAGTAGTCTTTGCTCCGGCAGGACAGGCTATAAAGACGTAAAGGGGGGGGGGGGGTGAGAGGACAGACGGTTTTATAGGTAACGAAACGTGTCATTACAGACGTGGGACTGTGCTTCAATTATCCTCCTCTTTAGTTCATTCCTAAGCTTTTTATTGCAGCTCTTTATAACACACACACACACACACACACACACACACACACACACACACACACACACACACACTTATACATACCCCCCCTCTCTTTGTACGAGCGAGGAAGAATCCCCGTTTCTCCTGTAACTGCTCGCTTTCTTTTCTTTGCTACGAGAAAAAATTGCGGCGCAAACCTTCGCCTGAGCCGATTTGTTGACGTGGCGTTTTTTAATGGAGCGGGTAGCTTAAATACACATACCTCATAATGTCTGCTCCCCGTTTCCCCGTTGTATTCTGTAACGACTGGAATTCATGGAATTCAGTCACAGCCCACATAAGGGTCACTACTTCCCATTCAGACACAGAGGCTCCATTGTCATATGAACAATAGCCATAACTTGTTAAATGGCCATGTGAAAATGTAAGTGGCCCACGGAGTGAGATTGGGGATTTGGCAGCGATACGAGCAATACTGAAGCTGGCAAGTACTGGTACTGTAAAAACGTCTCCATCATTAACCGGTTTTCAAAAGGGACTACTTCTAGAGCAGGAAAGTAGTTCCAAAAAACGGTTAAGACTGCGATCTATGGATGTGGATTGTCCAGAGTAACAATGGCACCATTTCTGGAAAGAGATTTTCTAATGTTCACTCGCCTCCATTGTATTTTTTTTTTTTTTTTATGTATTATTTGGCCATTTCAGGGTGAAGAGAGCCTTTGAATGAATTTGGGGACGGAAAAGTTCACCTCCATGAATCAGTGTGTACTCAAAGACAACAATGAGACACTAAAAATAGAAAGACCTTCACCAGAAATACATTTCTAGTGGAGTTGAAACGATGTTTCATGAAACACTGAAATGTCAAAAAATAGATGTATTTTTTGCATTGAGGCGGCTACGTTATAATAAACTGTGTTTTCATTACTGGCATATTAACTATTGTGGATTTTGGACCTTTTCTGCACAGCTGCATTGTTCGCAACGGTTTCCTCGACAGGAACTTGTCACCGTGTGTAACAGCTTCTCTGTTTGCAGCTAATGCGTCACAATGGCCTATAAGAAGATTCAAATAACACCGTGACGCCGACGGGAGACGGAGCCGAGCTCTGATTCAGATGTCAGGAGGCGGAGCTCGGATCCAGTGGGCTCCGGGCTCAATTTAACCCCTGATTGGACCCCAGAGCCTTACATGCAGTAATTTATCCTTCTGATCTGTGCTTAATGCAAACTCACAGCAGGGAGGGTTTCCTGCAGGCCTGCGAGACCAACACTGAGACTGACTGATCAGAAAGATGACACATATGAGAGGATACTACTCAAAAAGTTCAGCTTTCTACTATTTTTTTGTATTTCCTGCAGGACTCAGATGTTAATGCTTCTAATTATGCGACGGCCGATGTCACTTGAAGTGCTGCTGCAAGGAATTGCGGTTCAGCATCATCTCCTTTCCCTCCGTAGCAGACGATCCAGTGAGCCCTATGCCGAAGGAGATGAGGAAAGGAAGCATTGAAGCACCTTTAGATACTGCCGAGTCATTTCACTAAGTTATGGATCCGTTAAAAGCAAAAACAAAACTTCGACCGCAGCCTTTGTTACTGTTCCAACAGAATTGAATATACTTGTTTATGTACATTCCTTCCTTTGATCGTTAAACTATATGCATCCCAACACTCCTTCACAATAAAAGCCCTCGAAGAAAAACCCCTTGAAGCAGCTGACCGAGGTGAGCTACACCTTTTTAATTTCCTTTTTTTTTTGGCAACGAGCCTTCTGAATTTCAGTTGCTTTCAGCATGGCGCACCAAAAGCACGATAAGTCAGCCAAATCTGCTAACAAGTCTACACACAGACCAGCTGAAGCATGAAGCAAAGGCAAAACAAAACAGGCAACTCTGTTCTCCAAGCGACGAGGCGTGTAAAGTGCAATCGTCCTCTGATCTATCTGCCGTGGGAATCCACATCCGAGCTATAAACGGCAATCTCACAGTCGTTCTCTCCAACGCACAGACACACACACACACACACACACACACACACACACACACACACAGACACATCGCGGGGCGTGTTTCAGTGCATGTCTGCGTCCTTCCGCAGACGAAACGGACGTCGTCGGTGAAGGCCGGAGGGAGGAAACGGGGCAGATTTGGAGTTCTGTATTTGAACGCCTTCATTCAGGGTCTTTGTCCTCAAAAGTGGTGCAGACCCAGTGACAAAAGACACAACTTCTGTCTGCGAATGAGCGTGTCGGCATACAGGCAGTGTTTGTATGTGTGAATATATCTATTCGGAGAGATCGAGGGCAGGACAACAGGAGGGGTGCAACTATCTGGGACAGCGCAGTCTCCACCAGACGGTTCGACCAAAGACTTCAATTTAAAGTTATAATACAACTAGAGATAATCTCCTTTTACACTATGTGCAATTTCTGCATACTAAGAAATAGTTGTGTGCAGTTTTGTTGAGTGAGTGTGTGTGTGTGTGTGTGTGTGTGTGTGTGTGTGTGTGTGTGTGTGTGTGTGTGTGTGTTTGTGTGTGAAGGATCGAGGTGGAGAGTTATGCGACAGGAAGTGAGGTACGCTGGGAGGGAGAGGGGAACCTTTGGGAGTGGAGATCATTTCCCCCTCTTTCCTGTTTTCTGTTTTGTCTCAGCAGGTTGGGCCACCTTCTTACATCACCAGCATGAGCTATTTCACTACCCAACGGTGTGTGTGTGTGTGTGTGTGTGTGTTAAACTGAGAGAGAACACTGAGGATCAACTGAGAAAGGGAACTGATAAACGGAGAGACGTCCTCCTCAAATGTCCAAAGATATTCGGTTTACTGTCACGGTGGGGTAAACAAACACTCACATTTAGGAAGCTGGAATGACTCAAAATGACTCAAACCGATAATCAAAAATAATTAAAAAGGTTAATTACACAATTATTAAGTGTCACGAAGGCATCTTAAGCAACGCTGTCGCTGGTTACAAACCATGAAAGCCTTGTGATGCGGTGCCGATGAGAAAATGTGAGTTTACTTGATTAGAAAAGGTCAGGATGTCAGCGGGAGTTTTCCCCTGAGTCATGTCTGCAGGACTAATTATAATCGAAGTGCGAAACTTCTTTTTTTTGGGGGGGGGGGGGGGTTTATTTAATAATTCATTGCTTCGCTGCTCTGTGGAAACACCGCAGGCCCTCGGATCCTTTTCAGACGAGCCCTCGCTGCCCCGCCAAAGCCGCCGGAGAGTATTCACACACTCGCTGGTTGTTTTCATGGCGTCTCTGAAAGCTGAGCGACATGAGACGAGTTAGCGAGACTTTGATCTGAAGTCCGAGCTTTTCATCTCTTCCATCGGTGCCTCATAATTTATAGACCGTTGAAGGTGCACTGAGGAAGCAATAGAACTACAGCCTTGTAGTTGGGACAAAAAAAAACTTGACGACCGTGTCAATTGCATCGTCCACGCCGAGGTCAACCCCTTGACTAACCGCTTTACAAAACCCTGCATATTCTCAGAGCGTGCAGTGGACGGACTACTGCATGCAGACAGTGTGCGCTCCTTTCTGCTGTCCACTTTCATTTTGTTTTGACAGCCGGTTCAGTGTCTCCACGGATTTTATTGGTTACCAGTCAATCTGGATCTGTGTGATGAAAGCCTGCGTATGCATCAATGTCAAGGCAGATTTTGAATAGAGCGAGGAGCCAAATATAAAAGAGACTCCTTACATGCATAGTTGTGGCACATTTTGCAGAAAATTTGCACGTCTACCATTAGGGTACTTCTTTGGTCATTGTGTCATTCGGTCATGACAACAGTGTACTCATCAAATGAAATACTGAGCTTTGGAGAGAAGACGACATCTCTGAGAAAGAAGTCAGACAAAAGCAAGAAACACCAGCAGTCACACTATATGGCCCTCCCCACTGGTTACATCCGCTAACGTCTGGCTTTTGTCTTTAGTGGAGGAACTACAATCTGCGTTCATTCCCGGGACAAGTGAGCCGGCGGTACGATCATGTATCAGCCACAGTCGAGAATATATATAGTAAACAAAATCAACAGGAATTTGGACAATTATGGCAACTCTGGCTCGGTCGAAGTAAACCAGAATTCACAGAGCAGCGTGTGAAAAGAGACAGCGGTTGTATGAGCTGCTCAAAGCCAGCGGACTCCATTGACAGAAACAGTCGTTTGACCATTTTTTTTTTTTTTACCTTTTTCCAGCAATCGCGAACTCCCTTCACTCAGTGTTGTTCTGCACCATGCGGTGCGTGATGTCACACAAACGCTCCTCTGCCACTCTGCAACAACAGGAAAGAGGTGCGATGGCAAAACCACTCGCATACCATCACCTGGAATAAATCGAACCCTCTAAACTAACGTTGCGTATTCCATACTCTTAAAACTAGAGACACTGAACAACTGCCGAGACAAAGAGACCTGGAATACTTCTGTTATCTCTCGGCTTCTGTTGCATCAACACAACAATGCTTTGTCAGACAAGATGGCCCACTCACCTCCACACATACGCAAACACAAAACAACTACGCATATGCAAATAGATGCAGATCATTTGCATTACTTCCCAGAACTGTCTTTCAACAACATAGTGCCGTAAACGTAAAAGTGAACATGACTTACTGCCTTAATAATTCATTTACACGCCGTATTATTCAAATCACACCACAATGCTGTACCATTATTGGTGTGATGGCAAAAAGCCTTTGCTCCGGGGACATTAACGAAGCTGCCAGAGAGCATATTCTGACACACAGCTTACGTTGAAATGAATCTTATTTGGATGAAGCGTGTCAAAATTAAGATTCTTTGATTCTTTTTGAACGACAAACTCCAAAAAAAAAAGTCTCAGTTGCAGACAGACCTTCCCAGTGATTCTTCCGCACCATTAACTCATTGAGAACTATCTATTGCAGCTCCATCTCTATGCAGTGCTGCGGCATACGGCGTGCATGCTGACACCGGGGTGTGCCTATTCAAATTCTAAGGCGCCTGCGAACGCAAGCGGACACGCTCCGGGAGCACGTACGTCCGCTGGAGGGCGGGATGTGGAAGAGCTCAGTCGGGGGTTAGAGCCACATCTGCTGAAAAAGTGTGTGGGGGGGGGGGGGGGGGGGGGGGGGCATATGGACTCCATCTGATTAATAACGACAGTCAATAAATACACCTGCATATTCTGACGTCATCTTATCAATATGTAAAGGCTCAAAAGGCCTTAAAGCTGTACACACCTACAGTATACATGCTTTGCTTCAATGGAGTCTGGTGGCTTGGCAACACATGGAAAATGCCGTCTCAAGGCGAGGAACGACGGTGAAACATATTATAAATGTAGTTTCTTTTGGCTAAATGCACGGCTTTGCTTCCACGTGATTACTCGAGTCTGCTTCTCCGCGCTGGCGGCGAGCCAACCGTGTTCTACTGTAGGTTATAGAAGGATTATAGATAAGTACGCTCAGCACAACCCCACCGCAGAGCATCTGAGCCCTCCCTTTGAGATACTTCTATAACAAACAAATACATATCATTTATAATTCAGTGTACATCCGCAGAAAGCCGAGGTTTTTGCGTCCCCGAATTCAGACTGTAAGCACTTAATTGCTCGACAAAGACGCGATGAATGCCTTCCCACAGCCCTCGTTAGGTGACTGCGGGACGGAAAACAATGAAATGTTAATTGATTCGGATAATTAATAAGCAATAAGTGCCAGCGCACGCTCGGAAGGCTACAGCGGCTAGCCACCTGCCCGAACATGCAATCTGAAAGGAACACATGTGATATCACACACACACACACACACACACACACACACACACACACACACACACACACACGGAGAAGGTACCCAGCCCAACACAGGCCAACAAAACATACAGTGAAATCGCTCCACGTTTATTGCTGTCAGACATATGTCAAGATCCCCTCTGTTGTCTGTGATTCATGGTGCTGACTAATTACATAGCTGTCTGGGGGGGGGGGGGGGGGGGGTGGGGGCTGGAAAGAGAGTAGAGGAAATGAGAGCAGGTCCTGTGCTTGTTAAAGCCTGTAGGCCACAGTAAGGTGTTTGTGAGGTGGAGACGCTATGGACAGCATGGGAGTTAAATTACTGTTATATAAAATACAGTGACCTATGTCAACAAACCACCCCACCCCCCCCCCCCCCCCCCACACACACACACACACACACACACACACACACACACACACACACTCGTACATACACATAAACAGTGTGTTACAGAGTACATTTCACTGCTAGTGTGAAAATCAGATACGTCCCATGTGTTTTTCTCTTGACCACTTTTGCCATGTGTACACACTTTACACACACACACACAACACACACACACACACACGACACACACACACACACACACACACACACTGTATATAAAGTATTAGTAAAGGGAAAACTTCTAATGAAATCAGTCTCTATTACCACTGCCCCCCCCCCCCCCCCCCATCTTTCATTTCACAATAGTTACAAAAATACCGAAACAAGTACACTCAAGACAAAGCGATGTTAATCTTGAATGGGTTTTTTTAATGAGAGTTCTCACTCCGGTTGGTTTGTTTGTCAGTAAACATTTCACAGTCTGCATAAATGTAATAAAAAGAAGAAGAAATGACAAAGGCCTTGTTGCTGTATCTATCTAATGAAATGGGAGTGAGCACGCTCGACCCGGAATGCACACCAGAGACTAACAAGGGCAGAGAGAGAGGCGGCGGTAGCAGAGGTATGGGAGTAATACCGGGACGCTGTTATCTCTTCAGCCGGTGAAGCAGCAGTTTATCACAGCGGTCAATCACCAAGTAATCACTATCTGCACAGAACTTCTTTCCACTTTCACCGCCTGAGAACACTTGGTCAGCGCGGCCCGCCCGGAGATAAAGATGTCACGAAGAGCGACGGGCCGTATATTAGCTCGTGTTTTATTTATCACCCTTTATACAAAACTGAAATTGTCATCCATTACACTGACAACTGTAGTACAATATAGTGATTCTAGAGGAAAGTAAATCTGAAGGGGGCTGAAGTGTGGACTGGCCTTTTTTCACTGTCGTCGATTAATAAAAAAAAAAGAAAAGGAAAGAAATGAATGAATTCATTTAATGAAAAGAATATTTCTCCCATGCCAATAAATCAACGGCCGAGTTATCCAGCTGTTCAACGGCTGTAATCTGCAATTACAAGCGGGGGTGTTTCAGTCCAGATCCCCGTTGACCTCCGACCTCTCGCGTCTTTTCTTAAGATCCACACTGATCCCCGTCTGATGCTCTGGCTCACTCGTCTTCCTCTCCAGTGACTCTGCCACCTTAGGAATGGCATTCCAGTCGCTCCATAATTCCCGCTCAGCGCTCCCAGTAATCCCTCTTCTCCTGCAAGCTCCGAAGCCGACTTCCTTCCCCGCAGCTGCTGGCTGGCTGGCTGGCCCGGCCCGGCCCGGCTATTCTCTAATAATAGGACAACAATGAACCGACCCCGCGGCCGGACACTCTACACTGCTGCTGGGAAAAAGAAAAAACCCACGACTAAAAAAAAACTCTTTGTGTGGAATCTGTAATATTTCAAAGTGTTTTCCACACACAAATAAGAGAAGTAACATGTTTAAATCAACATGAACGTCACCGCAATCATTGACGTCCGGCTTCCAAAAGAGCGCCCGTCGTCGGACAGGACTTGTTGACGTTCAGTACCTCTGTGTGTGTGTGTGTGGTGTGTGGGTAATGGACTGCAGCGTGTAAACACATGTTGGCGGAGGAACGATGACGAGGCGGCACGCTGAAGTGAGCTACTACTATCTGTGGTGTGAGTGACGAGAAAACACTGTAATCGTGCAGGAGCTGATAAATGAGGGCTACACACTGCTAAAGTACTTAAACACTGCCTTGTGCCTCTGCATGTGTCGGAGTGGGACTATACCTAGAGCACGCACACACACACACACACACACACACACACAAACATTAAAGAAGAGGAGGCATTACTCAGAAAGGAGTCTGGAGACCCAGAGAGCTGGACCCATTTTTCTTTCCTCATCTTCTGCTGTCCCACTTGCAGAATCACATGTTGCAGCTCTGAGCCTGACATTTTCTTTCCCACATTTCATTTCTCTCCTTTCTGCTTCTTTCCACCCTTGCTTTTGCTTCTTTTGCCCTGAGAGATCAGCGGGATAACGTTGCTTCCCTGGCACGTGAAGAGCTTCCCCCTCCACACCTCCTCCGCCATTCCACCAGAGAGAGAGATGAGAGAGAGAGAGAGAGAGAGAGAGAGAGAGAGAGAGAGAGAGAGGAGAAGAGAGAGAGAGAGAGAGAGACAGCGCTCCAGCAGAAAAGACCACACAATTCTATAGCTCAGACCCCCTTCCTTCTTTTCTTTTCTCTACCTCTCGCAGAATTATTCACCGGCGAAAGGAGAGAGAAAACAAAATAAGTAGAAAAGAGTGGAAAGCTAGCGCTCACCTCAGACCAGGTCCCACCGCCGCAGGGCGAGCAGAAGGAACGCCATCCTCAATCCGGCAAGGAAAACCAAGAGCAACAAGTAGCAACTCCGGAGATTCCTCCTCCCCTCACCCCTGCTTCCTTGCTCTGTTTCTCCCTCTGCTTTGCACTCATTCAGGCTGCAGTAGCTGCAGTGCACTGTGAGTAAGTATGCGTGTGTGTGTGTGTGTGTGTGTGTGTGTGTGTGTGTGTGTGTGTGTGTGTGTGTGTGTTTGTGTGTGTGTGTGAGATCCTGTGGACTCCTGCAGGGGTATTGACTCTTAGCAGGGTTCAGGTCCTCCCCTTCTCAGGATCACATAGTGAGAGAGAGAGAGAGAGAGAGAGGAGAGAGAGAGAGAGAGAGAGAGAGAGAGAGAGAGTGAGAGAGAGAGAGAGAGAGAAAAAGCTCACCCCACACACACACACACACACACACACACACACACACACACAAACAGCGGGTAAGAGAGTTCTCTCTTTGTCTTTTGTTGCTTTCTCTCACTTCCTCGCTCTGTGTCTTCAAATGTGTGTAACTCCCGGCTCCACAGTCCCTTTCATACGAGAAAACGAATGTGTGTGTGTGTGTGTGTGTGTGTGTGTGTGTGTGTGCAGAGGAATGCTGTCCTGCTTCAGCGCCTGGGGCCGGGAGGAGGAGGAGGAGGAGGAGGAGGAGAAAGGAGGAGGAGAAAGGAGGCGGAGTTGAGACCTTCGCAGAGCCGAATTCCTCTACTCCATCCAACCAATCGGAGGCCTTGTTGTGGTTGACCAAAAACCGCCGGGCCAGGCCGGGCCTCACTACCACACTCCAGCTTTAAAGCATTAGCCGGAGTTTGCCGAGCACTTAGCCTACATTCTGCAGCAGCGCAGTGGATGACCCGTTACTGTTTTTATCTGGGGAAACGAACACGAAACATGCTCTTTGTGTATTACAGTGCCAAGCCGAGGGAGTGTTTCCAGACCGTGTTTGAGAATCAAGTCACCTCACAGAACTACGTCCAAACTACAACAAGGTACCGGGGTAGCTCTACAGCGTAAAAGGAAGCAGAGATGTTTCCTTCGCTCGCCCCACGTCCCTCCCCCTCTTCCTGCCAAAGAACAGCGCTCTCGTGTTTCGGCTGCTGCTGTCCTTAGCCGAGACATTTGTCAAGCGAGGCATTTGTCCACAGAGGTGACAACAGACCCCCCCCCTCCTGCCATTCACACCCGTTCACTGCTACCTCAACTTTAAAAAGGCATTAGGGCTCTGTGAGAAGAACACGATCATGTGGTGAGCTGCGGTTGTGAAACTTGTTTTCGTGTCTGAAAGAATAATGTGAAGATGGTGTTATATGCGACTCTATAAGTGTGTACTACATGCTGACAGTGACAATGCTAACTGGTATAATGGAGACCATGTTCACCATCTAAGTAGCACTAAACACAACACATAGCTGGGGCTGATGGGAATTAGTTTTGAAGGAGTTTGGTCAAGTACTGAAATTGATTCCCACCGGAAAAAATGATAATTTGGACATAAAGTGAAGGGTTCACCAATGGTATTTAAATTTAATTTGACAAATATACCAGAATCTATCCCGACATTTCACTAAAAAAACACTAACGTCAACCTCATAGTAGTGAGAGGGAAAAGGTCACTTTACTGATCTGACAGATAACGTGATGAAAAGACGTTTCATTTATTTAGCGTCTTTTAAAACTGTAATTTGTTAAGCGTTAAGAAAAGCAACAGGTTAGAATAAAACACTCTCCACTCTCCCGGCTTCCAACACCAAACCACCCAGTAAACGGCAGACACAAATTCAAGTTTCCGGTCTGCGTCGCCGTCGACGACGGGGGTGAACGCGTCGATCTGTTGCTTCCACATGTGTCTTGCTTCGGCGCTCTGTCGTTCTGTCGACAGCTCGTCTGTGTGCGTTGTGCCCCAGAGCTCGGCGAGGAGAGTCGTTTCACACATCTCGGCATGTGTTGCCACTTGTACTTTTAAAGACTGGCTGAATCACTTGCAAAAACAGTTTATGACAAGAAGTAAGGATGCATGCAGTGTGTGATACTTGATGGTACCGCCACGTTCACTGGCAAGAGAGAAACTCAAAATATCCAGTTAACATTGAACGCACCGAAGACGCCGCATTTCCCAAAGGGGGGGGGGGGCGTGGACGCTGCCTACCGCACCAACTGTGTCCTCTCATCAAGAAGAGCTCCAGTGGGATGAAATCACACCTTTTCTGTTTGTGTGTAATATCAGTGTGTTTGTACTCTGTTCAGGATTCGTGGGCGGAGCAAGAGACAGGAAACTGCTCAGCAGGCGAATCCTCAGCTGAGACTCTCTATTCACAACGCTTTTTTTTACTATTATTAAATACGTTTTATTATAACTTTTGATCCTTTGTTCCACCGGGAGGTCTTCATCGAAACACAACAGAAGCCTAAAAAGGCAAAAAAACATCATTCGAGCGCGATAACCCAAAGTTGCATGACTCTTCTGATTCCCATCTCCGTCTAAAAATCTTCACATAAATGTGTGAAATTGAATTGAATAACCATTGAGTTCTATTCAAACCTTTTATTTCAAATGATTCAATGGAACTCACGTAATAAACTCACACACACACACACACACTTAATGTTTAACGCGCGTCTTCAAACCGGCGTCATGTGCTTCCACTTCACTACGGTTAATCGCCACCTTAGCTCACGCCGGTCCTTAAGTCTTCTGCTTCTGTAACACCGCTCACACTGTACTTAGTAGTAATGCATACGGGCTACATTAGCAGGTGGTGGCCCGGTGGTTTTTAAGAGCAGATTGAGGTTAAGTCAGTAAGACTACAATACGTGTTTAAGGCCAAAGTTTCGCTGAAGTCTAAGTCCACCTTTTAACAAGCGAACACCGGGGGGGGGGGGGGGGAGAAAACATTGAAAATCAGGGAGAGTAAAGCTGGGAGAGACTGAAACCCAAAGGCTGAAGTGACTTAATGAGTGAGTGCTTTGGTATGTGGGCTATAGAGTTACGCAGGGACAAAAAAGCGGAGCGGTGAAGTCCACTCCTATAGACTACTCTGACACGCCTCTCCTTTCATCTTCCTCCCCGTTTGTCTCCCTTTCTGTCTCGCTAATCCCTCGCCCCTTGTTTATCTTCCCCGAGTCGGTTAAGTGCGCGTTTGCGTCCGAGAACGTGTGAAAAGTTAACAACAGGCGCGGTGACGGCGGTGTCGAAAAAAACCCCCGTCTGCGTGTTCAGTCTCGGCGCAGATATTTGGGTGTGAGATGCGACTTCATTTCTCCCACGGATCTCCAGAGAGGAAAGAAAGGAAAGAGTGAAAAAGAGAACACAGGAAACGAACAGTCGACGTGTATCTACAGTGTCCTATTCCATACTCTGTTGAGTGCAAGAAAATGCATAAACAAAATGACACGGCGCTCCTCAGACAGCTGAGTCAGGCAAAAGTTGACACACGGAATCAAATCCAAATCAGAGCGTCTGGCTTCCAAGCGCTCTCTGGTTTCCTCTCGCCAGTGAAAAGCAGAGAGAAGTTCGGGAACGTGTTCTTCTTTCGGTTGTCGGATGAGTTGGACGCGGGGACCGGTTCGGGAATGCCATCCTCTGCCAAATTTCTTTTTTTTTTTCCCCCCGGAGACTGAGGCACTTGTGTGCGGCACGTGGGGTCGGGCCACTGCCACGCCTCTACCGGCAGCAAAGATGCTCTTTTTTGTGGAAGGGTTCCAAAGAGGATTCAAGCTGTAGAAAGGCCGGAAACTAGGGGCGTCCTGGGGTTTCACTGGGACCTTCATCACATATCATTCGAGCCTCCTTCTCCGCTTCACTGCCGGTTAATAATAGCCGGCAATCTCTTCGTGTTGTCGCATTTGTGTCGGCACTTAAATGAGAACTCACACAATGAGGAAGGGTAAACAGAACACTGATTAAGATCCGTTTATCTAGCGTCCTCCTTTGATGAGTATCTCAAGCGTGCTCGGAGCTCCTTTCTGGCTTTACCAGCTTCCTCTCGCACAGTCGATATTTTCCAAACTCTCCTCCCTCACCGCTCTCGCCCTCCCTGGCACTCTTTGCTCTCTTGCCATTTGCATAAGATTCACGGAGACACATGAAAAGCACGTTGCCCAACATGAATTTTTTTTTTTTGCGAGCGTGTAACAAGCTCACGACTGTGTTTGGCTCACTCTCTGCCAAAGACACACGCCGCGCTGCAAACATGCCACGGACACACACTAGCACGCCCACACACACACACACACACACACACACACACACACACACACACACACACACACATACACACTTACAAAACATACAGTAAAAGACACAATTTACATTTGAGAATTCCAATTTTTCTTGATTTTCTAGTGTCTCTTAAAGTTTTCTCTGTTCCTCCTCTCTCTCTCTCTCTCTCTCCCTCCCTCCCTCCTCCCTCCCTCCCCTCCTTGTCAGTGCCATTGACTGACAGTCTCCCATCAGGGAGGCTCTCTGACAAATGGGCCAAATGGAGTCGTGCCACTGCTGCTGCTGCTGCTGCTGCTGCTGCTGGCCGCACGTCAGCTCTCTGCGGTTATTGCCTCGCTCTGCTCAAACACTCTTATTTATATTATACGCCATCACCAGACTACTTTCAAGTGTTTGATGGACTTTTTTTTTTTTACGTGTCACCTCCTGCTGTTGGTTTGTCTCGTTATTGTAAAATCCGACGGTATATTTTGGCGTGCAAAAACGCATTTCTATATTTCAGTGTCACACCGGGACAATTAGAAAATGATGAATTTCCTGTTTTTCTAAATTCTGTACGACTGTGTCAGACTGTGTCAGAATTCTGTCGAAGTTTCCGTGTCTCAATTTGATCCACTTTGGCAGTTTTTGTTTTTGTTTGTAAGTGTTTAGAGGTTTTAAACTCTTTTACTACTGTTTATTTCCTACTTTGTATATCCAAAATAGAGCTGGTCAAGAACTATGCGTGAGAGTACTGGAGTCAGAAATGGCCTTTTTTGGATCCCATGAACTTTAGAATTAGCTAGCTCAACGTTTCGTGCTTTTTTTCCCAATGGGCCGGTCACTGTCTGTGTCCTAATGAGCGTCAAACACAAGCAGTTATTCAGATTTCACTTCTAGGACTGTGAGATTATTGGATGTTTCTGACATTAACAGCAAAAAAAAAAAAAAAAAACAGCTCAAAACTTGACAGTCTGAAAACAAGATAAAGAGAGACGGGGCAAACTAATTTGAATTTATTTCCCAACCGCCTTCTTGTGGTTGCGTACCGAAGACAGACAAACTACGTACTTCAGCAGACAAAGACATCACATCACAGTCAGCAGATTGTTCCTCAGTTTAGTGCGTCGCCTTCTGAGCGTCTCCTTTACAGCATCTATTAAAAATCGTAAATTACAAAGTACAACACCATAACATCAAAGTCACCGACAGTAGGAGTGTTTCTTTTTTTTTTTTCCTCCGCACATAAAAATGGTCTCAAAGCGCTCCATTAATCCGAGATTGGTTTGACTTCCTGGAATAAAATGGCATCAAGTCCTTCTGAATATTTCCATCATGTCTTATGAGACAATTACAAGTAGCAGGCTTTTTTAAGATGCAGGACAAACACATTTGAACATGTTCAGTTCAGGGATTTATCCACATATGCAGCGTAGCGTCAACACAAATGCGTCCTTGACCTCCTAGAAGGACCGCCTAGTGAAGTTTGCAGTTAATGTAGCTCAACAAAGCAACCGAACACTCCTCTCCTCTCCCTCTCTGTTCATCCGGCTCTTTCGCATCCAGCGGTTTCTTTTCATTTTGCAGTTTTTTTTTTTCAGCGTAGTGCTCTCCATTATGCAAATAGCCACAGCGATCCTCTTGTGTGGCTGCACGGATGAGCGCAAATGTGTGTGATGAGTGTTTTTTTTTTTTTAATATTCTCCGTCTTCAGGACATTCGTTCGCCACAGATAAAGTCAACAATAAGCACAGAGGCAGAATCCCATCACGAGCAGCCGCTCGAGATACATTTGAAAATAATTTTAAAGCCGAGTGTGAAATGCAATCGGCCTTAAACCGGATGTCGACAAAATCTGAAAGTTGTTATGCAAGAAATCGGGACTTAAGAGCGACAATCGGATGGTGGTTCGGTGCCGACGAGGCGGAAAACCAGCTAAAGATGTGTGTATGAAAGTTATATTTGGTCTTCATATCAAAATAGCATCCAACCCACAAACTGGAAGTCATCGGAGCTAGTTCAGTTAAGACAAGCCTGTGCCACAATACAAGACATTCCCTTCTAGCCCAACTAATCCAATGCCACACGCCTTGACCTCTGAGGAGCATGACAAGCAGCACGCCTTTTTTTATTCATACTTAATCTAAATGCTTCCGATAACGCTACAGCGTAGAGAACAATCACCTGACTCTGCGGTTCCCCTCAGCTCTACAGAGCTTTGTATCGATCGTTTGGCTCTTAGTCCCACAACGTCGCTGTATTGGTTCGTTCACCAACTCTTAAAACGCCATTCTTTTTTTTTGGCCGCGGAGGCAGATATTTTGTTGGTGGAGAGACCAAAAAAGACAAAGATAAAAGAAAGTGAATAATGGACGGACGTTTGGCTGCATTATTGAGCGACGCCCCGGGGGCCGGCTGTGACTCGAGGAAGTTGTCCTTTAATCGCAAGGTTGCCGGTTGAATCCCCCAGCTCGTGCGGTGACTGTTAACATGAATGCAGAAGTGGGTGAATAAATGCAGAGATGGCTTAAACAGAGAGGCTGTAACTAGTGGTCAAAGGAGCAGCTGTAAAACTGTGGATAAAAAATATATTTTTCACAATAAAAGACCCTTTTTTTTGCTGCTTGTAGTATTTTCTCCCTGCAGTATCAGCAGAGTTGTTTTTTATAGAAGAATAGGCGATAACACATTTAAATTCCTCTACATTCTTTACATTAGAAGTCCTCCTTGTATTGGTATTCAAACCCTTTAAAATGAAGCAGTAAAATCAGGAAATGTTGGGCTTCTGTCATATCTTAAAGTACCAAGAGGGACGCAGGAGAGAAACTAAAACTTCAAACCAACGAGATTGGTTTGGAAGCTATAAAAGTACTGACAGCTGAACACACAAGCCTCTCTCTCCGGTCTCCTGCACAGACACGAGTTGAGTTTCGCAACGCACACTTATTGGAGGGGGAGAATGGGGGCCGTCACGGGTTGGCCGTCACGGGTTGGCCGCGGTTGGCGAGGCGTCACCGCAATCCTCTTGGGAGGCTGGTCGGGCGCACTTTGGAACCACTCCAGAGATGCTCCAATCTCAGGGCGTGTCTGGGCACAAACCGGTATTTGGAAACGCAAATCAGTGCGGCATCGTTTGATTCGGCGGCGGCGGCCAAACGTGCCAATGGAAAAGCCCTATGAGTGACAAGAGTCGACCAGCTGGCAAATTTGCGTTTGTAGCCAAAATAATCCAAGACCCTGAGACCCTGAAATAGCCCTTTAAAGAGGTGGGATACACATTTAAATTTAAATGCACATTAACATGAAATCAAACGAATGGATAAATGGAGGCAGAAGATGTTATCTTTCAGCCAGAAATGCACACATTCAGCGACACACAGGAGCTCTCTCAAGCTGGGCACCGGTTCACTCACAACGCCAGACTAGCCTGGACTCTGGCTAGTCTGGTTCTGGCTAGTCCGGCTCTGCCAGGGTTCCCCGTGATTGACCGAGAGCCTATTCAGTCCCCAGCTGACTAAGATCCCAGACACAAGGACGCACGCTGCAATACTATTTGAAAAGAAGATACCGTTGTAAAAAAAATATTTTTTTAAATTAATAAACGACATTTACTTCACTCACGAATCCTTGTGCAATCACTTTTCCAAGACATTCCTGGCTAAAACACCGCAGCTCCTATCCAAGTGTATGGACATTGTTATGAGCGAAAATGGATCGTTTTGTAACTCGACCAAAAAACATGAATCTGTCCATTATTTTAATAGTTCAGTATTGTATGCAAGATAACCGGTACGTTTATGCATGGCAGTGGTACTAATAGGCCGTCACTCATTTACCCTTTAGACGAGGCTGCAACCTCATAGAGTGAAGAAAGTCTTGTGCACAATAGAACAAACTGCACTTGACCGTTAAGCCTGGTGTAAGATAGTGTTTCCTCTCTTAAAAGTAGATTAAAATTCATAAGCTGACAGCGCAGCTCCTCCCTACATCCAAAACACCCTGCACCGCCCGGCTTCACAGCCCGGCTGGATTTTCGCACATGACAACACGAGCGAAGACTAAATATTTTATTAAAAAGCTGAACATTCTCTAAGACAAAAGCCCTGTAGCACTTTCCCCCACAAGACCGCAGTTTCATCTGGATGAAATCAGAAAAACCCCTCAAATTCACCTCAAAATGGAAAATGAGAGAAGAGCCTCTTGTTTATCCACAAAAATGCTTTATGGTGAAGAAGAAGTAGAAGAAGAAGGAATCTCAACTGGTTTAACTCGTCTAATAAAAGTCCTGTATAAAAAACACCCACACAAAAAGAAGTGGTTTTCTTCCTCCAGTACATGAGCAGGCACTCAACCTTTCCCAACTAGCACAAAACCATGCAGACATATTTACATGTCAATGAAGGCCAAGGGTGAGGACTTTCTTCTTGTGCTCCTATGAGCTGAGCAGATGAGCTCAGATTGAGCTCAACTCTAGACCGAGGATGCAGAATGTCTTCGTGCGTCTGACTATTGTTTTGAGTTATTCAAAGTGACCACTTTTATATAATGAGCCTGTCTTGGTACCAACAGCACCACTCGAGAATATCATCTAAAGCACGGCAGGTTGAGGATGTCCGGCATCGGCAGCCATTTGCTTTCTGTAGGTAGAAAGAGGAAACGGTGTGGATGCAGTCGCTTTTGCTGTAATGATCAGCAGATCATAAGCAAAACAAAGCACTGCGTGATATATGAAAATAAGAACGAGGATTGAGTGTGTGTGTGTGTGAGAGAGAAAGAGTGTGAAAATGAATCCCTTCCAGCCCGTAGACGTGTGAACTCTTCCTGAGCATTGCCTGAAGTGATCACGTAATCAGATGATATGAGAAGTAATTGCCCTTTCTACTCTTTTCTACTTCTAGTGGACCTGTAGAAGGGATCCTCCGAGGCTGTGTGCATTGAGACCGGTTGAGAGGAGACAGCGGTCGATCACTGCAACGAAGGTGACGCTCTATGTTCGGGAAGCCTCGCTGTGAAGGTGAGAAAAAAAAAAAACGCTCGACGTTCAGACTTATTTTGGGCTGGATCGCTAGAAGAAGTTCCAAAGTCTCAGGAGATGAAAAAAAAAACGGATCAGAAAAGTTTGGCCTTTAGCAGTTTTTCTTTCCCCTTTTTTCCTCCGTCTCCCCTTTCTCGGCCGTGGCAGACAGCCCGGTGCATAAAGCATCGTGGCTTAAGAGACGCTGGCGAGGACAAACTTTCGGTCTCTTGGAAATATGTTCTCTGTTGACTCAATTCCGCTCACCGCGTTCTTCATCGGCGGGGGCGCGGCAGAGTCCTTCCCGTCGGCCATGAAGACAAAACACGGCACTCTTTCTTGTCTTTTAACCATCTAGTTTGGGCTCTTAACATTTGGAGCGGTGGAGAGAGAGAAAAAAAAGAAACGAGGCAGCGGAAAATGAGGGGGAAGAGAAAGAGTGAGCACTCTCTCTGGCCTACAGTGCAGTCTAGATCCCCCTGGATTTATTTGTGTACATAACTGTCTCCCCCCCCCTCCTCTCTCAGGCTCTCCCGCTTCCATTCTTTTGTGCCGCTCAACACAAACACCCACACGGTGCAACCGCTACGCAGCACGCAAATATGCAGATTCCCATTACCACGGAATTATCTATTGAACAGGAACGGTACACCCACGGCTCTCACGTGTGATCACTCCACTGGAAGAGCGAGAGGAAGGGCTTCCTGCTCCACGAAAGCTCGCACCAACACGGCCAAACGGAAAGACAGACCAAAACTTTAAAGCAATGACGAAAAGGTCGTTAGAGCAAAATGTCGTTAGCAGGCTGTTGATTTCATCACGTTGCCATGTAACACCCCCCCCCCCCCCCCTCCCCTCCCTGACCCCCTTCCCAACAGAACAGACTGAAGTCCTATTCATCTGACCACAGAGGCCCTATAGTCAACAGCTTGAGAGCCAAATGGAGAGCCTAGTCATAGTGGCAAGCTAGCAGGAGAACCATGTGACTCCCCTCGTTCACCAACATGCTCGTCAACTTTTTCCAACAGAAGCGCTCTCATCATTTCCCGATCTTTCCCACCCACCCACCCACCCCTGGACGCTTCACATCTCACTCACCATGCTGTGCGTCTGGATGGGTGCTGGTGTCGGGCTCCATGTTAGATTCACAGTGTGACGAGCGCCCGGACCGGCACAACCATGTCCTGAGGCAAAGTGGGCTCTGGTCACTGAAGTGCAGCTACCTTAAAAAAAAGAAAAACTGCTACCACAACTACTGTTCCGTTTTTTGTTTTTTTTTTGGTTCCTGCCGCTGCCGCCGCCACTGCCGTCTCCTCTCTCTCTCTGCCGCTCTCTCCAGTCAGAGCTGCCGGCTCTGGTCTGGGCCCCCGCAGCCTGCCAGCTCAGCTCAAGGCTTCTACCGCTGTGTTACATCTGTCTGACTGAGCCTCTCTCTGGAGAGTGGAGGGAGAGAGGGAGAGAGAGAGAGAGAGAGAGAGAGAGAGAGAGAGAGAGAGTGAGAGAGAGGGGGAGTACAGCCGAGCACAGAATGGGCGGGAGGAGAGAGAGGGGAGCAGTTTCCACAGTGTGGTGGTAGAGAGAGAGAGAGAGAGAGAGAGAGAGAGAGAGAGAGAGAGAGAGAGAGAGAGAGAGAGAGAGAGAGAGAGAGAGGTAGAGAGAGCGAGAGAGACAGAGAGAGAGAGAGAGAGAGAGAGGGTTGTGGCAGCTCTGAATGTTTCCACTTTGATCAATTTTACACTCTCGGCATATTTTTTTTGTCATCATAAAGAAAACGTAGCCAGAGAACATCCGTTTGGAAAACATTATCAGGCCATAAAAAAAAGGTAGGAACTTATGTAGCACTGCAGCCGGATTGTAACAGTAGGTGGGCTCTGACCGGGTTGTGTTAGCCGGGCATGAGTTATTTACCCTCATTTCATTTTGGCACACAGAACAGGACATGCTGCTTTTGCCGACCTGAACAACTTGCCTGGAAACTTAACATCGGGGCTGAGCCTGTAAATAGAAAATCAGCTGTTCCTACTTCTTCCGGGGATGACTTCAAATCGCTCGTTTTATACGATATAGCCCAAAATCCAAATATCTGCAACGACAGAAAATGCAAGAAGTCTTCAATTTGAGATGCTGGACCCAGAGAGTATTTTTTTTCGAGTCGATTCATGGACTCATCGTCCAGCTCTGGTTAATGTAGAATGACAAAAAAGATTGTACAAGCAGTTGTACAGCTCCTAAAACTGGAAGACATTTGACAGGTGTCCATCCAAATGTATCGCAAATTTGAACCGAATTTCGAGAAAATTGGCAAAAGAAAAAGCAAATGGGTGCTTGTTTCTACGTGACCATAAGGAGTTCATGAAGACAAGCTAATTACAAGATTACAAGAGCATGAGGTTAACCTGAAAAGGTGAAAAACGATCGATGCGAAAACGACGTTTCTGTTCGTTTCGTGTTTTAATGTGAGGAAGGCAACATGAGATTTGTGTGAAGCCAGGAGGAGGTCTGTCCTCAGCGGAGCGGCTTCAAAGCTTCAGTGGACGTTGAAATCAGATGCTTCATGTACGTCGCTAAATCCGTTTCCATTGTCACATTTTGCTTTTATTGGTAAACCAACTTTTCCACCTCTGCCGAAGCGTAAAATCTTTTCGTTGCAAATTTTCAAGATTTCTTTCAAATTTTCACTATTTCCACTGCGATTTTGGAGTGAAAATGTGCATAAAAGCAGGTGGATGGCACATATTTATACAATAATGCAATGTAAAAATGATAATATAATATATTATAGTGGTGTGCTGGCCAGGATAGACTGCCACTAAGACAGTCTGGCTAATGATAGCTAATTGTAATATCTGAGGAGAGAGACGGAGGCAAGCAGGACTTTGTTAAAATAAACATCAGAGGGAACGTTAAGATGCTTAAAATACATGCGAGGCAGTATTTGGGGCCACAAGGCACGAACAAATCATCCAACAGCCTTTGGTCAGTTATCCAGTTCTAGTTAATCCTATCTAAAGTGTTGCAGCTGCGGTGAAAATATTTATGGAAGAAGTAAAAAAAATAGGAAAATAGGGCAGCATATGCCCTAGCATCTTTAAAGAAACCGGAGTACTTTTCCAAAATGAAAATAAAAAAAAAACCCCGTTCACCTCAGTAAAATTAAGCTTAGCTGTTCAGATGGAGGAGTAGAAGCGCTCTCTCCGTCTCAAGCGGGAAAAAAAAAAAAAAAGAGTTCAAAAGAATAGAGGAGGCATCCGCTCGCCATTGGGTCGGAGGATGAGACGAGATGAGAGCGCTCTGTGGATTCCTCTTCATCCGGCCGCAGCTTTTTATTCATCGTGCCGCTTATTCGGAGCCCGTGTGTCACACAAGGACAAGAGCAGGTGGGGCCTACGCCAATGCATAATTTAGTAAAACATAGGCCGTGTGGGTGTTTGTAGTGTTGTGATTCGAAAGCGCGCGCACACACACACACACACACACACACACACACACACACACACACACACACACCTTTAAAGGTTAGACACTGAAGAGGGGGACCAGAACATGTATTACCGTTTGGGTTTTCACGGGTGAATTAGAACCCTTCTGTCAACATGACAAACGCTTGTTTTGTTCCCGTGAAATTGAGATTTTTGCGAGTGAAAAGTGTGTTTTAATGAAGCTCCAGCAGCATCTCACCCAACACCGCTAAGCTAGCACGAGCGTGAATGCAGTCGATACAAAAATCAAAAAAAATGTGTATGTATGAAAATGTGTTTAAATGGCTGCCATGACAACCACTGCAGTAATACATGGATGTATTGTAATGTATTCGAGCTAAAAATGGAGAATTGGCTTGACTACGGAAATCTGAATCAGCAATTTAGCAATTATCTTACATCACCATCATCATCATCACCATCATCATCATCATCATCATCATCATGGAAAAGTTTCAGAAAGTCACTGGCAGAGTTGCAGAGTTGCCTTGTAATTAGTGGACTAACTGAGCAGACTGTGTTGGTTCTGTTAGCCTCCGTCTCTCCTCACATAAACAAAATCAACTTCATCGCAGATCCGGTGTAATGATGCGTCTGTGTGCCCCATTCTACCAACAAGTCCTCACCTGTTACCACGCTCTCCTGAGCCCCCCCCCCCCCCTCCTCTGAACACGCGCATGTGTGTGTGTGTGTGTGTGTGTGTGTGTGTGTGTGTGTGTGTGTGTGTGTGTGTGATATAGCGCAGCACAATTGCAGCAAAAAAGTAGCCCTTGCATTTAAAAGTCAAATATGTGCTATGCAGAGAATGCTGGGTAACTGTCTTCACTTAGAGGACGTCTCTTGTCTCGTCACCTTGCCCTCAGCATAATAAGAACACGTCATCTGGGATGTGATAGAAAGACACTAGTGTCTGAAATAAAGTGCTAATAGTGTGATGACATGGCATTGAATATTAACATTGATATTGTAAAGCTATAGCAGTGGTGCCATTGTTTGCTTTTGTTAGTCCAACCTTTAACTAAAAGAAACTTCAACCTGTGGAGTAAATATTCTCCTGAACATATCAACATTACAAACGTATTACATTTAATACTTTTTAATGCCCCCAAAATTGTGTTTTTACTGTAAAGTGATACTTCGTCTACAAAATGACCATTTGCATGTCAACTACTCACCCAACGGTACCTCCAATCCTTGAAGAAAACTTAATCCAAGTCCCGTTCAGCCAGTAGTACGCTCATTATTCCAGAAGCACAACGCTTAAACCTTCTTACTATTCGACAAACTTCAGACTCGTCCGGACTCGCGCGGATGACTGGGCGTGAGCAGATGTGGAGGCTGATTACGGTTTCGTGGAAGATTCAAGGTAAACAAGGCGAGTGATTGACACACAAATGGTTATTTTGTGGGAGAAGTATTCCTTTCGACACTGAACTAAATGGCTCCCTCTGCTGGTCGACGGTTGAAAGGGCAGAAATCACTGAAAAAAAGGGTTTAAATTCTGCAGAATGGGTGATTCTGATTCTAGCAGTGAGATCACTATGGTAACAAAGGAACCATGCAAAAAAAAAAAAAAAAAAAAAAAAAAAAAAAGATTACACAACATCGCTTCACCAGAAATGACACAATCCTCATGCTGTCCATTAACACCGTCTCAGAGACACCTCAGGAGACGACTTAACTTAATAACACCTAAACTTAATGTTCTGTTAAATCACGTAATGACATCATGAAGAAGCACTTTAACCAAATAAGCGTTGAGCACACCGATTTAAACGGCGGCTTATATTAGGTTGCGTGCCAGCTGACAAACCCGGCAACAGTAACCGTGGGACACGATTACCTAAATGTCAAACCTCAGCGCCACCTAGTGTCTCATCCCGACACAGACGGGCTTCCATGAGCTGCTCCCGAACGTCCACAGAGCAGTGCTATTATATAGTACATGTACTCGAGTGCTGTATTCAAGTACAAATGTAAAACACCTTGTACTTTACTTGAGTATTTCCATCACTATTTTGAATGTAAATATTGTACTTTTCGCTCCGCTACATTGAATATAATTGACAGCTGTAGTTACTTTGCTAGAAAACATCAACTCTTTATGATGTATTATTATTATTATTATTATTATTATTATTATTATTATAGGTTATTAAGCTGCATCAGTATATAAAGTGACTAAAATAAGCCCCACCTTCAGCAGCTGCAACATTAAAGTGATGAACACATGAATGCATCGATTATTAAAATAATGAGATACAATATATAGGATTGAAACATGGGCCGTTCTGCATAATGAGTACTTTTACTTTAAGTATATTTTGATGCAAACTAATCTGTACTTTTACTGAAGTAAGAGTTTTAAATGCAGGACTTTTACATTGTAGTATTGAGTACTCCTTCCACCCCCGGGTATTTTATTACAAGCAGTACATTTTCATAAACGCAAGCAAGGACAGGTTCAACGGTCCGTCTGCTGCCTGAGACCAAAACATGTCGAGTGTCCGTCTTGGTGGTGAGGATGAAGCGTTATAGAGAGCAGTGAAGCGCTACGAAGCAGCAAGCTCTCCATCTAGTGGAGACACGGCAGATTTAAAAAAAAAAACGGCTCCACCAGGGCCTGAGAGCGATGCAAGTCCCAACGTCCCCCCTAAACCCTGAGCCCTGAACCCTCAAGGACTCCAGTGACGTCAGCTGGTGACTGGTTGAGTGCGAGAGGCTGCGAGGGCTGGAAATGGTGTAAATACGAACGGGACAAGCACGTTGCTGCAACACATCACGTTACCATGACAACGACAACAAATAGGATGCGTAATTGTGTGTATTTATTTTATACTTTGTGCTCCCTGATCCTCACAAGATGAGAGGTGGCTTCATGTCATCTATTTACTCGTTTTTGCCAAAACAAATATTCGATGAATAAATAAATATCCTCTGAGTTCAGGTTTATTTTTTGTTCCATCTTTAACCCTTAATGTTTCTGTGTAAATACAATAAGACAGGCTGAACACACGTGAGCCGTCCTCTTTGTCTCCATGCGTCCACTGGTTACCCCGTGTTTAACGTCACGTTGCTATGACTTGTGGGTAATTCCCTTAGGCTAAGCCAGCATACCATGCTGACTTACGGAAAGGGTTCATAGAGGGCTCAAAATGTCTGCCGGAGAGAACCCTCAAACACAGCGGGACACCCCTAAACCCTCACGGACTTGGCGGGAGTCCGCCTCAAAGTCCACGAGTCCATAAGAGGGGGACAATGTGATTCGGCCTGAGTGTTTGGCTGCTCACGTCACCGACGAGCAGAAAGAAGTGCTTTACTTGAGTTACGTTTGACCTTTGTAGAGAACAAGTACCTGCACATGGCTTTAAGATGATATTTAGTAGCCTTTTAAAAGTCAAAACCATTAAAAAAAGCAACAACTTCCCCTCAATCTCCTGAGTCTTAACAATAAACTATATCTTTATATGTCCATAATCATGTTGAACAAGAGTTAAATATTTGATTTCTTGGTTGTTAATCATTGTAATTTAATTAAATGGTTTCAAGACAGTAATGTCTGTGTGTGTGTGTGTGTGTGTGTGTGTGTGTGTGTGTGTGTGTGTGTGTGTCTGTGCATCCTGATTACTGCAGAGGCGTGTCCTCAGGCTACTCACCGCTCTCGGTGGACATCTGGCTGTGGAATTCTGGGAACTGCGTTTCCACTGGAACGCTGATGGTGCGTCGCAGGAGATGGCCCTTGCATGACGCGGAGCGCCTCTCCTGCAAAAACAAGGCACGGATCTGCTGAGACAGAGGGAGAGAGAGAGAAAGAAAGGAAGAAAGAAAGAAAGAAAGGAAGGAGGAGACGGAGACACGGAGCTCGGAATTCAAGACGGATAAAAGGCACAGATGCAAAAGCAACAAGAAGAAAGAATGGTAGAGTTGTGAGAAACGCACACAGCCATGGGGCGCCTTATCTGTGCTGTTGTGGTTATTCTGGTCACCGTGTTTAATGCTGTGTTGGGCCAATAGTGCATAATAGCTGTAGAGCTCCAGATAAATGAGGAGTCACTGGATAAAACAAAAGCGGGCATCAGCGGCACATCAGTCTGCGTCGGGCCGTATCTTCCCATAGCTCGACCGCCACACCTTTGGCTGCGAAAGATTAAAAACAGACAAAAGCTAAAAAAAAAAAAAAAAAAGGACGGCCGCGGTGAGAAAAGACAGAAGACGGGGCCCCTCTGTCCACCAGAAGGACTGATAATGGCTTATCGAACATCCTCACACCTCCTAACTCTTGCTGTCTCTCTCCCTCTGTTTGTCTCGCCGGGTCTCTTCGATCCTCTCTGCTCTCGCCTCATGGGACTCGGGCTGAAGGACGGCTCTCGCCGACGACGTCTGCCGGTCCGAGCCGCGATGACTCAGCAAATACGAGCCGTGATTTGAGTCCCAATAGTCGCTGCAACTATTCGGTGTGGGTTAAAGCAGTTATTCTCAAAACGACTGGGCCGGGGCCGCCTAGTGGTTCTCAGAGGGAACGCATAAGAGTTTTGGTTCATTCACAAAGCTAGCTAATAGCATTCTAAAGGTCTTAAGTTAAGTCCTGTTGGGGACTCCCGGGGACACTGGTCTTGATCAGGGATAGGAGTATAGTCTGTGGCTTTATTATGACAATGTGTCAGTGAATAATAACTTTTTTAAACTCAGTGATTAAGTTTATTTGAAGGGTGATTATTATCTTAGGTTGAAATCTTCAACAATCCTGTCGAGATAACCCTCATTTCTTGTGAAAGGGTGATGTATCTTTTCACCCTCTGCTGCCTCACTTAAGATAATTGCTTTTTTCCATGGAGGTTAGCGGTGATTGGATTACAACAGATAAGCAGAATGACCAACGCCCGCTTGAATTGAGGCTAAACCTAAGCACCGGTGCGGCCCCTTCAAGTACGCTCAATGCAGTAGGAATTTAAACGTAAAACACGACGTAAACAAAAAGCTTGTTTGTCTTTAATCATGAGCCCCCTCTACTGGCAGTCATGTGCAGCTGTAGAAGCGTAGGCGAGCGTGATGAGTTTAACCTAATGACTTATTTTACTGAAGGCTTCACTATAAACTGACGGTTAAAACAATGAGAGTAGTCCGAGCTCTAGAAAGCCCCTCTGGAATCACGCCTGTTCTCTCTCCGTTTTATTACCTTCATATCAAGAAATACGACACCCTTGCTGGATGTTGAGACTGTTCTCTGTTCCTGCGCTCTCTGAATCCTCTCCTCTCTGGCCCTCTTTGCGTTTTGTGGAAGCATCGTTTGTCTTGCGATTAGGGAAACGCCACGCTGGCTGCACAAATAGCTCAGGGCCTAATCGCCTTTGGCAAACAAGGCCGGAAATCATTTATTACGCAAACATTCTATGACAAATGACAATATAAGCTTCAGTTCTATGCTTTTCATAATGTCTCAGGACACAACAGAACCACGGCCGTAATGCATGAAGACAAACGTGATAAAACAAAAAGGTGGGAATAACAGGAATAAAGAAACAAATGTCTTGTGTTCCTAAATTCCCCGAGGCAGAAACTGCCTCACAGGAAACGATCGATAAAAGCTTCTGTGAAGAAACTCTTGAAGTCATGCGATAAGCTGTGGATTTTCTTTCCTCTCACTTTCAATATGTGTTCACTCTAGTGTTTGCTCACGGTGGTAAGGAACATACAAGCCACATTTACAATTATTAAAGAGGAAAAATCCATTTTTAACCCATTTAGATAACATACCCGGTCATATTGTGCACCTATAAGTGCAAAAATAATTAATTTCTTTGTATTCTGGTCAAAATCCAACCATCTTCTTTTGTCCTGTAAAACTAAATACGACGAGCGATTACCGACCACATTCTAAGCCCGCCCACTTTTTAGCGGTCCAATCAAACGCGAGGGATTTTGATTTACATGCCTGTTGTAACAGAAGCTCTCGACTTGCTTTGCACTGGGACATTAAAGACACCGCTGCAGTAAAATGCTCTGAAGCACTACCGCTATTGTCCACAGGGACCGCCAAAACCAACACGGATTGAAAGCTGTAAATAATGAATCTAGGAAGATCTAAATATGCAGCATCTCACATATTCCTGTTGAAGGTGCTTTAATGGAGATTGGGAGCATTTCTATTGACTCTCAATGTGGCAGCTGCTGACCCGGCGGCTCTCAGCTAACGTTGCTAACGGTGTTTTTTTGCACACGTCTTTGCACGAATGCAAAGACGTGTGCAAAGAAATTGTATCAGCTTCACACATAACATCCAAAAGGGCAAGTTCAAGCTATTCTCATGTAACATTTGTGGCTAAATCTGAATGATTTAAGTGTATTCCTGAGTGTTTTCTTTGATATGTTGCATTATATATTGTATGTTTGGAGAAACACCGCCTCACCAGTACGACAAGAACAGAGGGAATTGCTTGCCGGGATGGAAAAGTGCTTCATCTGAATCATTACTGTGCGAGTGTGGCATCATCAATAACCAGGAGGAGGAACATGGAAGAACATAGACGGCATGAGTCTGAGGAGCTCGAACGAAGCTATATTTCATTTATGAATAAAATCAATCACTTTGTGACCAAGAACACGTCCAACCATTCCCGTCATGGAATGAAGAGTTGCTGAAATAACAAAAAAAAACTAACACCGACATGACAAAAGTGCACATAAATGTTTGACCTCCACTGCTCGATAGCAGCTGTTGCTCTGACCCGCTCTACTAAATAAATGTCCGGCTGTCCAAACCGTGTCAGCCAGCCGTTATAAACGGTATCACGGTTTTCGAGCTGCGTTTTGCTGACATCACATAAAAAAAAAAAAAAAAAATCCAGCAGAGTTACAGGTGACCTTTCAGAGTCGGGGGGGGTCTGTGGATGGATGCGTTTAAAAGCTTGTTGTTCTTCTTCTACCGCTGTGAGACAAAAAAAAAAAAAACCCCGCTGCAGCGGGAAGGCTGCCAATGGGTCAATTCAAATGAGTCCTCCCTGCAATTATTGCTCCATTTCAGCGCGGCATAACTCAGCAGCACCAGACAGAGAGGAACTGGAGCCACACTTCTCTCTCCCAGCAGTCAGGCTGGTTGTGTAGGCTTCGGAAAGTCCAGTACCTACACCTTGTCCGAGTGCTTTGTTCATTTGAAACAGTGTCCGAGTCTCAGGCCAATTTTTAAAAAAAGGTAACTTCAGGTATTTTCTTCAACCAGGACCCTATTTTTCCCAACGATTTTTTTAAAAATTGGTCCAGTATTGAGGGAGACAATTGTCTTGACAACTTTATAGAAAGAACCCTCCGGAGAAATAAAACGTTTCCGTTACCGTTCGCTTTCGCCTGAAGTGGGGAACGTGGGTAAGAGTTGGAGAGAAGAACGCCGGCGTTGTGGAGAGTTTGTTGCGTCGGAGGTTTGGTGTTTATCTGAAGGATTTAGGGATAGGGATGCGACACTGTATTTCACAACGAGACGTTTTTCAAGCGAGACACGCAGTGATGAACACAACGGATCGAGCGAGAGGTAAAGAAAAGCACGTTATTCCTCTGTAAGGTCCTTGGATGAATGTTTTTAATATTAGAATAAAAATCTAAATCCGTCGGTGACACAGACGAGCAATTCTTGGTGGACGCAAATTGACGTTACGCTTATCGCTCGATGTGATGACACTGCAGCCCGTTCTCCCTCAATACTGGACCCAATTTCAACAGCGTGGAGAAATAGGGTCCAGGTTGTAAAACACCAAAGTTTCCCTTGGAAGTGACGCTACGTTCGGCGGTTCGATCCCCGGCTCAGTGTCAATGTGTCCTTGAGCAAGACACTTAACCCCGTAGCTGTGCCTACGGTGTGTAGATAGATACTGAATTGTAAGTGGCTCTGGATAAAAGCGTCTGCTAATTTAACTATAATATAATGTAATGTAATGTAACGTTCTCTAAGGCAGCGTTCTGTTCCCCCCGCTGCTGTGCTGAGAACAGAGTTTTGAGAAATTCCCCCAAAGCGGCTCTAATTTAATTTGCCGCTGATGGCTCTCAGATAGCGTCGTTAGTTAAAAGAAATGACTTTCGCCGTGGAGTATTAAACACTGCTTCTGTGCTGTTCACGTCGCATGCAGCAATTAGCCAGGCTCAGCCAGAGGCGCCAATGGGCACGGCGAGTTACCGGCCCCCACGGCGGGACAGACGGGCAGAAACTTTCGGGGTCAAGTTGAGCAGAGGTATGCCAGGACTCATAACTAGTCTGGTCACCTTGTGAGAGTCGTCTCACAGGTCAGTGAGGGACAGTCTGTACTTCACGAACGTGAGCTACTCACCTGACACAATTCTAAATGTGCTATAATGCTGCACAACTGGTGTGAGCAATACCGTCCGCCACGATGTTGTATGACCTCCAAAAGAAAGCTAGACCACATAGTGGTGTGACCCGGTACAACAACAGAACCACAGATTAATCCTTTTTAAACTATTAATGGCAATTAGCTGGAAATTAGCCAATTATTTATATTACCGTTTATCAAGTTTAAGCTGAATCACATTGTGATATTATAGTTATTTCAAGTTATAAATCTACACATTCATGTTCTCCAAATCGATCAACAATTTGTTAGTTTTAATTTACACCATCGAGGATTGAATGACACTCATTTCATCTTATATTTTCATGCAGTTTATTCACATACTTTTAGCATAATGCGACAAGATCAGTAACATTAAATATAGTTTTGTTTTGATAGAGTAATATATTGCCCGATCACAGCAATAAGTCTTGAGAAAGCCACAATAGGTGAGAACACCTGTGCAGTGGTGAAGGGTAAAAAAAAAAAAAAAAAAAGGGAGCTTTGAAAAGGAGTTCACACAAAGTCGCCGAACAAGGACGAGACCCTGCAGACTGAACCATGTGGTTTGGATAACCCTGCTGACTCCTAATTTGTTCCCAGTCAAAGAGCCAGACTGGACTACAGGTGGTCTCCACCGTGGGAGGAATTCAAATGGAGATTCTCACACAACAAAGGATTCACTCTGGAGCTCGTGTTCCTGCTCAGATCTCATCGCTACAGCCAGACTGGCTGCGCGCTCAAGGCCTTTATCGGGTTTTAAGATTAGGGAGTTTCAAATATATGATGAGAATAAAAAGCCGCATTTAAAAAATACATAAAGTAAACAAACAATGTTTTTGTTTTTGTGAAGAAATGTGACCAAGTTACATACGGAATACTATAGAGTGTTGAAACAATACTCAAACTATGTGATAGTGACTTCTGTCCTACAATTGCTTGTCACTTAATAACAGACACAGTAGCAGTAGTAGTAGCAGTAGTACTAGTAGTAGTAGTAGTAGTAGTAGTACTACTAGTAGTAGTATAAGTCAGAAGTACTTTTTTACAGGAGACACTTGGGGTAAAAATGTAACTTGTAGATATCTTCATGAAACTTCCAGTTTTTTTATGTTTTATTACGAGTTTTCTGAAATGTTATGTTTAAATATGAAAGTGAGGCATTATCTAACACAGACCTTTGGTGAATTTAAGAGAAATCTTAAGATGCAAATAGAGAAAGTAGTAAACAATCACCTAAATGTGTATTTTGGATGTTTTACGGAAGCAAAAAAAAATTAGCTCGAACGCACAAAAATGACCAGTGGATGAAAAATGATGTTCTGTTCACCTTTAGGATGTTGTTTAAGGAAACATACAGCTATGTGGAGAAACGGGCGGCTGGGGAAAGAGCTCAAAAAGCTGAAGCAAATAAAATGAAGTGGACAGGGACAAGAAGAGGAACACGAACAGACGAGAAGCACAATAGCGACACAGAGGGACGCGACAGACGACAGCGCTGTCTGCTCTCACCGCCTCCTCCTCGCTCAGAAGCAGCATCTGACAGTCGCCGACCACGCGGTGCTTTGGGTTCCTCGCCGTTTGCTCTTCGTAGGAGTGGCCGCGCGACATCCAGTGTCTCGATGGACACCGCACATCTGGACACAAGGGGGGAAAAGCAAACGGAGAGAGACACACATCAGCCGTGAACGTCGACGTGAATGCTGCTTTTTTTTTTAAACACAAAACCCCCTTTTTTTTCTTCTTTTTTTTTCCTGAATTAGAAATGTCACGGAGGTTAATGACTACCTCACGCTCTCCGCTTCTTCTTCTCTTCTCTCAGTCATTCTGCAGATGTCAGGTGAACAAAAGGATAAATATAACTCAAACAGAGACAGGCGTAGATTGCGTTCTCCCGCATCTCTCGGTGACGAGGTTGGCATAAATCTCAGAAAAAGCAATACACAGGCTCTTTTTCACACGGGGGGGGACAATCCATCAATTCTCACACACGGGTTACTGCTACAGACACACTGTGACTACATCAATCAACACGGAGAGCACAATCCCACAGTTTCATTACTGATCTGCTTACTGAAACGCTGGAGCGGCGCGGCACACATCGGCGCCCTTTGTTGCTAAGAGGCCAAGTCCAGGCAGAGCGGCTTCCAGGCGTATGTATGTATGTATATATATATATATATATATATATGTGTTGCTCCGATACACCACATGCAATATGTATGGAGCCACACTTGCTTAAAGAAAAAAAGCAATGGAAGGATGGGGTGTAGCTACTTTTAAAAGAATAATTCAGAGACAATTGCTGCTCATCTTATTCAGTTCACTCCAGCGCGTTCGTGCCTCCGGTGGCAATTTTGAAGCTGGAGGTTTCTTCATCTCCGCTCTAGTAAATTGTAAAAAAAAAAAAAGAAGAAAATTGTGAAGCAGAACATAAAACTTTCAGGGACTCTTCAGCGGCGCAGAGTTTCGCAGTGAATACTCGACATAATGAGACGTATGTTATTCATTCGTTGTCATTTATTTATTTTTTAAATTGTCACTTACGACGCCGTGGAATCAGAGAGTAAACGCACACGTTGTCGAGTTTGTCACGACCCCGTCAGGTGAGATCATTTCGTCTCAGTGAGGTAGCTTCACATCACAGGTAGCCTCACACACACACACACACACACACACACACACACACACACACACACACACACACACACACACACACACACACACACACACATTGCATACGGCCTCCGTCTGATCGGCTTACAGTCACGCTGTGGACGGGAGCAGGTCAAGCACGCGGGAGTTCTCCATTCAGCGGAGCGTCTTTAAAGACAGGTTTTTTTCATCTTGGCTTTGGTTAAACTATTGCTCCTCAGAATCAGCTCTACCTGCTTATGAATTATGAGAGCGAGGTAGAGGAGAGACGGGGGGGGAAAGGGGGTCGAGCGGAATGCAGAAAGGCGCAGGAAGTCTTTTTGAGTGACACGGTTCCTGCTTGGAATGTGTGACTTCATTTTCCTACAGTAAAGCCAGCAGCGGTGAGGTCCATCTGCTTCACAGATGAGCTTCAGAGTCCTGTACCAACAGAGCCGTGCAGCATCGACAGCAATAGAGAGTAAAGACGAAAAAAGGTAAAAATAAATCACTGGCGAGACCAATGGCATGAAAAAACAACTCATCATAAGCCATGGACTCTGGTTGACACAGAGACCAAAGGACAACTCGCTGATGTGACAATTTTTTTTTATGGATTTTCTCATTTTTTCCATGTTCCTTGCTGATGTATCGATCAGCTTCCTGACAGGTACACGTTCTGTAGTCTACCGGTGATATTTTGCAGGCTCTGCTGTCTGAGGTGGAGGGCTACATAATAGGTGAATATAAACACAAACTGAATTTCACGCGTCAAATTAAAAGAAAAACACAAAATATCAAAATATAACCTACACAGAGCCTCCATGTCCCAACAAACAAAAGTAAATGTGTGCAGACAACTGAATTGTCAATTAAACGTCCGTCTCGCGAGAATTGACCAGACAAGATGACGTAACTGTGACAAATAGTCCCACAATAAATTAAAAAGAGTTATGGACAGTTTTATAATAAAGAGTGAATATTAGAATAAAACACCGCCAAGGCTTCGCCGTGTGTTGCGCAACGCGTAGTGCACGCGCGCGCACACACACCACACAGCGAGTTTTGGTCGTCTCGGCAACTCACCTGTGGTGAAGCCCGTTCTGTTAGTGTTGTGCACCGCGAGGTCCTCCGCCATCTCCGAGTAGAACTTTCTGCCAGTTCGTTGTCGCACTGAAACACACGCGCCTCTCTGATGGTAACCGTGCACGCGCAGAAATCACCGCGCGACGATGCACCAGAAGCGTTTTTAGCAGTTAGCATGTTAGTTAGCAGCCTACACGTGTTGGGTCAGCAAAATATAAAAAAAAACGAGGGTGTGTTCTGTGTTCTGCACACTGAACACTGTTTGCAACCCTTTTTTGTTAATCTTAACCCTTTGTGACATCAGTTTATCTTGACTTTTCCATCTGACCGTTTTTATTCTGTAAGGGATGCGACTTGGAACAATACAATCACTGAATAACGCAAAATAAACGTTGTTACAGTATGCATAAAGAGTACAAATACTACTGAATATTTAGTATGCCGGAAAAAGCGTTAATATGCCCCAATAGATGAGGTGTAGTGTGTCCCAATAACAGTGTGTGCTTTGTAAGGGATTTGTACTAAAAGTAAAAAATATGTGATTTGTGTGAAGCATCTTCATTTCTCCATATTTGACCGTGGCTGTGAAAGGTCAGTAGCCAAAGTCACTAGAGAGATGTAATATGTACACAGGCGTGCAAAATTGTGGCTAACTGGCCGCTTGGCTGTTAACTGTTGCCACATTGGTTCAAACTACCGCAGAAGGTAGAAGATGGAACAGCCATTTTTTTTTTTTAATGCCATGACAGGTCCACACAGCCCTCTGTGGGGATATCAGACATGCCATGGTTTGCCTCAATGCACCACAGGACCGGTGCTAAACTTGTCAATGATTCATCGAGTTGAACTGGCCAGTCTGTGGTAAACTATGTGGAACCCCCGGATTTAAAGAAGCTGGGTTTTTTTGGCCCCGGTCTAGACATGCAATATGTGTTTAACATGTGACCGTGCATCTAAAGCACAGTTGATTTAATGAAATGACAATGTGAATAGTCTCTCTTGATAAGTGTTTCTATCCTGAAGCAACGAGATCCTTGTTTCTGATTAGATTTTAAATTAAGAGGGCGCGATTATGTCACGCATTAGTCTGCTGTCTTTCTATTGTTGCCCTCGATTGCGGGGCAGTTATGTAATCAAGCACAGCATTTGTAATGAGGCTCAAATGAATGGCGGAGGAAAGAGACCACGGGTCATGTATTCATTGGACTTGCATATATATATATATATATATGCTTGCACCGACGCTCAAAAAAGGCGTCGTGGATAAGTGCGTTTCACTCGTGTGTGTGTGTGTGTGTGTGTGTGTGTGAAAGATAAGCAGCGTTCCGACCTGACAGCAGCTAGATGCTCTAATCTAACTCAGATGACAAACATGGCCGCATTGTATTTACTTAAAGCCACGCTGTGCCGCTCCCTCTTGCGTTTCACATTGGAGTGGCCGAGTGAGATCAATAGCCGCACAACATTAGCATTTCATCCCCCATTAGCAGACCTCTGCAATATGACAATAAACCTCACCTTTCACCACGAGTCCTCCTGTCAGGTATTGATAGAGGACATATAAAAAAAAAAGGCCCTAATGGTATTAGATCAATATTGTAAGTTTTTTTTTTCGAAATTGCTGCTCTCCTATTCCGGCAACAAGAAGAAAATATCGTGAGTGAGGGACAGAAACAACACCTGGGAATGTGAAGCTGAAGCACAGAGGACGAAGGCTGCCTTGTTGATCTACCACGACGACCGCGTTGTGAGCCTAATCTAAAGAAAGCGGATGTTAGCGAGGTTATTAATTCAATAAACTACTCTTTTTTTTTTTTCCTCCTCAGGTTATTTTGGGTTTTGTTCATGTGCTGTGAAAATAAAGAGACTTTCCATCACAGAGCAGTCTGTGCACCTACGACTCCAGTCGTCTCGGCTGACCTAAATCAGACTTCTGCAGGAGTTTGGAATATGAATCGAATTATATTCCACACCTTTCTCACCAAAAATACCCAATTCAATTTACATATTTAAGTTTAAAAGAGTTTGCTTTTAAGTAGACAACATATCTTTTGCTCTACCGACTGCACCAAACCCGTTCTCGCTCCCAGCTCTTTTACTGATGGCATAAATAATAATAATAATAATAATAATAATATGATGTTGGCTCTTCTATATATTACATGCTGCTCTCCTGCCGCTCAGTGTAATTTTTTTTTTTTTTACGAACGATAATGCCAATTGATGGGGCACATAACTTTGAATACAATTTTTGGTTTAATGTCCGTGATCGGAGATGCACTCATCATAACCCACTGAAGGAGCACTTAGGAAGAGACGCATCCATTTAAATAGTCAGTTATAAATCCTGCCCGGCTACATGCCGCCGGCTACACCGGCGTGCTCTGACGCAGCTTTGAGAGATTTAGAGCCCCCAGGATGGAAAGCTCCATCTTGTGTTCTGCTCACTCAAAGCAGCGCCGCAAAGGCCACAAGGTAAGCCCACATGCAGAGTGATTGAACTTCCTCTCAGAGCTTTACAAAAAAAAAAAAAAAAAAATAGCATGCAAGCAAATAAATGCCAGGAGCTCGCCCGGCGCCGCCGCCAATCATAACTCTAGGGCGCAGCTGACGCGGAGACGGAGAGGCCGCAAAACGCACGAGAGTTCGGTAATCTTGTTCTAACGTCGGCGAGGTGAGATTCCACGAGCGGCGTTTTTCTCTGAAGCTCCAGAGGATGTCACTTTAAAACACGTGCGGGACTCAAAAGGGTGTCGCTGAACCATAGCTGTGGAGTAGCAGGCTCAAAGAGACGGCGGTATTAAATGCGCTCTCGGAGCGTGAAGATAGCGCCGGCACAAGGCACAGAAGTGCTCTGTGAAAAAAACGTCAGTGGCACAATTGGAGCAAGAAGAAAGTGTGTAGCTGCTGATGCTGCATGAATATGAAGCTTTGTAGCTTCTGGTCATCAATTAAAATGTAATCTAGAGTCAGGTGAGCGAACGATGGAGTCATCCGTCGTTTGAGCTCTTACGGATCACTGGCACTGCGCTCGCCAAGCACACAGGAGGTTGTCTTGGCGACGCTGGTGCGAATACAAGCCAGGCGACCGACAACTTCTGGAGTTTCAAAGCAAACGTTACACAAGGACAATAGAAGGACGTGCGCAGACCTTCATCTCCTCCCAACACGATCCGTTTTACTTGTGAACAACATGGCGTACATGCCGTTGGAGCCGTACAAGGATATGTCGTGACCCTCTCGTATAGCCTGTGCAAAGGGTTGCAAAGAATCAACGCAAGGTCTCACACACTCTGATCACGATGGCACATCAACACATGGGTAATAATAAATATGGCAAAGTAGCGATGCTACCTACTGCAATCTAGCAACATGTTTTATTCAAATTCCCTCCGTAATGGCCTCACAGTCGATAACTATAAATAATATATTAAAGTACTGGGAGAAAAGCCTGCGGCGTTGTCAGAAGTTAATTTCACGGCAACTTCTCTGTCGTGTAATTGTCACATCTGGCTTGACACGAGAAACCAGCAGCGTGAGACGGATTACATCACAATCTAAAAAAGGTTAGACTTGAGCAAGAAACACACTGCAAGAAATTCAAAAAGAAATGTTATATAGTTTGAAATGAATCCAAAATGCCACAAAATGTCATTCCTCAAATAAAGATCGGATATGTGTGATTGTGCTTGGCCATCGAATTGTGAGGGGGTAAAAAAAAATATGTTTATGATTTGAAGTCGTAAAACTAAATGGGATTGCCACGACACGGCTGAGTTGGTTCTCATCTACTGTGTCAAGTGGCCCACCTGTTTCCAGTCAGGTCTATTGGCTCCTTAGCATGCCCACTCATTGTCTCACCCCCCCCCACACACACACACACACACACACACACACACACACACACACACACACACACACATCAACAATTTGTTTGTTAACTTCTCTTGCTAACAGCTAGACTGCGAAAACTAATTGTGAAAAGTGACTCTGTGTGCAAGTGACATCGTGTCCCTGTGTTTCCGTGATAACACAGTCTGACTGAATGCGCTTGATGAAGAATCTTTAAAAACAGAATAACTGGAAGCCAAAAGCCCAACAGAAGGACCGAGTTTTCGATACAAAACTATGGATTCGGGTCAGTAGGAGAAAGTTTTAATGTCCATTATGTAGCGCTGTGGCTGTGAACTCCCGATCACCTTTTTGGCTTAGTATCAGCAATACTAGATTTTGAGTGAACCCTCTTGGCTGTTGCGTAGGCAGCGCGACATTTGACTGCGATTTGCTTACATACAAACTGACACAGATTCGGTTTCTCTCAGCAGCTTTGATCATCATGCGTCCGATTCTCCGTCAGGGAGGAGGATGTTCTCGTTAGCGCAGCAGCACACTGAGGTGAATGACCCAGCTGCTGTACTCCACCAAGACATGAACTGGAAGGTTAAGTTGAGTCCGTCGTTCAACAGTTAGCCGAATGGTAATAGAGATGTTTGTGCTGCTGTCTAAAAGAACAGATACTGTTAATCGCGTTTCTCTTTCATTCCATTAATAATAGCCTGAATACACTGGAAGTTCTGTCTTTTTTCTCTCTCTGTGGAGCAAAGATGTTCTTTTGTCAGAACCTTCTGAAGCAAAAAAAATGATTATTATATTACATAATGCATGATAGAGGAAGTGCAGTGATACCAAAAAACTAAAGAAAACATGCTGCGCTGAAATAATAATCCAGCTTTGATTTCCTCTGCGTTGTAATGCTGGGAGATAAAATACAGTCTGTACAGGAAACCGGCAAGAATTTGGAAAGAAATTAAAATTCCCGACAGAGGAGAATCATGTGAGTAATGCTGTTGTGGTCACAGACTCTATTTCACAATTTATGGGCTTTTGCATCAAGCAAATATTGCAGAAGTTGACTTTGCCCAAGACAAATGTCTCCCAGCGGAGACAACAAAGGATAATCTTACTTTCTGATTATCTGAACAGGGGAAAAAAAACGAAAAGCTTATTTTTAAACGGGGCCAATCTATTCTCTCCAAAACTGTTCATAATTAGAATCCATTTCTTCCCTTTTTTTTTGTTGTTGAAACTGTGGCTCAGGTGCCGTGTGGACGCTTCTCTTCTCAGGAAATCAGGCTCCATTGCTGGCACCGGTGTGGCTCCAGTAGCGGCTCAGAGCTCAGGCGGTGTTGGGCTTTTGGATCCAGTGCTCTGAAGCTGACGCGTGTATTTACATTTTTATAACAGCGTGTGAATTGTCAGTTACTTTAAAGGACAACGTTTCACCCTTTAAGACTGAAACGTAAAAGTTCTTTTACGGAGGATGTCTGTTTTTCATTCATTAGGAGTGAAAAGGAGGAAAGGAGTTATGTGTGTTTTGCAAATTTCTTGTGCAAATATGTATTCTGAAATCTATACGCTGAGTTCACAGCTGTGCAGTTTACAACCCTGTCTCATAAAACTACATGAAAATCAATTATGTTTCTATGGAAACACGTGTTTACAAAGAAAACGATACAAAACTACTTTACCTACTGTCAAAATCATTATGATTTAACATAAAATGACAACAAAATTGGATCAAAACAAAACAAAAGTATTTGGTTATGTTCAAGCAGCAGCAGTACTTAGTTCACGCGGGATATGACTCTTATTTATTTGTTTTTTAACTCTCAACACTTATTTGTGATGCATCAAAAGCAAACACAATCATTTTCCCATGCAACATAATTCACAGTGCAGTTTTGCTGTATGGGAACCTTTTATTTTTAGGAGACGGTTTCATACATACGGAATGCAAACTTGCATATTTTTGAATTTTTTGTTGGACAATAATTGATAATGGTGCCCTGGCATGCATGAGGAAAATCGAGCATAAGTTGCAGTTACCTTTGAGTAGCTTCAGTCTAACTTTAATCACAACCACACACAGTTTTTGTTCATGCATTTGGTGGTTGTGTTGACATCACCCTGCAGACTCAAATCCATTTGACTGCTGTTGAAGTTCAGGCATGAAGTGTGAGAATCAATAACGATCACACACAGCACTAGAAACACTCTAATTAGACTTCGTCACGTGTTCTTTGCAGCTACTGGTGGACTAAACATGTGTTGTGTGTGCTTCGTCGTACACCAGAGCTGTCCATTGTTCGCTGCTTCTCTTAGGAAAAATGCGGCATACTCGGAAAAATGTATCGTCGCCAGTTCTTTTCAGTGCAGTTTGGCTCTTTGATTAAGAATTTTGCACATTCAAACTGCTGTAGAAACGGTGCCGAGGCAATCAGAAAAATGTATTGTCGTAGGAAACCAGAGTGGCGTGCAGCATAAACACAACTAGAAGAGAGAATGCACGGTGTTTACCACTCAGACGCATTAAACAAGTCATTTCATTGGTGGTTTACACTTTTCCTCGCTTTACCTCCCAGTGATCCTTCACATTTCTCTCTCGCTCTCACACGCGTTATGTAATCCTGCTTGCCACCTGCTATTGTCACTGTGGGCCAATATAATACACTTAAGGGTCCAATTATGCCTTCCTCGTTAACACCGAGACTGCGCTACTAATAACGCCCAACCGTCCAAGAAGTGCATCTGTACCACAATCACCTCAGAGCTGCTGCTGTGTTGTTGTTGTTGTTGTTGTTGTGCTGTTGGTTTATGCGCAGACTTAAGTGCAGCAGAGGTGATGTTAATCAGCATGAACCCAATGATGTACTGATAATGATTTCACCCGCGTGAAACCGGTGATGGCTGACAGGCGAGGTGTCAGCAGCAGGAGGGGTGTTCCAAGTGGAAATCGTGAACAACGCCGTGGAAGACATGAACTGTACTTAAGAACACATTGATGATAATCACTCAGGCCGCTATTTCAGTCTTAATCTAACCTGAAGCGAACATTGGGACACGCTAAGAGAGAGAAAGTGAGTGTTGTTGTTTTGTTTTTTCCATCAGTAACATCTATTCATTTGTATGTATTCTTGGATTCGAGACCATAAAAAAATGCATTGTGCAGCCTGCGTCTCAGGGTCACCTGCCAATATGAAAAACGTATCCAGACTGTATTCATCCACTTATACCTACAACAGCCCCGGAAAAAGCACGGAGCAAAATGCTGCCTGTCAGACTGGGCTCATCCTCGTCTTTTTGTTGAAAATCTGATTTAATTTTCATCGTCAACATGACAAACTGTGACTGGTGTTTTATTTAGCTTGCCTGGCCGGTCTTTGTTTGATTCGGCGAGGCAGGGAAGACATCCCAAAGTATCTCGAAAACCTTCAGCATCATCACATTCTCTTTAGAACACAAGAACTGTCTTAGTGATGTAATTGCTGCTAAAAAATCTCCGCCCCCCCCCCCCCTCCAGGAGCTCTCATGGAACGCCTCTCTATCTCAAAGTCCCAGGCTGAATGTTAGCTCCAGTAACCCTCACTGTGTCCCATGTTAAACCAGAGTGAACATCGTCTTATTTGAACCTTTTTGATATGCAACATATACTTAACAAATGCCACCTATGTAACAGTCATCAGACATCAAAATGTAAAATCACCGCAACCGTGAGAGGTCCTTGAGCACGCTGCCATAACTGGCCACCCAGAAATATCACGACGTTTGCTGCTGCAGAACGCGAGATTAGCCATGGACGGACACAGAGGAGCACACTCACTCACTCACGGACGCACATAATCACCAATCACATGATTCTCCTGATAACAATAAAAAAGCAAAAAAAAGACAGGCTAGGTGTAAGAGCCATGCCAATTAGATAACTGGATCAACTTAAAGGTTTCAAGTTGAGCTTGCAGAGCAAATGTCACAAATATATATATATATATATATATATATATATATATATATATATATATATATAGTCAGAATTTCCTCTAACAATCCAAAGTCAAGCAAGAATGAAAACTGTGCACCTTTTCTATTTATTTTTTATAATGATCTGATTTCCCTGTCTTCTGCCAAAGCATGCTGGGATATGATCCCCCTGACCCCTCCCCCCCAAAAATATCCATAAATACATGAATAAATGCATGGTCAGTCCAGCAGCAAATCAGGTAGGTGTTTACTTTTTTGAATTATGCGGCTGATATAGAAAAAGAAACAGAAGCCTGTTAATGAGAAGCCCAAAAAACATGATTTCAGCTGTTAATCTTTCCAGTTGAAATGGAGTCAGAATGACTTTCACCGTACAAAGACTCATTATTTCCGTCTCTCAGGTTTTTGTAATTATCCTGTTCACATTGAGAAGCCTTAATGAGTTTTGATGCTGCGCAACGATGGGGAAAAAAAACAAAAACAAGTTCTTGCTGTAATCCTCACAACAAACACCTGACCAACAATAATGATTCCCCCCCCCCCTTCTTCCAGGTTAACTTCACAGGCTCCAATGAAATGAATTACATAACCGATGAAAGCTGTGTGCACAGTCTAGTTCCCCAGCAGGATCGTCCTCATCAACCATGCGCCTCTACGGGGCCAACCACAGACTCTTCCACCGTTCCACAAACCGAGCCACTCGCTTTGATTTCCCACTTTTGAAACAGCTTGCATGAACTGAATATCCAGTGTCTGAGGACACTCATAACAACACACACACACACACACACACACACACACGTTGTGACAATCAGCTGAAACGTAACCGTGGTGTAATTTAAAGGAAAAGAAAGCATCCCAGCTAAAGTAGCGCAAGCTTTGTCATTGTATCTAGGTCAGAAGAACGCAACATTCTCCAGCCCATATGTACTTGCACAGCTGTGGGTGTGAGGCAGTCGTAGTAGCAGGAGCTGCTCCACCTTAATGTACTCCCTCCAGCGCTGGCATATGGGCGAAAAAAAGGGTGTTTTTTTTTCTACAATAACAATCATCAACTCTTATAGCACAACACATGTACTCACGTGGCGGACGTATAAGAGGAAGAGAACCACACAGAGATGAACGTTTGACAGACGGATACAGAGAGGGAGAAGCCAGGCAAACAACAGAGAAAGAGAGAGAGAGAGAGAGAGAGAGAGAGAGAGAAAATAAGAATGTGTGTCATTTAATGTAACAGTGATAGGAGGGGAAACAAGATGGATAATGATGCAGGGAAAGGAAAGAGAATGACAGAGATACACATCTAGTTTTGCATTTACCTGACAGGGAATCAGAAGACATTCTCTCTTGCTGCTGCATCTTGAATGTTGCCTCCAGTGTGAGAGTGTGAATGTGTGTGGTGGGTGTGTGTGTGTGTGTGTGTGTGTGTGTGTGTGTGTGTGTGTCCACAAGCTACAGAGTGTGAGCAAAGCCAGCACGCCTCACTGTGTGTTTTGATGACGGAGTCCGCGTAGCAGCTCAGGGGAGTGAGCGAGCGAGCACCAGAGCCAGGAGCAAGGTATGGGAGAAGAAAATTGGCTTCTTCATTACCTCACCAAGTGTCTCCAATCACATCCTCAATTGCTCTCTTTCTCCTTCTCATTTGCTGCGAGTGTGCAGGTCTCACACGAAAAACACATGTACTGCAGATGGTGATTTATGAGGCGCACGGAGGCAGGGGAGATGGGAGGAGCGTTGAGGAGGGAGGGATCCGGGGGGGGAGGTTGAAGAAGAGGAGGTGCTGAGGAGAGGGAGGAAGCAATCGCCGTGCAGCGTGGGCTTTACTCGCTCGGGCACCGAGCCATTGCTCGTCCCTCCCTTCCGCGTAACCTTTCAACGCAGGGCGCCGAGCCAATTGAAAGCTCGCATGTAACACAACGTCGGTTTGGCCGTGTGTCAGAGATCTTATCTTTACCGAATTTGCAGCCAGTGGCAAAAATGCCACCATGTTTACTACATAACAGACCAGAAATTCAGACACTTAAGTCTTCTTAATGATGCTGTCCTGGACCGCTTGTACGATGAATGAGATTATTTTTCACGATGTCAACGACAGTTTTGAAGCCTTGATGGCGACGGATTTTTTTTAGCATTTTTGGAAGCAGAAGTCAGTCAAACAAAATGTTAAAATGTACTTTTCATGAACTGGAACCACACTTTGAAAGGGTTAAAGCTCTAAACACGGACGACTCCCGGAACCGGACAACGCTGTGTTTTAGCGACCTGTCAATCTAAAGGTGGCTACGCCCTAAAGCGTACCCTACTCAGCCGTCAATCTGACTCTAAATGGACCACAATTTACTCGATGAACATCATGCTGTATTAACGAAGACTTGACACTAACGACTGACACCATAAACTCATGTTTACAATGCTTAATGAGGTAATAAATCAAGTGAGGAGTAGAGTAATTTTCCCATAGACTTCTATACAATTAGACTTCTTTTTGCAACCAGACGCGTCGCCCCCTGATGGCCATTAGAATGAATGCAGGTCTAAGGCATTTCTGCACTGGCTTATTGTTTGAGAACAGGAGGATGATACCAGCTCTGGTATGCACTATTATCTTATTATCTTCTGTCAGTATGCATTCACAGACCCTCACAAACAACTGATGTGAGACGTTTTGGACTCAATAACTGAGACTTAAGGACGAGATTAATCCGCTCAGTTATCCCCCGTTGGCGTCACTTCAATGCCCCATGTCCGTCTTCAGAGCTTTGGCTGCCTTGTGGCCAGTGGAGCCACGCTACGTCAAATATAAAAGTCTCATCTTGGGCTACTGTCACGGCATATTATTCAATATTAACTGCAGCAAAACTCTTTAAGAATGCAGAAAAGATATAATTTGATTCTAAAATATGCATTCAGATTAAAAAAAAAAGGAGCCCGTTTTTGCCCTTGGAAGTGAATCTGGGATAATCAAGTCCCCGGGAAAGAGCAGTTTTCTGCCTGGAGTTGCTCCTCCCAGCCCATTAGTTAACTGCCTGCTGCTAAAATATTCCTCCTATAGCTTCAATGTTTTCACCCTGATCAGCTCCTTCTTTGCACACGGTGTTGTATCGCACTTGTTCACCAGGTTCTGGATCATTTAATGTCGGCGAGAGAGAAGAAAAAAAAAGGGACAGTGGGATCACTTACAGAAACGGAAGTAAATATCGAGACGATTGTTAAACACACTGTAAAACAAAAGAAAAAGCCAGGCGTGGTGTGATGAATAGAGTGTGTCAAGAATCGCATTCATATAGGCTACTTTTCTTGATTAGCATTACTTTCAAACTGCAGTGACGGCAATTTATTCACCCAAGTTCCTGAAAAACCCACCCCCCCCACAGCATCACCACCTTGCCTTGCTAGAACAGAGAGCTGCATGAGTGCGATCCTCCGTTTATTGAGTCTCTCAGTGGTGAGTGTGTTATCAGCGTCTGTTTCTTGCAGCTTATTCTTAATTATCCTGCGTCCCATGGAGAATTTGATGAACACACACGGGGGGGAGAGAAATAAAAAAAGGAGCCAGCGTCTCTGAGCATATGCCTCTGTGTTTACACCAGTTACATGATATTCATATAGCGATGACATTTCTTTTTCAACCAATTAAGCTTGGACCGAATGCACCGCATAAAAGATCTCAACAGAAGTACAGAGAGGCTCAGACGGAACTGTCGGAGCGCAGCAGCCAGTGCTCTGTGCTCACTGGAAATTGGCATTAATAATGATACCGATATGTGGAAAACATCATATACTAAGTGGTATTCGTCTTCATCGTTTCTGACAATAAGCTGCCTGCATTATGTCTGGTAACAGTGTTTTCATGTGTATTGAAACACCACCATCTAGTGAACATTTAATCAAATTGCAGCATTTTTCTTTTGCAATATTTATCTCACACAGTCCTCACAAAGGCAGGGGAGGCATCTGTGCGTACGTATGGAACATTCAGACACACATTGCTGTGAATGGGTACATCGTAACAAAAACACACACACACACTCACACACACACACACACACACTCACACACACACTCACTGCCACCAAATGGCCTGATCTCCGGACATCGATGGGGAGGATTATTTTGGCTCCACAGACACAACACCCGGCTGAACGCTGTCGGCGTTTCTTTTGTTGGGGCCTCATGCCGGAAACGCTTTCTGCAGACCGAGTGCGCATTTTTGTTTGATGCGGTAAGCGTCTGACCTGTGTGACCACAAATGAGTGTACTGTATTTCCAATCATCATTTGTGAAAGCAAGAATCCAGATAACAAGACCATGTGACCACGCTCTCAAGATGTGCAAGTGTAGCCGAAAGGCCGATTAACAAATGAGTTTGTTCTTTGTGATTCAATTTGAGTTTTCATTTGGCAAAGACTAGTCCTGTGGAGATCAGGGATGTGTTATTCCTGGGAGACCTGATCAGATCGGCAAGATGTAAACAAAACAAGTCCTCTGTAGTCCTGTGTGGCGTTATTTGAGGTTTTATTAGTTCAAACTGAGCTAACCTGGAGCAAAGTGGTGCTGACATCAGCAGTGTTGCCTTTTCTTTACTTGTAAATACAACACAGAACAGTGGTGTGTAACCTTTCTGCAGCCCGATGGATCAATAATCCACAGACCTGTAGGCGGATTGTTATAGTATGGGCAATGTTATGTTCAATATATATATACATATATATATATATATATATATGTATAGTGACCCCATCAATATGCACAAACTATTATTATGTTAAACCCGCCTACATAAGTGATGCCACCTTAAATGAATACATGAATGAGAAGCAGAAGGAGAATGACTTGTTTTATCAAATGCAAATATGCAAAGATGACTGCTGTTACAGGATGGTGTTATCTGTGTGAGAGGTGTAAATGCAGATTTCTATTTAAAAAAAAAAAAAAAAAAAGCTTCTATGTGTCCGTTTGGGTTTACTGAGAACATCGCGGCACGAAGCAGAATGTAGCTTTCCGAACCCTTCGACCCGAAGCCCTCGACCGACAGACTGCGGCTCGCCGTCCGTTGTTCGGCAGCGGTCCACGCGGAGGCCGGCTTCCACTTTGGCGGCGCGTCAGTCGTCCGGAACGGCTTCGTCCATCCACTTCACGTACGCCAGACTGCCGTCCTCCACCGGGAAGCTCAGGACTTCTGGGTTTGCGTAGGGGTGGACTGACCTTAAAAAGAGACCCGCGCAAACACAAGCGTGTCAGATAAGATGCAGAATTTCCTCATAAATATGAACAATACAGCAGAAAGTGATATCTGTCCTAGACAAGGCAAACTTATTTGTATGTATCCTCTCTATTATTATGGTAAGATATTATGTTTTCAATAATCTGCGCTAGCGGGAGCATGCAGATGTTGAACAGACGGGCCCCGAGAATGAGGCCTTCATCTTCTGTATAGTCCGATAGTCCTTCAAAGATGACGGAAGAAAGCCCCCACTCATTTTTACAGTCTAGTAATGTGTTGAGGTCAATACTGAGCACTGAGATCTGATAATAAGACTGAAATGCCGACTAGAAGACAATTGTTTCGTACCAGGAAGTTGTGTGAAGCAGTTGAAAAACAGCCTTTTAAATGATTTCACTTAAAGAAAAACAGTTTGATTTCGGCTTATACAATTGCTCATTAGCGAGGATTTAAACGGCGTTATTCAGAGTGACTAAATAACTGCAGGGCCTGCGGGAAATAGCCTGGGAGCAGAGAAGTGTTCCTTGCAGATCTGATCTGATTCAGCGTGTGGAATAATCAAAAGCAGCAGCAGGAGGAGCAGGAGGAGGAGCTCAAGTGTTGTTTGTGTGGTTGATGGGATCAAATTGCGTCACGTTGATTGAGTTTTGTTTTAAGAGCGCGCGAGGTCAATGCAACACGCCGCACCTGATGCGGAGGAACTGACGGCTTGCCTAATTTCACTGTTTCGTCAGTGAAGAAGGAGGCATTCGTTGCATAATTTAAAGGTCCAGTAGCTGCTGATACAGGAGTCAACGCCTCAAATACGTCACGTGCATTATTATCATTATTATTGCATCTGGCTGTCATGTGGGAGAAGGAGGACTGCCTTTTCGATTCTCCGTTCTAAATTATAAATATAGTCTCTCTTTATGGATGTCATTATTATAATTTTTAGACAGTCTCCTTTTTTTTTTTATACTTTGAATAAATGAATAATTCACTGGTGTTTATAGCGATATGCTGTTTTGGTGATTAACTGCTCGAACATGTTTGTGCGCCGCGATAAGACCGTGAAAAGAAAAAGCGGGAAAGATCAGAAAGGGCAACATCAGCGTCTCCACGTTCCACGGTCATCCATACAAGTTTAAATATTAGGGTGGCCTGTAGATGTTTAAGAATTATTAAATCAAATGGGCGGGGAGGAGTGAAGGGAGGAGGAATTAGGAGACCGATCCGCGAGCTGGACGTCAACACGCCGACATCGAGTCTGTGACTTGGGGCGGAGGCCCTGAAAAAAAAAGAGGCCTACAGGCCCCAGAACAGATCGAAGGTGTCAATGTAGCCGATCCTTTTTTTCAGAGCCATGTGTTCAGCGATAAGGCTCTGAACGCTGCCGGTGGGCCACTGATAAAAAAAGCTGCCCTTCCACTTTGTCCGGAACAATTAAACAGTTCAATGAAATCCTGATTTTCTATTCTGAGAATATCTTTCGCCCCCGACATCATCGAATAATATGAGTCATTTTGGTGTTTACTTATCAGCTAAGGATTCTTCTCTTTCATGTCACAAATCTTAGCTCCTGGGTATTTAACCGCCTACGTCTCTGATAACGGCGTCTCGTTAGATTCAGACTTTATCACCTCCCTTCTGCTCAAAGAGATCTTTTAATGCTTTGAACCTGTTTTTCGAGTTGTAACGTCGGAGTGACTGTGGTCGTTCTTTATGCCCACATCTTGGCTGACCGCCAGATGTCCTATAGGTCAAAGTTGGCTGAGCTGAATTCATATACTTGCTCCCCCCCCCCCCCTGGGAGCACATCATCTTTAAGGTTTTGCTGCCAGGTCGTCCCAGCAGGTAGAAATCCACTGGTTTTTGTTAGTGAGTCTCGGGGAAAGGTATGGTGTCATTTAGAGATAGCCGTCCATTTAAGTCTCTCAGTTCAGTTTAAAGGAAAAACGTCCTTAAATGTTTTGTAGAAGAAGGAAGAAGTATGAAAAAGTGCCAAAAATAACAAGCGAGAAGAGCGTCTGCACCGTAGCCAAGTGGGAAGCAGCAGCCATTTCGGGTTCCTGCTAATCCCAATTATTTTCAACCTGAACTTTTCAACCCAAATAGATGCCATTCAACAACTTGGCACATGCACACGTCTGACCGTCTGATGCTGCGATCACTGACGGTCAAATGAGCAGAAACAGAGAGGATGATGGATGCTGGTGCAGAGGAATGGTTGTTTCAAAGTCGCGTGTAACGTGAGATACAGTTCGTCTTCTGCAATCCTGTAAAGATGCGGTTACATTCTTGATCGAACACTTTTAACAAAACATCCCCCTTCGACAGCAGATTCCTTGAAGTCTAACATCTGCAAAAATATGTTCAAGCCGAAGCGTCTGAATCCTGTTGTCCGTCTCCATCGCTGGTTTTATTCACCAGTGCAGTGGCCCGCTGTAGGTTGTTAAGAACTACCGTGGAGTCATTTGAACTACACAACAAGGTCAAAGTTGAAAGTAACCGCTGTGACCCTTTGCAGCATGTCTACAGGAGCACGCACACCTTAAGCGTCGTCAAGAATCTGAAACATGCATTACATGAAGCAACCTCTCACCTCACAAAAGCTATGACCTGCTGAATCCTGGAGGTCTTTGTCTTCACCAGCTGCAACAACAGTGACATCTCATCTTACACTTCAGTAGACGTGTTTTCTCACAGAAGGACTTTCTCAGTAAAGCTCACCATCAGAACTTCACTGGCATCCTGGATGTCTCCTTTCCAATAGTACCTGCAAGAACCAGAAGACCCGGGACATTAGAAGGTACGCGAGGACACGGTGGACCGTAAAGTACTAGCGACTGAAAAATGCAATTAAGTAAAATAGCTTTCGTGAATTACTGTATTTTCAGAAATAACACGTCAATCAAACTGTTGGCCAACCATTCATTATGGCTGCTGTGACTCAGAGTAACACTGTCAAACTGCACCAGAGAGGCTTTTATAGTGTCAGATGCATAACTGCCTCTTTGCTTTTACACACGATGCTTTTTTTTTTCTTCTAAAGGATTGTGAAAGACAAACTAAGAGCCCATATTTACACATTTGAAATGTCAAAATAAATGTTGAAGTGTAAGAATAAATAAGGATATAACAGAAACTCCTTTTCTATTCGGTTACCCTGCATCCTCTCCACCCACAGTTCTTCTTCCTCTCTTGCTAAACGTGTGGTTTATGCATTAACAGGAAAAGCTCGTCCATGCATATAAACTAAACCGCTTCCAAGGCTAACTGCCACTCTGCTTCCAGCGATGGGAAAACTGATAAAAGCCATTCAGCCTGTGGTTTCCTTGGTAATAGAACTAGGAATAGAACATACGTGTGTTTACGTGTACATGCGAGGGACAAAACAACAGAGCCATAGCCTTTGTGTTGGCGCCCCGGCCGGGTACAGAGGTGTGTCAAGGTGGAGGGAAAATATGATTTACATTGTGGAGGTCCTGGAGAGAATGTTAATGCTGGCTGCCAGCCGCCTCTCCATGATCGCCCTGGAAAAAAAAAAAAAAGAAGGCAGAATGGTAGGATGGACACGGAGGGGGTGGATACGGAAAGAGAGGAGAGAAAAAAATGAAACTTTTACGAGCCGCCAGCTGTTTATCGATGACGCCGTTTAAACTTCAGCCCTTTTTGTCACGTTGCTCTTCACAGGAAAAGGACTATTACGCACAATAATTCAGAAAAGAAGGTTGAACTCTTCTGTTTTCTGCTGCTGCTCAGCTGATAATACAGTTTAATACCAACTCAGTCGTGCCCCCCTTCCCCTGAAGGGAGGGGATTTAAATATATCTGGCAACCTGCACCGCGCACCGCTACCTTCTGTCTTGACGCCTGGTAAATAGAGCTAATTTACATGCAGCTGAAATGCCAACAAAAGGGGATGAGAGTGCCGAACGTTTGACAGCACTGTATCTCTCCTCTAGATAGAAAAGTCAAACTTGCTCTCTGTCTGGCTTCTCTGACTTTTTATCGTTTGAATCACTTTAACTCGAGTCCATACCAGAGCAAATGAATTCAGCTAGCATCCAGACTAAAGGGACGTTTGTGATTTCGTATTGCATGTCGGTAGATTCACCGTTTTGTTGCCGAGAGTTGGATCCGAAAGGCTGTCGCCACTCTCTGTACGGTAAGCATGAAGCTGGAGCCAGAAGTTGGTTAGTTTAGCTTAGCATAGGGACTGGAGGCAGGGCTTGGCTCTATCCAAAGATTATTTTAAAGCACGCTTACTCATTAACATGCTTTATCTGGTTTGTTTAATCTGTGCAGGAACTGAAGTGTGAAAACAACAGCTTGTGGTTTTGGTGACTTCTGAGAGGTATGCAGATTAAACAAACAAGACATAAGATTACATGTTAGTGAGCTTTAGAGGTCCCAACATGTGGAACAATTCCTTTTGCTGTATCTGAGCTGATGAATCAGTTCCAGTCTGATTCATCTGTCTCCAGTAGCGTGAGGCGGACTGCGGAAGGTGACACCTGGGGTCACTGCTGTACCTGCCGATGTCCTTGGCTGCCTGCTCCGTGGGGCTGTTGATGAGAAGAACGGAGTGGTGGCCCGGCACATAGCTCCCTGTGAGGGCCGAATGAAGCTGGACCCCGATGGACCACAGGCCAGGATACATGGACACGGACAGGACCAGGAGCTATACAGAAGGGGGTCGGGGGTGCAATGAGGGGACATCTCAATGTGTTGACATGTTAAAGAGCATGTTTGTGACATCCCGGGCTGATGTTGTTTTTTTTTTTTTTACATCTGACATATTTGGACATTTAGCTTATTTTATGTTTGGATGATGGCGAATTTGTAACTCAATTTAATTATCTGCTGGCCTCTGAAAGGATTGCCATGTTTGGATTGGATTCAGAATTCATCCTCTTATTATTTGGCGCTGTCTGTCACAGATAAATGAGTATAGGCCCTGGGTTTTGGACGCAGTGACCAATTTATAATCCGTCCTACTTCTCCGCACAGCAGCACAGCCAGACACCAGGCTCGGACGTTCATCCAACACAAATAGCCTCTGTTTGAATAAACACAATCAATAGCAATTTAGCAAATTCCAACAGCCTTGAGTTTTTTGTTTTTTTTTTCCCCTCAAAGTTTAAATGATTAAAAGTTATCATGACACAATGTGAGCTCTTCTTACCAAGCACGACATGAGCAGCACCGATCGAAACGCAGAGAGGAAGACGGCCTCTTTTTTAAGGCACCGGGACAGCCACTCCATCCTATTAGTCGCGACAAATGTCATCTCCCACAGTCCGAGCTGGCGCGCACAGGAGGAGGGACGCGCTGCGCTCAGGAATCCGCGGAGACTTGGTCCGAGGAGGATTCGTGATCAGCGGTTAAACGGCCGCTTTGTGAAAGAGAGAACAACTCTATTTTTTATTATAGAGGAAGTTATAATAGAGGAAGTTGACATGTACTTTAGGGTCGGACAGTCAAAAGGTAGAGATACATCTCCGCGCCGTTCAATTGGTTGCTTGACGCTTCCTGACAACGCCGGTGACCAATAACATTGGCCGGTTCACCTTCCTGCCGTCCTGCCCTCCGCGGCCCGGGTCATAATCGGCTTAGGTTCGTGCCTTTACCGTGTAAACGCTCCCGGCTCCGGGTGGCAATTTGAAAGCTCACCGGAATGAGAAGAGAACGAAATGGTTCTATGAGAATGTCCTTCAAACACAGCAGTGTTGTGATGCAGACTTTATAGCGACATAACTTTCTTTTATTCAATCAATGGGAATGTTTCACACTCCGATACCTTCACACAGAATGGAGGTTTAATGGAGTCCGAGGCTTGATTTTTGCAATTTTCATTCCTTCACGTGCAGCGTGGGGGGGGGGGGGGGGGGGGGGATATGAGAGTCCACACAATATGAGGAAGTAAACAGAAGCAAAACGTCCCAATAGTTTCTCCACCAGCACCTTCATCCGTCGTGGTTTATTGTGACATTATATTGACATGCTTTATAAATAAAAAAAAAAGGCTTCTGTCCGGAACAGAACAAAATCAATACAACACGATGCATGAGGTCCACATATCCCTTATTATTTATGTAGGAAACATTGCACAAATCATCAGTCTCCACAAAAGCCTCAACACGGCAACTAAACCATTATAAGCTCTTTAGTTGCCGCAGTGAGTTGTAAACTTTAAACGGCCAGATGGTAAAGTTCCAAAGACACCGTTTGTGTGAATGATAACGTTTAGGGGACACTTGTTGCGAACTATTATAACTGCCATCGGTCTTTTAAGCTTGGAGAGGAAGGAGCTTTTGAGTGGCATGTAATGGGATAATCAACACTTCGCACCTGAACAACACAGATGTGTGTTTGTTTTCCTCTGTGAACGCGCTGATTGCTCGGCAACGGGAGGAAAGCAATGTGCAAATAAACAGCGCAGGAAGAGAAAAGTCTCTGTACCCTCCTGTTCACTCATCCTCTCTGCTGGCAGAAGGCCAGTCTCATGTCGACACACAGATCTGCTGGCGTGGGCGCACACACACACACACACACACACACACACACACACACACACACACACACACACACACACACACACGCATCACTGTCACACATGGCGACTAAAGCAAGCTTCAGATAAGCTAAACAGAAAAGCCAAGGACCCTGCTATAGGCTGCATGGGAATGAGGAAGATTCAGAGAAAAAAAAGGGGAATCTTGAAGAAATATGAATAATTCAGAGGTGGATTGTTGAAGCGAGAGCAAACCAAACATTCCTTCTGCTCGGCGTTTCGTTTGGCGTGCATGAAATAGATGCATGTTGGGAAACTAGACGTAGAAAGACAGATTAGTGGAGGAAAAGAAAGTCAGTGTATCAGTAGTACGTTTTGTTGGTTATAATAAGTTGGAATATTCCACGGCATGTGTCAGAGTATCAGAAGTCAGAAGCTTTTCATAAAGGGTTTTTGTACAGGACGTCCACATGGGGGAGTTGTGGGTCCACGCATTTCTCTATTCATGTCCCTCCTTCCATTGTGGATACATTAAATGTAGAGTGTTCACTTAGCATGTGTACAGCTCACATCGGCTGAGATTAAACGCAAATGCTCCAACAAAGCAAGTTGCGTGACTCATCCCAGTCCCTTTTTCTTTGTTTTGTTTTTTTTGTCTTGACCTCTCCCGCCGCCGTCGGATACGCTTTCCACGGATCACAGAGCGAGCAGCAGGGGGCGCCGCGTTCCTCGCAGCTTCAGAAACAAACCAATTTGTTTCCTCCGAGTTCACACGCGCTTCATTTGAGAGCCCCTCAGAGAGCTCCAATAGAGCCACTTAAGCCACTGTTTCCCCGACATGAAAGAAGGCAAAACCAAAATAGCGAGATGAAATAAAGGCGGGGGAGCCGCAGGAGAGGCGTTTGATCTGGTTGTTCTGGGGCATCACTCAGAGGGGTTCACTTCCCCTCCGGAGCGCCGAGGCCTGTTTGTCCCTTCAGAAGTCTAATGTGAAAAATAAGATACATTTTATTTCCGTCTGTCTTTCTTGTCGGTTTGTGCATAATGAGGCCACAGGGTCTACAGTGAGAGCGGAGAGAGGAGGAAATGCGAGATGAGACGAGGAGAAGTGCAGCGGCATCTGGCAAGCCTCGCCTAATTCTCCATTTAAACTGCGACTGTCTCTCGGCGGGATCAACCAAGTTGCCTTCGCTGCGAAATAGAGCGAATTCTAGCCGGGAGAATTAGAGGGATGAATGGAGCGAGGTGTGTGAAACACGGAAACAGAGAGGTTACAGAGAATTGAAACTCCCGAAAAAAGGTCTCGGTACATTCACCGCCAGCGTCTCCCTTTCTGTGTGGCGGTGCCCATTACTGCACTGAATGGGAGGTGGAGCATGTAGGGCCAGACACCGCGAACACAAGCGGACACGCAGAGGTCAGATAAGTCCTAATGAAGGGTCTTTCCGGGCTGCGATTACCTCTAAAGGAAGAGGCCGGTTCTCCCAAAGAGGTTAATTAAAAAAGTCGTTGGGGCCGAGCGGGGAAGTGTCTCCATCACCGCCGTGAACCCCGGCGACCCCTCCGTCCTCCAGGACAGACGAGACCATCCATCACCGCTGATTCCTGGGCTTGTCCGGCCCCTGCTGGTGCCGCTGAAATCCCTGAGTGACAAAAAAACCCAAAAAAACCACAGAAGCGTATGTAGCGGTAGTTGTGACAAGCAGCGAGGAAAAGAAAAAAAAAAAAAAAAAACGCCACCCGCCGAGACATCCTCTGCTGAAGTCCCGCAGGTAATGAAACCTCTCCCCTCTCAAGGATCAGACAAACACCGTATCTTGTCATCTTCCCTCCATTCTGTCCCTCGATCTTCTTCTATTTTTATTGCCCTCTGTGTCAAAACAACTGGAGCGCACAAGGCCATTTATCAGAAAACTGAACTGACTGTCATGTTGTTTATTTCGTCTGTGCCCCCCAGAAAAAGAAAAAAAAAAAAAAAAGATTGCAAAAATCGAGTATTTATGTTTGTTTAGCAACATAAGCACACTGTTCATACCCAAAACCACGGGTAAGCATTTAAGCTCAATGCTTTGCCGCGAGGAGAAAGCAGAGAGTAAACGGGAGCATCGCCTTCGTGGAACACAGAGCGAAAGAATCAGCCGCCATCAATGAAAAAAATCCCTCCAGCGATCCCTGCTGAGAGGAAAGATTTGTCATCCCTATTTCCCTAGTTCTGGGAGGTGAGGCCAAAGGTGTGATAGTGTGCAAAATGGAGAGACACAGTGGGGACAGGCTGACTGTCTAGGGGGGGGGGGGGGGGGGGGGGGAGAAGATACAGGGCGGATAAGAGGAAAGACAAAGAGAGAGAGAAATGGAGCGTTTTGGTTGATTGGGTTTGAGATAGGACAGAGAGCCTGGAGCAATCTTACAGGGAAAAGTTAAACATTTTCATAAATCTATTCTCGTGGAGTTCACCTGCAGCGGCGGGAGGCTTAAATCACGTCACGCTTGATTGGTTGAGAGGGAGAAGCCGATACCCCAGCGCGGGAAGGGGGGTGGGGGTGGGGGTGCAGAAGAAACCTGTGCTTCCTCATTACACTTTCCTCGCCGAGCCGTCTGCAGCATAACCGTTCCCCGTGCTGACGCAGGTAGAATGAGCTCATTCCTTCTCCATTCACAAGCTGAGTGCACCAAAAAAATTCAGAGAAGGGAGAAGCATAATAAGTTCAGACTCCAACTTAGAGTGCCTGCAGGCAATAAAGTGGAGGATGAGCAGTGGAGACTTGATGGAAGGAGAGGGTGTGTGTGTCGTGCGTGTGTTCGGAAGGGGCTTACAAGTGAAGAAAAGAAGAGAGGAGCGCCGCTCTCGACTGCACCATCTCTTCACCTACATTCTCACAAATCCTCTTAAAAGTATTTATCCTCAATGCTTTCCGCAGGGATGCTGTGAACGACGGCCATTACATTTGAAATAATGACTCTGAGTGCACTCACGCACGCACGCACGCACGCACGCACGCACGCACGCACGCACGCACACACACACACGCACACATTTCTGGCGAGGAATCCAAATGATAAAAACTGAGCCACACAGGTGCAGGTTCATGGTTGGTGTCTAGCTCATACAGTATGAACTTTCACATTGAACACATAGGAATACATACGCAGAGATTTCAGATAATCTGACTAGAAAGCAAAGATTCTGTCCGTCTGTCCTTCTTTCCGTCCGTCTGTCCGTCTGTCTGTCTGTCTGTCCGTCTGTCCGTCTGTCTGTCCGTCCGTCTGTCCGTCTGTCTGTCTGTCTGTCTGTCTGTCCGTCTATCCGTCTGTCCGTCCGTCTGTCTGTCTATCTGTCTGTCTGTCTGTCTGTCTGTCCGTCTATCTGTCTGTCTGTCCGTCTGTCTGTCTGTCTGTCTGTCCGTCTGTCCGTCTGTCCGTCTGTCTGTCCGTCCTTTTGACCGTCTGTCCGTCCGTCCGTCTGTCCTACAGATATCTCCAGAGCAGCTCTTCCGATGTTCTTCACACTTGGCGGAGTTGTTGCTCGGGACCCAATGCAGTGCTTTGTTGACTTTGGTGCGACTATGACACGCGACACATTCAATGCTAATAAACTTTGAAATTGACCGTCAAGCACGTCGTAGCGAGCGGACCGCGGCTCACGGACCGGAATTTCACTCTTCAAGAGAACCCGTCTTCGCTTCCACGGAGTCAACGTGAGCGGATAGCCAACTGGAAGCAGCGTCGACCCAGAGAGGACTTCACCATTTGACCACGAGTAAGCCGAGCCCTGGGTGTGTTTTTCCTTCCAGAGTAAGACTGTGTTTCCCAATGTAAGACTTGATACCGACCAACTATGAACCGCCAGCAAATCAATTCTCTTCTTTTTAACCACAGTGATGTTTTTTAGGGCCGGATTTAGTGATTTGGGGGCCTCAGGAATCCGCCATCTTGCTTGGGCCTTTTTCCTGCGTACAATGATTTAGAACAGGAACATAATTCAATATTTTTTCCATTTTTAAACAGCTCTAGGCCCAGGCTGCCTACTTCTGCAGTACAGTCTGCCCCTGATGTGTTCTGACCTCGAAAAGCCACGGCTTGGGTGTGTGAAGGAAACTCTACGTCATGGAGGGCGTTTTGATCAGGACCCAAGGAAGCGCAGTGTCGAGCGTGAAGTTGCCCGTATGAGCGGTTCTCGAGAAGACACCGTCGGCCGAGCATTCGACCCGATCCAAACGGGACGCAAACGGATGGAGGCAAAACAAACTTCTAAAAAGGTTCAGTTCTGCAGAAATTCTGTCTGCAAAGGCAAGGTCATTTGAACAAAAAACAAAAAGGTAATGGGAAAATAAACACATTCATTGATGTGCTCCCCAATGCAGATCAAATTTGGAGGTGGGTGTATAGTTGGCAAGTAGGTGTGTTTGTGTGTGTGTGTGTGTGTGTGTGTGTGTGTGTGTGTGTGTGTGTGTGTCAACCTCAGACACTCAACCATCAGAAAGTGGCATTATGGAAATGCAGGAATCACCATGAAAAGGGCAGCCAGAGGCATGCTCAGGGCACGATTTTATATACAGCACATAATCAGCCAACCCACCGCCGTCGCTCCCGTTACCCTGTTTATGAGTCATTCCTAAACCTGCAGCCACTTCATCTAATCTCTTCTCCTCCCTCTTCATGTCACAATGTCAGCCAAGACTCCCAGTCTCACAGTCTCCTTAGGAGCTTTTTTTTCTTCTTCTCCTCCTCCTCCACCTAGCTATGCCCTATATAGCTCGCTTGTAGCTTCAGATCCTGCCGCCCTGCAGTGACCCCGGTGTTTCCGTCACTCCCCATCACTTAACCTTCCCCACCCACCTGCACACCTGTTCCCACTTCCCCATCAGCCCAGTCGCATATAGACTACATACGGGCCGACATCCGTTCATTCCCCCGCCAGATTGTCTATTATGCGTCTCGCCATTTTCTCTGCCTGCCTAAGTTTTGGCTGGTATGAACCCTTGCCTGCCGTTTGGACACATGCTTCTGGTCCCCCCCTGACTGGATAAGTTTTCCTCAATTCCCCTGCCTCCCCGGTTTTTTGACCTCGAGTTTTCATTTAATTGGACTGGTCTCAGAGTCGTGCTTACGGGTCCGAGCCCGTTTTACTGAGCCTTTAAACACCTTCCTCTCTGGTGAGAAAGCAGCAGCTTCTTTATTAATTGTTTTCCACCTGGGCCTTGTTCGTGCTCTGCTTAATATTCAGACCTTCACCGCCAGCCAGCTGATAACCTCCAACTGCTGCGAGCAATTAACAAGAGTTCACCTACTGTAGCGTCCAGAAGGAGGGATCCCTTTAGAGCCAGAGGAGAGCCGGAGAGCAGGGAAGGTTACAGAACAAGGAGGGAAAGAGAATAGAAGATAAAGCCAAGGGAGGGACTTTATTTTTTTTACATTCAAAGGGAAATCAATGCTAATGAATCGGTTGGTCCATGCAACGTGGCGATAAGGAAATCACCAGTTTTAAGAGGATGCTGCATGGTGCACGTTGTGTGTGTGTGTGTGTGTGTGTGTGTATGTGTGTCTGTGACCTGAAGCTGATAAGGATGTTTGGTGTAAGGATGGACAACCCACTCTGCGAGGTACAGCAAACACAGGTGTCCCGACCCATTAGGAAGTGGTCGAAGCTAAACACCCGGTCAATATCTCGGGCGTTGCATCGATTAAGCGTCCGTGACCGGTTTTGTTGCTGTGGTTCAGACGATGAAGCCAATACAGATGAAGTGTTAGACAGTCTCTTATCGAAGCAGGCTTTGTCAAAAACATTATCTGCCTGAGTTGATAAACGGCCCTCGCACGGTGTCCAAATTTTGGGTATAACACCGCGCTACAATTAAACCAGCCAGACCCAGCATGCAGCCAACACCAAAAAAAAAAGAGTCTCAGCGAGGTGCAGCCAACACAGATTGATTATACGGTTAAAAAAAAAAAAAAGGTGGAAAATTGCTCTACTTCTCAAAGACTGCTGATTATTTGCGTAGAACAGAAGCTCTCTCTCTCATAAGCAGCGTTCAAACTGCAGCGCCCACGTCTCTGGTTGCCGTCAGACCGAAATGAAATCGCAACGTATTTACTCAACTAATGGGAGATTTGCTTGGCTTAACAATCGTCCTGTTGAAAAAGAAATGAAATGGTTGTAGCTGGTAATTACAAAGGCTTTGAGAAGGCAGGCAAAGTCAGGTGTGTGACTATCGGTGGTGGTGGTGGTGGTGGTAGGGGGAGGCTTCCTCTCCAAGAGTGCTAATTAAAGTAGGAAGGTGTGTAAAAATGCTACAAATTAGCACCGCTTCCCTGGCGATGTCAAGTACTTTGCAGGTTGCACGAGTAAACATATTTGCTCTGCCTATTTATTCCGCACACATTTGTTGGCCTCCAACAGTTCCACAGTGCTACAGTGAGCATATAGTCGGGAGGGCGGAGGTTTACAGCGGATAACAATAGAATCGGGAGCGGCATAGATCAAACGACTTTATTCCTGTTGTAACTGGGAGAAGGGGGCTCCTTCGGGTGTCTCTTCTGGGACTGCTGCTCCACATTCTGATATCCAATTTCCCTTTGTTTTCCTCTCTTGGCCCTTTGAAATATTTAGCGAGAATCCCTGACGAACATGTACACACATATTAAGAGTGTGTGTGCACATTCACACACACACACACACACACACACACACACACACACACACACACACACACACACACACACACACACACACACACACAATCATAGAATCAATCACACACTTTGCACTAAACATCTGGATGTGGACGGTCTCTCCCCCAGGACAAGAACACTTCAGATCTGCCCGTTTCAGCGTAGAAAGGCGCCCTCGTGTGACGGAGGATCCACTGATGAATCTCCCTCAACAACTTGCCCCTCTTCTCTTCTCTCCTCTCCTCTCCTCTCCTCTCCTCTCCTTTCCTCTCCTTTCCTCCTCCATCCTACCTCTCCCCTCCGTCGGAGCAGCGCTGTAACCCCTCCTCCCACGGGTTGGACCTTGTCCGCCACTTCAATTGTTTTGCTGTCTTCAGTGTTCAGAAGTTGACAATAATAAGAAGAAAAGAAAAAAAAAAAGTAACCTTGCAACTAAACCTGGTTGCTAAATTTACTGTTAGAAAAACAACAACAACCGCCATACAAGATCTATTTTCAGGCGGGGAAAAAAAAAAAAAAAAAGCACATCTTCAGGCTAGAGGACGTTATGTATGGCCTCCCACAAGACGCTATATAATAAACCATTATTTCACGACGCTACTGTAGCTCCGCGGTCCCTGGCACGGCCTTAACGCACAGCAGAGCACAATATCCCAGCATCCCCCCCCCCCCCCCACCCCCCCCTGCAATCTGTACTGCCTTGTTAGTGCACGTGCGCCATATGAGGCCTGTTGTATTAGTTATTCCAATGCATGTCTTGTTATCCATATAGATGAGAGAGCGAGCGAATAGACCAACAGATGGCCGGGGAAAGAGGGAGTCACAAACACGAGAATCCTCCTCCAGGAATGTGAGGCTCACCTGCACAGGCCTCGAGACTCACAGACAACTCTCTCTCTCTCTCTCTCTCTCTCTCTCTCTCTCTCTCTCTCTCTCTCTCTCTCTCTCTCTCTCTCTCTCTCTCTCTCGCCACCAAATATTTCACCACCCTTCTGCTCGATTCTCCACAATGTCTTGGCAGCGAGCCAGGCAGGCCGATTGTGTGTAAAGGTTGCGTGGGGATTGCCAGAGGAGATTTAATCTCAGCTTCCCTTTCCAGGAGTTTTCCTATTGGATCTCTGTTATCTCCAGGTCTGAGAGGTATTAAAGAGTATTAATAATGTGGTTGTTTTGCAGATATGAATCTTAAAAAAAAACAAAAAAACTCAGATGTATTGTACAGGAGAAGGCTCCCGCTGGCTTTCGAATACTACAGCACATTTCATTAACTACATAGCAAACACAGCTCGCTCTTCCATCTCTGGAGGACTTCCACATCCAATTTCAGAGCGTTTATCTTCTAACAGAAAGCATTTGCTAAGCTAATTGGTGATATACTCGTAAGTGGGACACCACCTGGTGATTTACTTGAGAGTAACAAGATATATATGAATACAAATGAGACTGTCGTTAGATGATGAGACAAATCTGAAAAGGTGAGTATTGCCACGCTGGTCCGTGATTCAGTTTTTTTTTTTTCTAACGACAGCCGTAACACAGCATTGACGGACTTTTAGCATTTTCATTTGAAAAAAAAAAAAAAAAAACGGATGAGAGCACTCACATCCTGCATGAAAACATGCCTATCAGTCCTTTTGAAGACTGATAGTCATAAATTGTTTATTAATCCTGTATAGGACATTAGGTTGCTCTTAGCTGGAAAATAGATCCATTAGTGTGTAACTGTGTGGAGGCAGAGAGGAGCAAAAAGAAAAAAAAAGAAAAACCTTAAAAGGTTTTCCTATTGCACGAGTTATATTTGTGAGAGCAGCCTGACACGAGAGAAAGACACAATAACAGCAAGAGGAAACAAGACAGTAAGCTGTAGGTAGAATCCAGTGGGTGGTGTTTTTATCATTTCTTTCCACCGTTGTCCACATGACCTTTGCCTTTGTGCTGTGGCCCGGTGGCTCGCTTCTTCTATTTGACACAATGAAGACGGACGAGCCGCTCTGAGACGTGCTCTCTGCGCTCGGCTTTGTCCCATTCTTGTTTTTTTTTCTCTCTCTCTCTCTCTCTCTCTCTCTCTCTATCCGTGGGTTTTCCTGCGACTGTCGCGCACCTGTACAGTACGTTAAATAAAAGATGTCAGCGTCTTCACACCCTTATACAACCGTGCAAGGAGGAACGTGTCACCACGAGCATCCATATGAACCCATTACACACTTAATTGGTACCCATAAGTATAGCTCGTGTCCATCTTCATCATCCATCTGTTGTAGGAGTCTAAAAACTCCAGCAATGATCACATACAGGTGACTTTTATACACGTGTGAAGGAGACGTTATGTGGAAGAACCGCTCTCCACGTGCTTGATCGATCACATTTAACTTAGCTCAAGCTCCATGTGTTATTAATGCCTCAGATAATCAACCTGTAATGTAGGCTACATAATGAATGAATGTAAGTCATTGGCTTTGAGTAATGAAGTGAGGATGTACTTCACACTCCAAGGGAATAGCAGGGCACCAAGTATAGCATTTGATTCATGTGTTTGGCCTACTCCAAACCCATCGGGACTGACTACAGAGGACCATTAGTTTTGTTGTCATTGCTAACTGCATCACACATGAGACTTTGCTACATAGAGAGAATATTGCTTTTCCAATTTCCCTCTTTTAGATATATGGACTACTGATATACAATGAGCTCATTGATTTTTCACTCACACCTTGAAATAATCCGGAAAACCTCGCTGGTAAGGACAATCTGCAACAGATCGCATCAACGGCGTTTTCATTTTTTTTTTTTTCCCCCTCTCTGCTCTTTTTTCGCGTCTGTCCATCAGTGGCTCATTCCAGCCGCTCAATCTCATCACTTGTCAAAACATTTTGCTGACTGCAGTGGACCGGGTAATAACCAATGCAGGGGGGTTTGCGGTTAATAATATCAAGTGGACCTGAGAATTCCTGCCAACCCTTCCTCATCGCCTCTGCAGGTATTGAAAATCAATATCTTTAATAATGAAATTCCTACTCCTGGTGCATTCTGTGTAGCTTAGAGCAAATCATCTGAGCAGGTGTGAAACTTATCGGCGCTCCTTTGTGACACCTGAACAGATCTGACCACTCACTGCTGTTTACTGAAGCTTTGACTGAAAAGAAAGGGACAATAAGACAAATTTTTACAAATCTGACGGCCTTAATTCCTATGATTTAACATTTTTTTTAAATAAAAGCCAATTTGAAAGTTTCAATGAGGTATTGGGTTGAAAAGAACAAATGACAGGAAAAAAAATGTGAAACCTGCACACAAAAACTCTTTATTTAACAGGTGTTGAAGATTTCAACTTCCTTGTCACATGAAGCAGCAAGTTTCACAGGCTCTTGAACAGAAAAAAAAAAATAAAAAAAAATCTTTGCAGCAAATATCATCACATAAAACTGGAATACAAAAAAGTGAAAATTAGAGATGGCAGCTCTCCCTGACTGGCCTATAATAGGGTTTTTTATGTGCAGCGGTATAAAAAGAAATGTAGTGATCTGTGAAAAAGGGGAGAAAAATTACAAAGCGCCTCCAAGGGCCTGTCTCGTTATTATTAGTTTTAGATGAAAAACACAAACGCTACCCAAGAGGCAGCGCCATGCAGCAGGCAGGCGTTCTCTGACATTTGAAGGGGTGATTGAGGGTGGGAGAGCTGGAGAAAAAATAGGAAAAGTACCAAACTACACCTTGAATGAAAGAAGTTGGCAAATCACGTTTGGGATAACGTCTTCTCCCCACATCACGCACGAGACTGTCCCAATGTCCAAAATGTCTCCCAAAGTCAGTGCTTACGTTTGAACCGCAATGCATGCTGGCTTATAGGCACTCATTCTATGTAGAGCTTTACTTTTATATCAGATGAATATGTTCGTAAATAAAACAAACACAAACATATCCCACAAAACCCAATACGCAAGAGCCCATCCCATGTACATATATGTATATGTACAGTAGATAGGATTTCCATGAGTTTCCAAAGGTTCACAAAAGGCATTTCAAAGTTTACAGTCGAAAAGTCTGCAGTCCTGAAAAACCGGCATAAAGAGATGATGTTGGGAGGCTTGTGATATTTTGCCTGAAGACATACTTTGCCAAAGCCTGTGGATAAGGCAGTTGCATCAGTCTCAGCTCTTCCTGGAATGGTGAAGTCAGGAGTACAGGTGAGCAAGAACAGCCAGCGGGGTAGAAGAAGACAGGAAAAAAAGAGGCTCAGCAGGCAAACAAACCGTAGATACTTCAAGGCAAAGAAATACTCCTAACTTTACTCACTAATAACTCAGATCAAGGGTTAACCTTTTAAGCCCTAGGCCTATAGGCATCTGCTCAACTGCTAACTACAAGGTGTATTTTAATAGTTTTGGTGTTTTAATAAAGGGAACACTTGTGAGATTTGTTCAGATTTGTAAATATCAGTAGATATGTTACTGGTTAAGAGTAAATTAAGATGGCACACAGCACAAATTGAAAATTTAAATTTTCGACTATAAAAAAATACATTTTTAAAATAAATAATTTGTTTTAATGTTGTAGCTGAAAGCTTTAAACCTCTCCCAGATCATAGCACAACATGTTGAGAGTCTCTCTGCACAATCTTTCTTTTGATAAAGTGAAGCATTCAAGAGTTAGAGAGGTTTCAGTACAGAGAGGTCAGGCCAGGTCAGCCAAAATGTCATTTTGTTCCAGCTGTTCCATTGTAATTTTATATACTATATAATTATATATTTCACTTGTTGAATGCGGGTCCGTCGGGCTTAACAGGTTAAACTGGGGTTTGTTATTGGAAGGGTGGAGGTCAGCGTATTTGAGTTTGTCTTGGTTTGTACAATATGACAACACAAATGAACTTGAAACAATCTTTAACAAATATCCACAACGCATGAAGTATATCGGCTCACAGTCCACAGTCTCAGGCGCTCGCGTCCCAGATCGGTCGCAGTGCCCAGCTCTGTGCAGGAGGACAGCTCCGGCTGCATGCTCAGTGGTCAGCTTTCCAAGCTTCAATTGTTTCATCAGAGTACCAGACAAAAGGTGGAGACGAGCCAATTCATGCCAGCTTTTACGGCCCCGCTGCAAGGCTGACAGCGCGGCGCGCAGCAATCCTCTGCTCCACACACGTCAATCATGTCGACGCGTGTTAACGCAGTGGAGTGACAAAATAGAACAAAGACAAGTAGGCATTTATTTTGCTCTATGAATAAGCATTTTTCTCACAGCAGAATCAAAATGTGTACTTCTTTTTAAATGTTTATGCTAAACTTTTATTATAACACCTACTTTCACACTACTGTTGAGCTTTCGTTCTTACCTTTCACAATAAAAGCTCTCGACATTTACATTGCGAAACTCAGTGGAACTCAAATTCGCTAAAAGGAAACTGAGTGAATAATCTCCTCTTTTTTGGATATGTTATTGGTTATTTTCAGCTACATTTTCTGAAGATTTCTTATTTTGATCACATTCAGATTTAAGGACCTTTTGAAATATATGTTATCCTTTTGCTTGTGACTGTGTGCTCTTTGTTTCTGATTCAGTCTTATATATTGAACTCATGTTCTGTTGGGGTCCACACATGACTAAGGCTTTCTTGTGGAACAATGCAGCTCTGAGTGAAGATAAAACGATGTATCATAGAGCCATGGCTTTCCAGGGCCCTATTCTCTCCGCCTCAACTAAGATCAGTCTGTGTCTGACATCCTGTTCTCTGACTCTGGTTGTAGATTGTTTTGCGGAATGTTGGATGAACTGCAGCCCAGTTTTCGTGAGCAGTTACAACGTTCCACTGGTTCGCATTATTTGAAGGGTAACGGTCAGTTTGATTCTTAATTTATTTGCAAACTAAAATGTTTAAATCTCATGTTTATCCACACTTGAAGTATGAAGAGACAGACCAGGACATTTGAAAAGATGAAAGTTAATCTACTCCGCGGCCTTTGGCTTCTCCATTTCCCACTATATTTCCACTGTTGCTATTTTAACCAATCACTTAATTAGTTTAAAGTAACAATTTCCACAAAAGCTGCTCAGAACAATACGTTTTACTCTAGTAACTATGGATCGGATGAATGCGTATTATGAAAGAGGTCATTCAAAGTAATAAACTCACGGCAAATTAACACCTGACTTTGCCATTCTGCAATTTACTCACCTCTACACAGCATCTTTAGCATCTCTCAGCTGATTGCTCTGGTTTTATGGCCTGCAACTTTACTGTTTTGGCCCACACTCCTCATCAATCTCATCAACCTCTTTTCCGGCCACAGCAGGCAGCTGTTTTTAGTGATGAAGCTCTGATAAACTGACTGTACGCTACCTGCCAAGCACCGCCTGACAGGAGGATACGAATAAGCAACTAGCTGTTTTCACTCAGGAGTTGGTGGAGACCCAAAACAGAGTTAACGGGAAAATTGAGATTAGTAAATACATTTGCCGTGTGTCCAGAAATTCAATATAAGTTTAATGATGCTTTGTGTCTACTGCATGTGTAAATAAGCGACACGTTTACCATAATAACTTAGGCCAGCTGCTAACACATTTGCCCCCTTAAAGAGGTGACAATACATCAATATAGGGTTTACTGCGTGTTCCACTGCCCCCAAGTGGTAAAAAAAAAAATAAAAATCAATAAACGCAGCTTTAAAAGAAATCTTGTCCCTGTCGGTACAGATGCTGTCCATTTCTTCAGCGGGTGCTTGGTCCAGCTACAGTATTTTAAAAAGCTCTCGAGCCACAGGGTCCTTCTCCTCTTACTTCAGAGTCCACCTTTATTTAGAAACCCAAGCTATGACTCCAACATTCAAAAGGACTGCACACCAATAAAGTGTGAGTAGTCGTTATTTATTTCATCTCTGCAAATATGTTGAATCACACCACTTCCTGCTTTGGCATCGAGTGTTGCTGCAGAATTGTCTATTATGAATATTATTCCTAGGGAGGCTCGGGTGGTCTTTCTGTCGCTGTTGACTTCCTCAGATGTCTTTTTCCTGAAGAGGGGACAGTGTGGGGAATTGAGTTGAGCGCCAGAATGAGCACTACTGGAAATCAACACTGTTTCTCATTTAATGGGGTTGCATCATAAAAGATGTAAAAAAAAAAATCATGCTCCTATTTTTTTTATTCGTTGTTGTGTTGTGGCTGTTTCATTGGCTGGAGGTTTTCCAAAAGACACGAAGAGGAGCAGAGGGGGAGAAGAGGAAGCGTGAGGTAAAGACAGAACTGAAAAATGCTAACTATGGAGGGACTTTAAGGACACATTTGACCACACGCCTCAGCTGTGGTGGTAAATGTGTCACAAAACAAACAAAGCACACATGTCCCTAAGTTACGTGAGTCAGTTCAATCTCATACAAATCCAGCCAAAGTAAAAGCCTTTCTGCAGTTCAAAGGCTGTATTGGTTTTCAAAGGAGAAGCCGAAAGACACTACTATTGAATTTAATAGTCGAGGAATGTTGGAATGTTCAGTTTTTCTCACATTAGCTGTGTGTGCCTTACATACTGAAATGGTTCGACATAATGTCGACCGTGTAGTATATCAATACCCATCACCTGGGCTCTCACACTCACTGTCATGTATGGTAAAAAAAAAAACTCACATGGCAGGTTCCTTCATTCAGCGACTTTGATGGGATGACATGCCCTCATGAGAATGAATCACCCAGCACCGGAGCATCATCCCGGGGCTCATGCCTCTTCATTTTCATGGCTGTCTAACTTGAGCATGACACACAGACACACGCACAGAGAGAGGGGGGAAGAGAGGGCGATGTACGCAGACGTAGAAGGGAGACCAATAAAATGTTACCTTTGAACATAATTTTGCATCTGTGAGGAGCCGCGAGAAAAAAGATGGATATCACACGAGCAGCCATAAAACGAGAGAAGAAAAATAGAGAGAGGAAAGCTTCAGTGTGACAGCAACACTTATCGTAGAAGCCTGAAGAGCACAATCACACAAGCAGTTGACTACTTTGCTCACATGCTCACCTTTTAAAATATCCTCCGGGGCATAAACATTGGCAGATAGAAATTTTGTCTGCAGTTCGTTTTATGTTTGTAGCATCATAAATTAGAGGGCATACTGGGTCAAGTGCTAAGATGCTAAAGATACACTTGCATAGAAATTGCCGTATTTATTATTCTGCTCTCAACTGTGATTGTATATATATATATATATATATATATATATATATATATATATATATATATATATATACATATACAAATATTGATGCTGGAGATTTCTTTACAAAATATAAACATTGCTCCACCAATCAATTGTTTCCTGTCTGCTATCAACCATGATATTTGGATTAAAGGGTCACTCCCGTAATGCGGTTTTCCACTGGTTTACTAGTAAACTGGGCTTCATGTATGCGGTTCTCGTCTGCCAGAAGACCTGATATTTGGATTTATGCCGTAGAACAATTTTAGTTGTGTAAACTGGACAGATGAGATGCCGCTCACAATCTTTTTCAGCGTGGGTGAGCAAAACACTATTGATTTCTCTTCTGCAGGTGGATTAAGAAACACGTTTGCCTTTCTCTCTCTCGAGAGAGAGCGGTCTTGGGTTGACTTCAGTCTGTGAGAGACAGACAAACAGACAGAGGGAGAGCTATATTGTTTGCTGGAAGTCTGACATTTGGCTGTTTTCTGTCTGACATTTCTGCAGTCAATCAAATAAGGTCCAATCTTATCATGTCAAAGAAACAGCATGTGGAGGTAGTCTTCCTTACTGGATAATACTAAGACAAAAGAATGGTCTAATAGTCTAATAATAGATGTAGATGAATTATTACTGTAGATTATGGCTGAATGCTGTAAGACACACATTCTACTCATACTCTCAAGGACAGGTCCTTAACTTCTTTCTTGTTATTCAGAGTTTCTTTTCATGTTCCGCTATTTCTTTCCTCGCTGTTATGCAATCTGATCTCGTCTTCTACTTCACTTAGTTCACTTTGCTTTCCAGTCAAATTTCCTGGATACTTGTGTGTATTATAATTACATTCTCGACAATCCAAGGTCACTATATTAAGCAAATCCACAGGAAAAAGAATAGTTTCACAAAAATCGAACAACATGGAGTGGGCTCAGACGTCATTTGTACCGAATGACGTCTGAGCGTCAGCCGGCCGGCCACGTCACTAGAATCGGGTCATCAACAAAACTATTGTAGACCAAACGCCGTGTTTTTATTGCAATTCTTAAAGCATATTCAAGTTAAAATGAAGCTTTGTTGCTGAAACACACCCAACTAGGGTAGTTTAGCTTGTTAGCCTTAGCTAGTTTGGTAGCTACCAAACTAGCTAAGGCTAACAAGCTAGGCTGTGACGGCACCAACCTGTCTCAAAGCGGTCCCTTAATTATGCATAACTTTAAAAAAATCAGTCAGCTTTGGAGACCATGTAGGCTGGTTTATTTATGCTGTAAAGTTAGACATTTAAACATGGTGATATATGGGGATTGGCCATTTGATGAACTGCAGTTTTGGGCACTTTGCTTCTTTAGTTTAGCCTCGGAGCCTGGCTCTTGTGTAGCGCTAGCTAGCTAGTCAGCTGTTGGACTGGAATGGGTAATTCATATCTCATGTTGTAATAGGCTACTGTCTTTGATAGAGAGGGAGAGAGAGAAAGAGAGAGAGAGCAGTCCTGTACCATAGGCGTACCAGCTGCTTTGCCCGTCGTGTTTCGTCAACCGTTTTTTAAAGCAGCTGCGATCGGTCCCTAAGGAGGATGGACAGGAAGTTATAATCTATACAGGACGTTGGTTCTGTGGTTTTAGCACATACATTTGGTTCTCTTGCAAAACATCCTCCTTTTATGTGACATTGTGTAGGCTACATTGTGAGCTACTGACAGTCCAGATAAGCTCTGGTTGTCTGCCTGTATTTCCCTGCCTCTCTAATGCTGTCTTATTACCATCTCACCATCCCAGAGGAAAAGACCCCTTTCTACCTGTGATCTCCCAGCGCTGACACTATCTGCTCAGTGTCTCTGCTGATGCCATGCAAAATGACAGCCCCAAGTCCTCTGTTCCACTGCCAGATAACGATGCAGGGGGCCCATAAAGCAGAAAATACCAAATCACATTCTGCTAATACCCTTAGTGGTGACAGCCTCCGTCTTAGTGCACTTGAAATCCGCTGCAGCAGAAATACCAAGGGTTGTCCTACTCTAGTGGCTCTGCAACTTTGCTGGAAAAACTCTTTTATTGAGTTTGCATAGGGGGGAACAAAGGAAATGCCAAAGAAAGCATCAAGGCCGGAACAGCATGTAAGAGGGTTGTATAAGAGGTGACAGTCATCTCGAAGCTGCAGTTTTTGCATGTTTTTTTTTTTATTAACAGAAGCAGTTTTGCTGTAAATCTGCATCTATGGGTAAAAATGCAAACACAGTAGTGTGAGTTTAGCTCAGCTACTCAGAGGGAACTCAGAGTAAATTATCAGGATGTCTACCAAATGCCTCCATGTGGTATTCTGGGAACCTTCCAGTGGGGGGGAGACTCTTTGGGGCTGATTCAATGCTGGAGCAATAATAAATCCTTTCTGGCCTTGGACCGTATTGGGCATATCCCAGAAAAGGGAGGAGTATGTAGGTGGAGAGAAAGACATCAGGACTCCTTTGCTTCCACTGTGATCCAGAAAGAGTCAGCGTTGGGAAATAGGAGGATGGTTATATTGGGGCTCTGTAGGCTTAGTCATCTTTCACACACACATCTGTGAGCTGATGATTTCCCATCTGCACGCCGAGGCAATCGGGATAATCCTGCGCCCTTCCTGCCCTGGCTTGGTCATCGAGGTTGACCTACACGGTGTTTCGTCTCACTCATCATCAACAACAATACCGGCCGTCTGGCGGTTGGCGAGACGCCAGCAGCGGTGGGATGACTTCCAGCGATCTCATGTGGCGCAATGACAGCGAGGCCATGCGGTACCCGCTCCAACAAGCGCTGCCCCTCGTGCCCTTGTGAAAGTCCCGCCAGTCCTACTCCCTCGTTTGGAGGACAACAAAGATGCTGCTCGGTGGCCTGGTCTTTGCTCTCTAACAACGTAGCGCAGTTGATCTTAACTCCGTTCCCTCACACGAGGAAGGTTTTCCCACCATTACTATTTTACTGTACTTCTTGTTTGTTGCTCATTGAGGACTTTCCTGAAAAGAAAGATGCAATACTGTTAAAAGCAGCTATGGCACTGGGGTGACTTTTTTTTCAAATAAACACCCCGATCTCTAGAGGGGAGGAGGAGGGCAGTGTGCAAACACATGCTAAGCCCTCAGTCTAAACATAGGGCACGCCCGCTGACTTTGTGATGGCATATCAAGCTTACACTTTGGCAGGCAAGGACCGTCCCTGTTGGCATCAACAGGCTAGATCAGTGGAACGTGAGGAGGACATATGCACAGCATTGACCAGACCTGCCTTTGTTGGCTTAATGTCCTCTCACTTTCCGCTTTGCAGGAAGGATGGGTGTGGGGCTGGAAATGTATTCTCGACTGTCTGGTGTTGTGCTCAGGTCTCTACAGGCTCAGGTTTAGGACTCAGAGGAGACCAGTGGGCGTGAGAGATTGCTGATGTTGTCTTTGGATCTGCCTGTGTCCAATTTAGTCCCAGGTTAACTGGAAAGAATAACAGTTTGCTTTGAGTTATATATTTTAAAGTTCATGTCAAGTCTATGTCTAGCTTGGCTATTGCGTGCAGCTTTACCAGCTGGCGTTTTGTCTGCCGAATGCATTTTTGCACGGAAAACAAGGACTGCTGATCTAGTCGTTTTATTTGTTACAGTCTAGTCGTGCTAGAAAGGGATAGGTCAATATTAACATGAGAAATGATCACAGCGTCCGCTGACGGTCTTTTTGTGATCACAAGCTCAAAATTGCATATTACAGCACTAGTTATTTAATGCTGCTGGTGGTGTGGCCCTATATGGCAATGTCAGTTGATTCACCATGGTCCAGACTGATGCCTTCACTTCTCATCTAGCACCATCTTCAGGTCAAAATTCCAATTTGTTCACCTCGTGGACGAAATACCTGCAAACCAATGACATTACCGCCAGCGTCAGCGGTTCTTGGTGCTTAGAGCTAATTGGCAAACGTAAGCATGCTGCCACTGGCTACACTAACTCAGTGACCATGGTGCATCACATAACACCTGCTAAACATTAGCATGTTTGCATTGACGTGAGCATGTTAGCATGCTGGCATCACTTGGCAGCTCAAAGCAACACCGTTCCCAAGTGCAGCCTCACAGCCGCTAACATGGCTGTAGACCAGGGGTCTCCAACGTCTTTCAGGCCAAGGACCTCCAAACTGATAGAGAGATGGAGCAGGGACCCCCCTACTACATATAGTGTATAAACATACCTTGTTATTGTGCATTCAATACAAAGCTATTCAAATACACAGGTTCATATGTTCATGTTTTTATTTTAAAAGGTACAGTGAGTAGTGTGGCTGTGCCATTTAGAAACATACTGTATGATAATCATGCATACAAGCTATTCAAATTGACGTTTTTATTTTAATGGAAACGAAAATGAGTGACGGCCTATTAGTGCCACTGCCACGCATAAACATACCTGTCATCTTGCATACAGTACTGAACTATTAAAGTAATGGACAGATTCATGTTTGGGGAATTTAAAAAAAAAAATTGTCTAATCAACCAAAAATTTCGCGGACCCCCTGCAGTACCTCCGCGGACCCCCTAGGGGTCGCGGACCCCCTTTTGAAGACCTCTGTTAGTCTCGCTGTCAAAGTGCTATTTATCAATGAGCAGGTGTGAGTTTTCTATATCAATATAACTAATGTAACTTAACAGAATATTGTCTCTATTGACTCATTACTGTTGAATTAATCCAGTTCAGTCAGTATAATATGTATATAGTAATATATACAGTGTAATATTTGGAGGGTTTCTAGAGTTTTCTTGCTCTCTATAGTAGAATCCCATTCTGTGATTTTCATGGACGTCCCTTTTAATCACTACTTCAATGGTGACAAACCATTGAATATGTATGAATTGCTGCAGTGACAAGAATGACTCACCAACAATAGAGGGTAGATTACAGTCCCTCAACTGAGTGTGTGCGATGTGGATGTCAAAACACACAAAGGGATGAAAAACACGTGGCAAAAAAGCAAACACACAAGCATTAAAAAACAAACAAACAAACAAACACACACAGACACACACACAGACACAAACGCTGTCATCTTCATACAAAGACGCATGCTTGCAGGCTGTTTGGTATGGAGCAAAGCTCTCAAGACATTAATGAGTAAAATGTTAGCTCATGTTGGGCGGATGGATTTTCACACTAGGCAAATTCTGCCAGAGAAGTTTCACACAGAGACATTGTTTTATGAATCACACATATCACATGAATACACACACAGAAATAAACACAGATTTAGTGAGCACTTCACATCGTTGGATGTCGCCTGCTGCAGGCGTGGGGCGCTGTGTGTCTTCTGCTCTGTATTCAGTGGCTGCCCATGGTTTGGATATAACTCATTTCTGAAAGCAAAAGCCTGACACCCCACTGCGTCTCCTGTTGGCTTACTCTTGTTTTGTTTTGCTGCTGCTCTCATATAGTGCTTTCCACGGCTTGCTCACTTGAGAACAATCCGGCTGAATTTACTGCAGCTCTAATGCCACTTTCCCCAGCTAAGGTGACCTCCACTCCAGGTGTGTGAGGAATCTGTCATTGCTTCTCCGCCACGTCTGCTCCTGCTGCTAATGACTGCAACCGCGTCTTTATGGCTTCTTTTTTGCAACAAAGACATATTTTGAGTTAAAGTTTAGTAACGTCTGAGATGAAAAGCTGTTTATTTGCTGTGGGTGTACATATATGACATCAGACTGTTCAAATACACAAATACACCTACACATCTTCCTTCCTGCCACACAGCTTTTGTTCCCACATATGCCTCTTTATGTTTCGCGTGTGCTATAAAATGGAAAAAAAATATGTTTTTACGTGTGATGTCTTGTGCTTAATTGTGAATATACAATTTCACACAGTGCACAGGAATATGAAGATAAGAGCCACATGTGGAACATGTATTTAAGTTCGGAGTTTAAAGTTAAAATTCTAAGAATAAAGTCTGAATTTAATGATAAAATCAATAAAAAGGAAAATATTTGACTTTAAAGTCAGAATTCCGAGCTTTAAATCCTTTGTTGTCGAAGCATTCCCGACCAAGGAACAACCGACCACAGCTGGTTCTTCTGTAAATATCCGTCTACAGTCAACACGCGGAGGAGAAGTTCATCATTTCAACCTGGAGCTGTGCGATCTGTCCCACGGACTATTTTACTCGCTCCACACTTTCTGTCCAAAGACGTCACAACATCAGGTCGAAGGGTCAGCCAAACGGACGGCAACGCCGCTGCGAGGGGTTTACAGTGCTGGAAATCCAATTATCTTTGTTTTGACTCACTTCAGTGTAAGTGAGGCTTATGCTGCTAAATTACCGCAACTGCATCATCGTCGTTGTTGTCGCAGCATGCAGGTTTTGTTTGCTTAGTGTGACAGAACACCGCCAAGCACCTGGTGAAAGGACGAAAGAGGCACAGCTGCCGCTTTCGACGGCTTCCTAGAAGCAACATGTGAACGGCCCGAAAAATGAAAGAATTCTGAGAATAAAGTCAGAATTCCAACTTTAAACTCAGAATTATGACCCTACTTATTTTCACGTGACTAATCCTCTTCCGTATATCAAAATGAGGCAAGATAAAAGCTATAAATATGTATTGCATTATAACTCAAAGAGTAAGGAGTTGTGACAAAGCTGGGAGGTAAAAGCCTCTGAGTCAAATATTATATTTATTTCACCCAAATCAACCCACATCACAGCGAGAGCATCATATACATTTTTTAACGCCACGTCTCCTCAGCTAGCTGAAGACCCACTTATCGTGATAGTCGAGTAAACAGAGAGTGACGGAGATGTTTAATGTAAGCTTGGAGTGAAATTGAATGTGATTCTCAGGATGAGTTGACTCGACTGACCTCTTTCTTACACTTTAGAACAAAGACATTTTCCACTGTGAGTTGAGCACGAGAGAATCCAGATTTGGAGCGTGAAAAAAAACAAAGGAAAGCATCAAACTAGGAGAAATTGAGGTGAGGAAATCCCGCGGAGGGAACGCCACCTGCGGCAAGACGCTCTGGTTGACTGTATTTTTGAGAAAACACTCCGGCTGTGATTTACACATGTGGAAAACACACTCTAACAAACATGGGAAACATCCTTTTTTTTTTTTTGAAATCACAGGCACAGGTTTGTTATGCACACCACTCTTAGACGGGATTCACGTCTCGAGGCACTAGGTCAGCATTAGCATAAAGAATTCAGCATAAGAATGAGTAGTAACTCTACCGCCCTTTCAGACAACCAGCAATGTGCTGACTAAGGTACGGACCACCGATATGGAAACACACATAACTTGGATAGCCTTGAGCTCTCTAATGACCCCTGGTTACCATACATCTGATGCGAAAGGCGCTGCAGGGCCGCGCAATGTTAAAACGGTCCTCTCCATTAATATCACAGGAGCTGTAAAGCTGTCACTGCCACTCCATGCTCGTCCCACATAAAGCTGATTTGTGATGGCTCCAATCCGCCAGCCCTCAGTCTCCCTAATGACGGTGAGATCCATCACACTCATTTAATCAGAGCTGAAAGGAAAAGCAAAGAAGATGGATGAGGCTATTGTGTGCCTCAATAGGTACTTTATAAAGTCACTCTTGTACCCCGTCCCACACCGCCCAAACTCGGGATGATAATATAATCAGTAATTTTGTGCAGTTGGAGTTGTTTCTTTCCTTTTTTTTTTTTTTAATTACCCGCTTGAACTGTTGACACTAATGAGCACAAACAACTTGCACTGCCGAATTGATGGTTCCATTTGATAGAACGTCGATTTTTCTCAGAGCAGTTAAGGCCAAAGAAAAGAAAATAGACAAAACAGTTTGACAGAGAAGTGACTTATGCAGCAACAACAAGTCCTCCAAACCCGAAAATAAATAGGTTGTTCGTCACAGCCTTCCGAAAATGACCGTCATGACCATTTTAAGAGTGATTCATGTGAGTGTTTTCTGATCTGATGCACCCGATCGGCAAGACAGCATAGTTTGTCAGTGTTATTTGCGAGTATTTCCTGATCCGCCACCAACGTTTGGTGAGCTTAACGCAACCTGATTTGGTTGGGGAAAGAATGTGAACCGCGGTTTCGGGTTTCAAAGTCAGATGCAAGGTACCCCCCAAAATACCTCCGGACCTCTACCGGCAATTTAACGATATCAAGCTCGAGTCATTATTCACGGCCACAAGAATGCTCTTTGCTCAGAAAAAAAAGATTTAAGACTTTTAGTGTTTTGACATAAGACCAATTGGGAGAGAACAGCTTTGATGGACAGACAAAAAAGGCAGACGCATAAAGACTAACGGAGAGAGACTAGCACTCAATCGCTCACAGCTCATTACGAATGTGCACTGGGAAGTGGCTTCTCTTTGCGTGCACATTACCCAGAAGGTCTCAGTGGTTCGGCATCCCTGCCTCCCATCCGCACGTCACGTGCGATCGTCGTACGGTTGTGCAGCAGGTGTCGCTCGGGCAGCTGAATGCCAGAGGCGCCAGGCCGAGGTGGTGGACTTGTGCCCCTGGAGAACCTGGGAGTTCACTGTGCAGTCAGCTGCAGTCAGCGGAGAGAATGTGAAAGTGATGTGAAGCACTATGGAAATAAGCCTGTAATTTTTCTGTCTGAAGGAGAGTGTGTACATGACCCGCCATGAATAATCTGTCATGGGACGTGTCCTCACACACCCACACACACACACACACACACACACACACACACACACACACACACACACTGCATTGTGAGCTAAGGAGGAAGGATGAAAATAGGAAGGAAAAAAAACCCAACAAGAGACAAGGGGATCAAATAAAAACGCAAAATTAAAGTGAACATGAGCATAAGTTCACGTGGTTCTTTCAGGGCTTTTTACTCTTAAATAATGCTGATAATAAATGACTGCTCTTTCTCTTTCCTCTCTCTGTTGTGCTCAACCACAGACATTTCAGAGGCCTTTGCTGCAAGTGGCCTTTACCTGTTCACGAGCGCTGCCAATTCCACGCCATCAATGTCTACTGGCTGTGCGGTGTATGGACATTACGTCTGCGACTCAGCAGAAAGTTGACAATGTTATTCTTTTGCTCAGAGCTATTGAACCGTATCCGTCTGGGCACAGCAAGCCACTAAACCATCTGGAGGTGGATATGTGTGTGTGTGTGTGTGTGTGTGTGTGTGTACTCCGAGGTGGGTGGTGGGTTGATATATTGGGAAAACAAATGGGTGGACAGAGGTGGGGGTGGACAGTGGGAACAGGCAGAGGAGTATCGGGGTGTTGGAAGTGTGCAAGCAGCCAAACAAATAGCTGACTCTGTATTCCTCCAGGCAAAATAAGGTTACTTCTCTGGCGAAGCTGCCCAATAAACTCTGCAATTTGGTTAGGGTTGCAGTGAGACAGGACTCACGGCTTATCACTTTATGTATGTGTAACTGTGTGTGTGTGTGTGTGTGTGTGTGTGTGAGAGCACGCATTAAAGAGTGTGTAAGCCTGATGTAGGGGGAAAAAAGGGAGAACGACAGAGAGGAAGGAGTGAGTGGAATATGAAAGAGACAGAGAAAAAAAAAAGAAAAGAAAAGAGGAGACACACACAGAGTGAGACGCCTACCTTCGCTGTTTGAGAGAGCTTAGCCCAGTGGGACAGCCCATGCCACCATATTAGATTTTCTGCCTTATTGCCTCAGCCAAACTCTCTCGCCTCAGGTCACTTCGCGGTATAAGGTGGTGGGGGGGGGTGGACGGCGCATTACTCCGATATCCTCGAATCCTCACAGATATGTTGATCCAAGGCCAAAGCTTTAATATCAGCCGGCTAACCTCTTAAGACCCACCTGAGGTTAATTCAATTCAAACAACGTTAAGAGCAAACATGTCAATATTGGAATGATTAACTTCAGTAATACATGTGGGTATATCCTATTTCAACAGGCACGGGTCCTGAGAGACCGGGAGGATTAATCTTAATAGGGAGCTGCATCAGCGGCCGCATCAGTACTCATTTATTGAATAAATGATGAGGGGCGTGTTGCTAGAGAAGCTCCCTTCACCCTTATTTAATTCGGTCATGGGCTGGATGAAGGCTATGCAAATGGCGAGTTAGGGGAGCTGTAATGTGCAACTGAGACTGATGAGATCTCAGCGGTTTGAATGAAAAGGAGCAAGCGGTAACACGTCACGATGAAGAAAGAACAAGAGCAACATTTACATTCAAAAAATCTATTTATTTCCATCTCTCCTTTAGTACTTCTCTATCTGCCTGAACATGAATGACTGATGAAGTGCAATACATCTGCAGACACACACACACACACACACACACACACACACACACACACACACACACACACACACACACACACACCCAGAAATAGAAGTTTGACTTACCCAAACTCTGATATCCCTCATGCCTTTACCATAGATTATTATGACAAATGAAGCTCTGGAGGTTTAAAAAAAAACAACCCATACAAATCTCACAGTGCTGCATTTTAAATCATTCACCGAAGCATCCCGTCACACAAACGCAATGAACTCAGTAGGATAAAGCGTTCTCATCATGCATGCTCATATTAACTACTTATGCAGATAACCTTCAACACCACAGTCGCAGTCATTCAGCAAATACGGTTCAGAGGAAAGAACGCGGGTGAACTCCTGACATTTAACAGCGTGGCGCAGACGAAGAGAGGGGCTTACAGGTGATCGGTGATGCCTGGAAACAGACGAGGAAAGCATGAACACACACCTTTATCACTCATCCATCATTATGCATCTGTGACGTGGCTCAGCATGTGCCCGGAGATTTTAATCTTCCTGATAAAAATTCATATACAGAGCTGTACGGCTCGGATCACATCACACGTGAGCTGATCCATGACGGACGATTCGCAGCAGCCTGAACCACACGACTGGGACCAACAGGACTTGTCAGATTTGCTTCTGTATGTGTCATTTTGGAAAAAAAGAGGAATCATCTACGTCGCGTTTTTTGTTCCGTTTGAAGCCCATCTGCCGAACGTATACCTGAGTGAACTCAAAAGAAGACTGGGAAGGGTGAACATAAAAAAAAAATAATTCTTTTATTGTTCTGTCATTTGCATTTTCTTTAAACACAGAGTCACCTCAAGCAGCAGAGACAATGAAGCGCCGGCTGAACTCTCCATGGCATGATATGCAGAGGAGCTGAAGGGACAAAGGAGGACTATGAAAGAGCAGAAGACGGTTCTGTGGCAAATTAAATAGAGATAAGTGCTCTCTCAAGACATACAAAGGAACGGGAAGTATTTGCCAGAAACTGCAAAGTCACGCACTGGGAAGGAAAACAAGATGAGGCTTCTTTTGAAGCTGTATCAGCTCCATTATTCTCTGCTACATTTAATGTCTGCTGGCCCTAATCTTCATGCAGTGCAGAGAGCTGTCCGAGCTCTGTGGCATCAGTCAAGTTCCATCAGTCTCGTGGTAGTTATGCCGCAAGAAAAAGCATTAAAATGGCAACGCATCATCGGCAAAGGCGCTAATATCTTTCAACATTCAGGGAGTGGTTAATTGACCCTTGACTCACATACTGCATTTGGCTGTGAGTTTTCCCTCAGTTGAGTATTAATTGAATGAGTAGGTTCCATTACATTTCTTTCAAAGTATGCTTTTAGATTGAGTGGAAAGGTTCACACCGATTCCAGACACTTTGCTTTAAAAAATTAAAATGCAACCTGCTAAAAAAACAGCATCTATGTTGCAGCGTCTTACGTTCCATATTACACTTCTCAGTCCACCCCAGATCCACTCTCGTTTTGGAACGAGCTTTGTCCGCCTGGTCCTTCGCCTCGCTATATTCGCTCTGTCTGTCATTTTTGTAGCATCCTCTTGCAGCGGCGCTGACAGAATTCCATTTCATAGTACCTACGTTCCCCGATTATAGGCCGCCCTTCCTCTAGGTTAGCTAGCAGGAGAGAGGGAGAGAGATTGTTTCATGTATTTTTTTGCACTTGCTTTACCCATAAAACACTATCCTAAAACTCTGACTTCAGCCTCAGTAAGCCCTTGCTTAAGGCTCCATAGCCCACATAGAAAAAATGTGCAATAAAAGTCACTGTTAAGCGCAAAAGCAATGGATTCCCTCATGATAAGAACAGTCAGACCACCAAAAAAAACCCCGCCCCAAACACAGCAAAAAAAGTGAGAAAATAAGAAAATACAGGCAGAGGGCAGGTTCTCAGAAACAGACACCACCACACACTTCCAGTTAGTCCTAAGCTATGCAAGAAAAATATTGCATAGTATAGCTTTAACTCACATACGTGAACACGTGTCTTGTCCTGCACCTTAGCTTGTTGAATGACTTTGAAACGGTTAGTTTACAGCAGAAAAATGTTTGTCCTTAAATCTGCACATTTTAATCTAATAACTGTACATTCTCCAGCTTCCATCGCTCTCATCTCGTCAGATCGGCTCGAGGATCTAACAGGTTTTCAAGGGAAGGACCCTCCACATCGGATGCTCACGTGAAAGTTATCCCCAAGCACCCTCCGGAGGCCTCCTCCTCGCTCCTCTGAACAACATTAAGAGACGATTAATGATGACAGAGCTTGATCGCTTTCAGAGTCACGCATGGACGGGAAGATAGAGAATACGCACAAACATGATGCAACCGCACATCCTTCATGTTCAAGATGTTCAGTGAAGTTCAAGAGCTGTCGTTATGTGTACAGGTTCACCCATGATGCCACTTGCCAGTTAAAAGTTAAGTGAACATGGAAAATGGTCGTTTTGTAATCTATTAAAAGTGTGTTGTCAAGTCTCTGTTCTTTCTCTCTGACTCAAGAGTTATTCAACACTTAGACTTCAAGTGAAAAATTGTCCACTGTGAAGTAAGAAGGTCAATAAATGCTGCTGGGCTGAAGAACACCGACCAGTAACAGGGACAAATTAAGGGAAATCTTAATTTATAGACTTCATCTTCTGAACTTAGTTGTATGTGGGACGTTAATGTAGGAACACGACCACTAGGAAGAGCACGTGTACTGTATATCATTCTGTGAGGTGAATTCATTGAATGGGTTGGATGAAGACATTAAACATTAATCAATTAAAGAAACTATTTGAAAACATTCTTTTTTTAAAAGGTGTAGGGATGAGGAAGGGGCGTCGTCTCTCTCAGGATCGGCGCTGTTCATTTTATTGGGTATTCTTGTTTTTTGTTAAATGTTTGTCTGTCTACAATCGGGGGTTATGATGTTGATTTAAAAAAGCTGGAATAGTAAAGATAAGCGCTAACAGTGACTGCACATACACTGGGTTTTCATGGTTGCTTTTTGTTAATTTGGTGCATTTTGTTTTGTTGCTTTGTTTGAGGCATCTTATGGTCCATAAAAAAAAAAAAAGCGGCAATGTTCTCGGTTAAGTGGCGATGACAGTTGTACAATTTGATGCAATCCAATCCAGCCTTTACGAGGCACACAGCTTCCATTTGTGTGTCGGAGACGTTGATTCAAAACTAACAATCATTTTTAGGTGGATAGAACTGCATTGTGTTTTTCCTCTTCCTGCTAATAACCCAACTTTACAATACCAAATGCCCCGCAGTTACATGTAGGATGCATGAAGCGGCATCAATTTCCCATTAGCAGCCCCTCGCTCAGTGCTTCCTATGTAATCGTAGACAGGGACACTGAAGCCGTCTGTATTACTGGTGCTAAAATGAAATTAAAAGGCACAGGCCTGTAGATTATGCTAGCTGGTGATTGGAAATGCACAAATGGGTAATAGGATCTAACATTGCCTATAATAAAAAAGTCCCTATACACACTAAAACCTGTATCTTCTTGGCATTTGTGCTTTTTTTTTTCACAGGCATGTCTAAACATTTAGCTTCCTTCGTGAAATTGTAGACTCAGGCGGAACATTAAAAGGCCACGCTCGCACGCTGCTGTATTCACAATTGAAGAGCATCACGAGTAGCTTTTGAGAGGATATGACAGAACCTTGATGGCGCAAAAGATGCACATGTGCAACATCTCTGCCTTAAAACACGAGCCGGAGGAATTGAACATTTCTGTCTTTCTTTCCAGCTCGGGGGTACTTTGTATTCTGGTGAACGATTGGCACAAATCGGGACACAGACGACACCCTGGACACTCCGGCGTCCGCTATAATGACGAGAGATTTCAAACGAAAAGGAGTTCTCTCACGCTGAGAATCCGCTGACAGATGCAAATGCTGCCACCGTGTCTGTGAGGACTTTGATCAAGGAGTCAACCTGCCACAAAAGAAAAGAAAAAGAGCCAGTGTCATATAGTCAATACATGATCCTGAGACTTGCAAAGATGGGTCATTAAAATGTTTGAATCCACATCCCAAACATCTGGTCTGCATTTCTTATGTTGAGTTACTGGCTAATCAGCAGCGTGATATTATTTTCTGTCTAGATTAAAGCAACAATATGGCAAGGTCACAGCAGCCTTTCATCGCATATTAGAGGCTTCCCATTAAAAAAACCCTCTATGACTGATTTATGCAACTGTCTCTTTTAGCTCACATCCATTCACGCAGACACTCACAGATTGCACCGGCAGTACAAGAAGCAGCCATTGCTCTTAGCGTGGTAAATGCTCTATAACTGCCTTTGTCAAGCAGCTTGTTTTTGCTACCAATTTGTCTGTTTTTTTTTTTTTTTTCAGTCAGCAGGATATTTCAAGCACTACTTAATGGAACACTTTACAAAACAAGTATATTAGCATAAGAGCATAACATTGAAAAAAAAATAAACAAGGAGTTACATAACTAAGTGCTGCAGAATCACTCATTTGTCCCTTATTACTACATTTGTATCATGCAACAATTGCAGGAGCGTAGATACTATAATACTGTAACGGAGTCGTGTGACATCATGCCAAAGATGTTGTGGTAAGGAGTTCCCCAAAAATATACCGTAGGTCTATTTACAGCTTGACCAGCAACCCTGCAAATTGTGATGGCTTTTCACATTGATGTATATTTTTTACAATTCATCCATGTGAAGAAAAAAAAAAGTCCTGATTATTTATAATTGCAGCTTTTTATGATGCAGGTCGTGATAAAATATTCTTTATATTTAATGTTATTAACAACGGATTTTACAGCCTCAGCAGAGCCCTTTGTATAGTTGTTAAATAAATGATCTACTTTATGCACTCGTTTTGAATTTTACTAACCGATTGAACGAGTGCCATCAATGGTTATCACTACCGTTCTGAAGCGTCAGACGGGCCAAACTGCACCGATCCATTGAAAGTAACATAGATATAGTTACTGTGACGTCACCAATCAGGTTTGTGTAATACAGTTTTGAAGCCTGTAATCCGGCATGTCGTCGTCCGTCGCCATCTTGTTTTTTTTGGAAGCGGAGGGGACGCGAGAGGGTGGAACTTGCTGAACAAGATCATTTTAGATGATGATTATGATACAATTAACTTTCATAAACTGAAAACACACTGTGAAAGGTTTGAAGTTCTAAGATGAAAACTCCCAAACCAGACAACGCAGCGGTAGTAAAGCATCAATGCTTCATCGTCTAATTTACGTCTAATTTACGTCCAATTTACGTCCAATTTACGGCCAATTTACCCAGCGCAAAATTCCTGTATTTTTTGGTTGTTCTTTATACTATGTCACGCTGGCTTTCTCTTCCTCTTCCAAGATCCTCTCAAAGTCTACGTCATCTTCTTGTATTCATATGATAATTGCCTTCTGAAGCTATTCTTTTCAATGTAGCTTCTAAACCATATCTATGAGGCTGATAACCGCTGATAACGCCCATTCAATGGGCTGATAACATTTGAAGCCGGTGCTTTATTCCATTGTAATGGGAGCTGTTGCAATATTCATTTCTAACATTTAAGCCATGAAAAAAGAAAAAAAAAAAAAAATCATCCTTTCATCTATCCATCCCATTTCCAGAGTCCTGGCTCCAGTGGCAGCAAACTAATAAGGGCAGCTCAGGGATCCTTTTTAACCAAGCCATGTCCTCCAAGCTCCTTCTAGGCGATCCGGAGGCATTCCCAGACCAGTTGGAATATTTAATCCCTTTGAGTCTTCTGGGCTTCCTCCCAGTCAGACGTGCCCAGAATACCTCCACGGGGATGCTTCGGGGGAGAAATCTTAATCAGATGCCCCCAACCACCTCCTCAGCATGCTCCTCAACATAAAGGAGCAACTGTTGCAAGAGTAGTTTAGGAGCTCAGATAGAGTATCAAAGAATCTCAGCCCCCCAGCCTATCCTTGCTAGGAAAAGTAATTTCAGATACTTGTATCTGCAGTTTCATCCTTTTGGTCATGACCCAAAGCTTGTGAATAAAGGTGAGAGTTGGCGCATAGATCAGGGGGGTGAATCTCAAGCTTCTCCTTCAGGCTCCAAGCAAGGCCTGAAGGTGAAGCCAGTACAGCGAATTAAATTGAATACAGAAAAAAAAAGATACAGGGAATTACTGAGGTAGCTCAATGCGTACTTGACAAACAGAAAAACAGATAAAGAGTAAACATTTGCATAAGAGAAGAAGGGAGAGAGAGACAAAGGAGATGGCATTAAAGTCCCATTTCCTACGAGCTGTAACACAGCTAAATGTTAGTCATTATCAATTAGGCATAAGGCTTATCTGCAGTGCTAAATCTCTAATTCATTGTTTTGTAAAGGACTGAACTAATTATCATTGTGAGCATAAATAAGACCAGCCATGCTGAGAGAAGAGATATTTCACGTAGCAAACAAATGACTTAATTTAAGTGCTCGGAGGGGTGACAAAAATCACACATTGGAAAAACCTCAAGCGCCTCAAGAGGAATAAAAATAAACTGCTAAATCTGTCGTTAGCCGTGGAACTGTCAGCAAAAAACTGCATTTTTATTCACCATTGGATGTTCACGAAAAAGAAACAATAGCTGTGTTTAGTAAAAAAAACCAAAAACATTTTAACATTCATTCGGTGCATTCGAGTCTAGCAGAAAAACAGAGCTGAAAAGCTCACTTGATATTTTTGTAATTCGCGCGAGGTAACGGCAGTGTGAAACGCACAAAACTAACGCCTCAAGATGAAAAGGGTTGTTGCTGCAGTGTGACTTTTGGCTGTAAAAAAAAAAAAAAAAAAAAAAAAAAATCCTTTTACTGCTTCACAGCCATGGGGCTCGGCGTTGCCGTGTTTGCTGGTGGAGGAGTGGGTTTATGAACGTGTGAGAAAGAAGACGGCTGACACGAAGTGAGGAAAAAGTAGACAAAAGGGTATTGTACACAGAGGAAAATTATGAGTTTGGAGGGCACAGAAGGAATTGATGGTGGATCCAGTGTAAATGTATACACATAACTTTCCGCTTAACATGCCACACGGCCCATATATTCCAGATAATAGGATGTGAGGAAACCATTGTTATTAAACCTCTCGAGAGTGAGTCGAGGGTTACAAGGTGCTAATGTACAGACTGTAAGCTTTTGTGAGGCTTGTAAAGCTGCCCGGTGTTAGGTTCCCAGCACAGTTTTCGTCTTATTCTGTCCATATTAAATCTGTTCATGACCCACCATCAAGCTGTGTACTAAGGGAGTCCAAACTTTTCCTCCCAGGGGCCACATGGAGTAAAAAAAAGGATGTTATCGCAGGCCATTTAAAAGACTTAATGTTTTCAGCACTTTATGCTGTGCGGTAGGATGATTTCATCACTATTAAGAGAAAGTGGCTCTCACGTCTATGTAGAGCCAAATTAACTGAACACTCGTGGCGCTTCATCTGGGGCAGTCTGGACTTTTCCAAGCCCCTGTAGATCTCTGAAAGTGGAAGCTGCAGTTTTGTATTATCACGTTGTATTTCAATAAGCTCTAACCGCACGTCCTCCTATAATCCTTCCATATCGACAGAGAGTCTGAGAACGGTCCTCATCAAGGGCGGCGGAAATCACTGGTTGAATTCTGTGATCGGCGATGTAAATCACATGTTTCTCAAAAGTCCCAGAGGTGTTGGCGTTTGACAAAAACTGGAGATAAATGCTAGCAGATTTGGAAAGTGTGCAGCATTGCTCCTCAAAAAGTTGTAGCTTCGCAACAAATTGTTTCATGTGTGCATACATTTGCCACACAAACTCATCTTTTCCTCGCAAACTGCTGTTCAGTGGGCTCAGATGGCCAGTGATATTAGTCTAATTTTCAGATAGTTTGAACACCCCTTCTGAATACCATGGGGCCATAGCCCAACCTGTTGAACCCTGGGCCTATTTTTAGGCCTCCGCTCGAAAATAACATAGCCATACTAAAATGAGTATAGTTTTGCAACTGCAAGGGCTATTTTAATAGTTTTGGTATTGAAATAAAGGGAACACTTGTGAGATGTGTTAAGATGTGTAAATATCAGTATATATATTACTGGTTAAGAGTACATTAAGATGGCACACAGCACAAATTGAAAATTTTAATTTTCGCTTAAAACAAAAGCAAAACAGTAAACTGAACAGAAAATCATGCAATTAATCGCAATTAAAAATTGTAATCGTTGCCCGGCACTAATATATATATATATGGAATATATATAAATGAATGGTACAGTTGATGTCATAAACCAAATGTATTACACAGAATATAATGTTGCCCTCATGGGGGCACTGAAGGAAAAGTCAGCGAACCACTAAAATCATTTGAAGACATAGTTTGAGAACCATGAGTTCATGATGTAGACGTTGAGATATTTGGGCATTAATGAGGGATTGGCGACTAGAACGACATCAATGATGATCTCTGGATTCCATATTCTTGCTGAATATTGACCCATAATAAAGATCACATATCATTTTTGTTTGCCCGATCGGACATCTGCTTGAGGCCTTCCGTTTGACCGAACATAGAGTTTACCAGCGACGGCCAAGTGTTAATGTTGAGCCCTGGCTCTTATGATGCTAATATGACTCATGTTAAAATGTACCCTCCTTTGTCCTGTGCTGGCACTGTAAAAACACAGTAGAGACACGTAGGTTTGGCATTACATGACTACCTCTTCCCTCGTATCCCAAAACATTAACGAGAACCATTTTTGTCATTTTAATAGCCCGTCTGTCAGCCAAAACCTCACTTTCCTTTCCGCCAACTTCTTTACATTAAAGGCTCTCATGGGGTCTGCTTACTTATCAGCCACTGCTTCATATTTGTGAGGTGTCACCGGTAATAAGCAGGTACCGGGTTACCTCTGGCTGTGTCTGTCAGGCAGAATATTGAATCCACATCTCCCACAAGGCCCCATTGGGACCTTCTACCTGCCAGCGCCATCAATTAGCGTAACGCACAACAACGGGCCACAGGGAGAAGGGGACTCCTGGGTAGGAGCTTGGAGACACGACTGGCCTGTAGTATTTTCACATATACTGTCCCTCAATAACCAAAGATGGGGGGCTGCACAATATAATTCTTGCAGACAGGTGGAGCATGGATGGAAGCATGCAAGCATACACCGAGACAATGATTTTATATAGAATGTTATTAAATATTTCAAAACTCAAAAAAGCTGAAAGGATACTTTTTTTCTTCAGTCAATACAAGAATATCGGCAAAACAAGACTTGCATCAGATTTTCCTATGATTGCTGAGTTTTGGTCATTTCACATGAAAGATTTCTGTTTGAAGGGGGCGGGGCTCACTTACAAAAAGGTAGCGTGATGTACTACACGGCTGATTTAGGTTGTCTGAGGGCCGGGGGGGGGGATATATTTTTAAAAAAGGCACCAGCTGCATGTGGCGGGGAACGTTTTCCAGAATGTAGGGCGGCCTGTATAGCACCGCATTTCATCCACTGGAAGGACACCCTAGAGATTCCTTTATCTCATTTTATATCGGGGGCGTCCAAGAAAAGCCTTAATAGGCCGGGTAACTGTAAAATATGTAATGTGCAGGTGAAGGTCTCGTGAACTCACCAGTTTTCTGTTCCCTCCATGTCGGTCAGCAGGTGAAAATTCGACATGAAGCCGGAATGTTTGACATTTTTGTTTTTGGTTGTTTGGGGGTGGAAAATGAACCCACACAGTCATCTCAGACATGTTTTCTTTTTGCCGTCCAACTTCCAAATATCAATCGGGATACAATCTGAATATGCCAAAAGACACATTTGATCTGGCTGTCTACATACACCTGTAGAGTTGAGACAGCTCAGCTGATAGAGGAAAAAGTATACAGTCTGAAGGATGCGGGTTCAAATCCCTCCTGGATTGTTGAAATTTTGTTTCTGTCAGCCCCTTAAAAAGGCATCTCTTATTTTGAAAGGCCTCTCTTATTTTGAAAGGCCTGTCTTGAATGGGTGGAGCTCAAACAGAGCTTAAATTCATCGAAATGTGTCACAGACAGTTTTCTTTCATTACTTAATAATAATGTAATTTGCTATGTAGTTGGTGATTTATTTCAATCCACATTTTTACTCTTTTCAATTATATACCTGTAGATTGACAGAGGCAACTACTGACGGGGAGTTATATAGCGGTCCGCTTCTGTTCTGTCACAACACCAAATCACTTCTCACATGCATCAAGTTGAACTCTGCTAAACTTTCTCCTGTTTCCAAAACCACTGAGATCTCTCTCTCTCTCTCTCTCTCTCTCTCTCTCTCTCTCTCTCTCTCTCTCTCTCTCCTCTGTCGCTCTTCGTGTCCGGGTGCTCATTTGAAATGAACGACTCAGTTGCTCAATTTGTCTCTAGATGTCACCGCCGAGTGTTCGGCTATAGAGGTTGTCACATTTTCTGCCAAAGATGGACCCTCGAAAAGGTTTCCTGTCGGATATCTGCTGAAAACAGCATGTTGTCCAGACAGGCTGACTCAGAATCAGTTCGAAAGGTTTAGCTGGATGTTCAACAACGGGGTCAGGACGGCCTGCCTGGATTTTCTGAAGTTCCAATTTCCTCACAAAAACTCTAGTACTTTAAAAATGCTGCTTTAGAGTTTCCAGGAAATGAAATATAGCCAGTCGGAGGACAAATCCAGGGTTCATGGTTTCACGAGTGATTTATAAAAAAAAGAAGACGGTCAGGTAAGGCCGAGTAAAACTATTGCCTCAGTATTTCCTCATCCATTCCCGTTCCCTCCTTAGATTATTATTCCAATTAAGGTCCCGACATGTCAAGAGCCGGCCGCCGTCACGGTACACAATACAAGTTGTAATAAAACGTGTGCGGTTTCACCCTGACATTGCTAGTTTGATATGACACCCCTGCTGAGGTTGAGGAGAACAGAGCTATTTGAAAATAAAAGCTTTGCCAAAACTCAAAGTGATTTCTGCAAAGGAGAAATTCACAAACCCGAACACCTGAAAGCTCTTCAGAGCCAACCTGCAGGAACATCAGCGCTGTGCGAAGAGGCGGAGAGCGACTGCCGCTCTCGAGCCGATCGTTGCAATGAGTCCCCGTCATTGCTGCATCACGCCCCGCGCCGAGAGTCTTCGTGAGATAATGGGCTCAAAGGAACCGACTCCGGCGTGATGCAATATCTGCGCTGCAGCACTCACTAAGAAAGCTAATTTATTGCTTGTGTGTGTGTGCGTCCATGCGGGAATCCGAGAAAACCGATTGGAAAACATGTTGACGGCTTGATTTGTTTTACATCCAGATTCCATAAATGTAAGAGGATCAAAATGATGAAATAACTTAAACTGCCCAACTTGCTTTACACATAGAGATGTCAATTTTGCTCTGATAAACAAATCGGCAAAAAAAAAAAAAAAAAGATAAATCCCAATTTCTCATGTTTCAGAAATGATTCCGTAAAGTCCTGCTTCATATGGAAATCAGATGGAGTTATTGAGACTAGATATTTATTGACAGAGCCCTTTGAGGGGATCACAAATCCCCGTGCGGCCTAACGACGGATCCCAATCCATGCCAAACACTATCAGCTGTCCGAGCAACACGGGTGACATGGAACGAAGGCGACGCTTACATCAAGGAATATTAAACTCTTATTAAACTGTCTCTCTGGCTCCAACTCCAAAGAAATCTAATTCCATGTAGAGATGCAACACTAAAAGAACAAAGACACTTACAAGGAAACGTTTAAGTCTAGAGGACATTTTGTAGATGAACATATTTAATGCACGTGGTGTTAAATGTAGGGCTGATCTGAATTTATACAGCTAATAGTACAAGATGTTGTAATGTATAGGGCTGCGGTTATTGTCATTGTCGATTAATGGATCAATTAGTTTATTATGGATCAATCAATTACTGTTTAGTTCAGAAGTGAAATGCCCATCACATGTTGCAAAAACCCCAAAATATATTCTATTTACTATCGTAGAAAGAAAAACACAAGATTTTCACATTTAAGCAGCTGGAACCAGCAAATTCTGGCTAAAGAACAATTGGCAATTTTGAGGTTAGCTTGAATTCACGGTGTGTGAAATAGAACCCGATGGCAATGAGGTTTCCCTGCAGAAAAGTGTAAAATATAGATAAAATAAACTTAAACCACTCCTGCAGCATAAACCACCTCTTCGTTCTCCATCTGTGCGCTCAATATGTTCCGCTAAAGTAAGGCGAAATAAACTTATTTCCGTCGGTGGTCGTCGAAAACATCATGTCGAAAGGAAAGACGCCTGGGCAGTTTGCAGTGAACAGAAAATAATTAGAGTGGCAAAAGTTCACGTTTCAGTAATGCAAGCTATGTGCACCACCTGCTTAAAAAAAAACAACCATTATCTCTACTTGAATATGGCTCTATACTACTGCTGCCACCAACGTGAAGGACATGCTGATGCAGGTTAAAAGGGTTCTTTTCATGCACAAAAGGAGAGTGCGATTAAATCACCCAATTTAATTAATGTCACCTCAAAGTTACACACAAGAACAAAACAAAAATGCGATTAATTGAGATTGCCGAGCAAACTTCCAGACTGCAGGGAGAGCGGACGGCTTCCCGGTCCACGCAAACACACACACACACACACACACACACACACACACACACACAAGCTCCCCTCTGAAGTCGGAAGTGCTCCACGGGCCGATTCATTGTCATTTGTCCCAAAAAAAAAAAAAAAAAATCGGACTGGTCTCTCTGGAAGGTCTTCCAACAGCACTGAAGCAGACATTGAGTGGTCATTACTCATTGTGATGACAGCGCAGTTACTGATCACACATGAAGGAAACCAGCATATCTGGCACACTTTTCTGTGTTAAAAGTGTTTTCCGCAGAAAAATCATAATTGTGCCACACTGTGAGAAAAATAAAAGAACGTTGGTTCACAACAGCGATCCCATTACCAATTCTAATTGCTAAAAATGTCATACTTAGCAAACAAAATAACCATTCAGCCTGAAAGTAGGCCTACCGCAGAGCATGTAGACAATACGCACTAAGTAATGTCAACTTTATTATTCATGAATACAAACATATTCGCATCTTCTTGTGTGTGTATGGCCCCAGTGTGTGTGTGTGTGTGTGTGTGTGTGTGTGTGTGTGTGTGTGTATATACACAGTATGTATGGCTCAGGGTCAGCTAGATAAAGAAATCAGAGAATCATGTGGCGAGAAAACACGACTTAAAACAAGAAAGGAACAAGGAGGAAACATACAACTACAACTGCTGTAATGAGTCCGTGCGAGTAAACAGCGAAACGTGTCAGCGTCCACCGGTCCCACGACGTCGGCTGCGAACAAGGCTGTTCACCAGCGGGAGACGCAAAGCCTGCGATCTGTTTTCACAAGTTTGCCCGTACGAGCAGATTTGACTTTGCTAGAGCACACTGGCCAGCCTTACCGACACAAGGTTTTTTGACGGTCTGGCGGCTTTACATATTTTTCATATTTAAGAATTGTAAAACCGTGTCTACGTTTACACCTATGTGTTGTTTTGCAGACTGCAGGATCATCAGGATTTAGGTTGCGGTATAAATCAAAGTGTCTTAAAACATAGCAAATTGACGCGACTAAAAGAAAAAGCAACATGCATTTGATTCGGCGGGTAAATGCACCAATAACAGAGCGACAAGCAAAGCAACACAACAGTAACACACGGGTCCATTTGACATTCCTGTCTCTGCAGCAGGCTGCCCTCTGCTTTCCCAGCAAGCATGCTGAGGATATAGCCAGGCTGTAATTCGAATCCCCCCACGGGTGTTCACGGAGTAAAGCCAGGGCGACAACAGTGCTGTGTTATCGGTGTCAGAGCCACTGGGTAGACTATATCAGATAAAGGCTCGGGGAAGGTGTGTGTGTGTGTGTGTGTGTGTGTGTGTGTGTGGGGGGGGGGGGGGGGGGGGGGGGGGGGGGGGGGGGGGGGGCGAAGCTTTACCTTGAAGCAAAATGGGGTTACAGCAGTTCACACGGCAACAATGTAAGAGTACAGCAAGTCATCCAAATAGACTGATGGAGACTGGTCTGTGCAGCGATTAGCTGATAGATTAGCAAAAGCGTGACATGGGCGCTCTGCCTGAACTAATACAACGCTCTCTTTCGGTCAGGTGTTTAGTCGCCTGCTGGAACGCTGAAAGGAGATACTAATGGAAAGGACTGCTAATCCCCCCCCCCCCCCCCCCACCCCCAGAACTGTGTGGCAAATAAGGTGGAGCAGATGATTCTTAGCGAGCGACCAACAAGTCTTCACACCCACCAACCCAGACACAAGCCTATACCTTCTCTTTGAGTTGACTTCTGATGACTTAGACCCTTTGTGTTTCAGTCAGAAGTTATTCACTTACTTGCTAAGAGCGACATGAGGAGAACCGGGTTGTACACCTGTGCATGGAACTTGAGCAAACAGTTGATTAGCTTAGCATCTCGGGGAGTTATCAGGAAGTCATAAGGAATGAGTGAAGATCCAAGGCGGCGCCCCATTCATTCCTACGACAGTCGGTCTGGCAAAACAGTTTTTCAGACTTCTGCGTTACTGAAACCCATAAAGTCAAAGCGTTAAACATTTCCTCCGGCTGAGCTCCATAAATACACATCTGTGACTTATTCAGCCACAAAATCAAGCATTTTTATTGTATCAATTTGGAGATATGCAAATAATTATAATGGCACCTCACGTATTCAGAGACTCTTGCAGGTGTGTCTTCTAGCAGGTTCTTTATAATCTTTCTCCGATTATTACCCCCCCATTACCCTACTCCGTAATAATAATACTCTTTAATTATTGTATTTATATTATACCTGGTGCTCTGATACGCCATCACGGTCACGTGATCTTTACGTGCTGCAATTATTTCCCTCCTCATGCAGTGACTTCCTGTTGTCATTGTGTGCGTGTGTGTGTGTGTGTGTGTGTGTGTGTGTGTGTGTGTGTGTGTGTGTGTCTCCAACATAAGCTCGTGCAACCTTGTTAAAACGAGTCACCTAATAAGACTTTATAACTTATTGCACACAATATTACACTGCATCGTCCTTCCTCGACGGATCTCGGGATGAGCGGGTTGGAATGACATTTAAAACAACTTGACGCCGTTCCACAAATAAGCAAAACACGTTCGCTGCCAATTCTGCACTTTGAAGGGGGCTGAGGAGATGACGCAGCCAAGCACCGCGCGGAGTGTCGAGACACTTTTAACGTCGCGCGCATCTAGTGGCTCTACAGAGACAGAAACTCAGTCACTGACATCATTTGCTCCCTTTTGAACTATGAATCGACGAGCGCGATCACACGCCTGGCGTGCCCCCCCCCCCTCGGTGTTACTCTTGCAATTTGCACCCTCCCAATCATGAGTCACACTACTTCCAGGGAATTAGTAAGTGCACTGTATACCGGCTTGGCTTTTTGATCAGTGACAAGTTGCATTGTGTTTTGCGGCCGGGTTTCAAAACACCAGGGCAGGTCTCGGGGAGGATGTTCAGCATCAGGAGACGGTTTTTGAGTTACCCCTGCTGGAGAGGACGCCCGTGATCCTGGACAGTCGCTCCATTAAAGCTAATTATCAGCATGCACCTTGATGAGGTGGGTAGGATGAAACCCCTCATCCACGTCGTTGGTGATGTTGGAGGAACATGTATGAAAAACTAACGAGATTGTAACCACACATAAAACTATAAAAGCAATAGAAACCGTAAAACAGAAAGCAATGAAACCAGTCAAGCAAGACTTGAAGGCTAAATAGCTGTGGAATTACAGCATTTCATACAGGAACTAATGGATAAACATCCGCAGCCTGTCTACGCTGTAGTTAAATGTTATGTTGTTTATGTTCCTGAGACATGAGAGCTACAGTAATTATATTCTTCGCAGATTGGTAGATAAGTAGGCAGCCCTTCCAACCTTGTTGCAGTGTTGTGACTTATTGGCCCATGAAGGCGCAGCTCCGTGACGCTCGTACCTTTTGGTTGCTTGCTTCTTCCGTGACGCTGTAGTTGCGGATGGCCGACTGCAGTTTCTTCCGCTGTGTCGCAATATTTAGAATCTGGCTCATTGTTTTTGCTGTCGTGTAATTGAGTTTGTCTTTGCGATCAGTCTCCGGCTGTCCAAACACGCAGAGACGCCCGCACCTGTGTCGACTTATGACTCGATCGTCGCCGTCATGTTACCGGCCCCCTTGCGGCGCGGCACGCCAATTCCACCCACACAAATTTAGACTAAGAACCCCCCAAAAAAACACCCAACAATGAGCCAGCTGAGGGAATCATCACGGCACAGATTCATTTCACTGTCAGCTTATTTGGATTGATCAATAATCAAATGACAAAAAGTGCAGCTTTCATAAATATGACATCCAATTTTACAACGTTTCCCCTTAGATTTGCTTTTCCCCCCACATTGAATATGCATGACCTACTTTTCACACAACTGTAAACGTCACGTGGAACTGACCCTGGATTGCCCTAAAACAAAGCAGGACCAAAGAAAGTCCACCCATGCTGCAAGTCATCAGCACCTTGTCTGTGGGAATTAAGATAATACATGATATCAGAGAAAGTTTATTAAAAGCTAAATGATTTCTGCTATCTTTAAATTATTTGTATTCAACTATATTGCCAATTTCGAGGAATGCAATTGCATTGTGTAACCTTGTCCTTGGTAATAGCAGCTCCTCATGGGTTGATAATGCAATACGGGCCAATATTTTTTGTATTATTATTGGGATTATTTTTCGCCGTAAATAAGTTGAGTAACTGGGACACTGCATATGGAAAAGACGCGGTGCTGCTGAGTTCATGTCTTTCAAAATGCCATTTTCTAAAAGCTGCACAAACAAAACAACTGCACCTCTATTACAATGGGTTGGCAGCAGAACACTTTGAGATGCTATCTAGAAAACCTTTTCAAGTAAAGCCTTAACTCGTTGCGTGACCTCTGACCTAGAGCATTTTCACACCGTGGGTCTGCTCAGGCTGCCTTTCTCCCCGAGCCATGTGTCCTATTGTCACGATACGAAACATGAACAGAGGGTGAAAGGCTATCAAATGTCCCGCTTTCCTTGTTTGCCTTCAGCTCGATCAAACCGAACCCACAACCGCCGTAAGCATGCGCTGAGAAAAACCCCCACACACTTCAGGGGTGTTCCCCATTTATAAAATGTGAATGTTTATTAAATGTCGACAAGAACATTAAAACACAGTATCAAGATTCAGCAAAAACAATCTATAGTACTTCACCAAAAAGAAAAGAAACCAAAAAAAAAACAAAAAACAGAGTTAGTTCTGCGCTGGGGCTGAAGGAAAAGGGGAGGACTGAGGGCCGGGGTAGAGGAGAGTGGTGCAAAAAAAACCTCCAACAAGCAGAGCAATAAAGAGGCGGAGGAGGGGGAGGGAGGGAGGGGGGGAGCTGGGAAGAGAAGAAAGGGGAATTTAGGAGCTATGGAGTGAGGGGGAATTGGCAGCAGAGGCTAAGGCAATTAAGGAGGTACGGAGTAAGAGAAGTAGAAGGTTTGGGGACCTGGGGGATCGATCCGGGTGCTGATGCACTGTAATGAGCGGGATAACCGGGAATGATTAGAGCCTCTGATTTCCCTCTTTTATCATCTCTTCCATTGGAGACCTAGCAAGAGAGAGTGACTGCAAAGGCATCCACTCAACACAAACACAGACGGGGGAAGGGGGAGGGAGGGGGGGGCGGCCATGGCAAATAATACTTTACATTGAAATAACAAGGGAGCATCAACATATACAGTGAGCACAACGTCGTGTCAGAGGTGACCGAAGATTTTGGAGTGGTTTTCTCGGGGGAAGGAGAGGGGGGGGGGGGGCGCGCAGTTCAACACAGTACCAGAGGGGGGGGGTGGTGTCCACTCTTATGGGTTTCACAATCACAATAAGTAATAGTTCATTATAATTATGTAAATCTCTCTGGTATCAACACAAATAGCAATGGGGGGGGGGGGGGGGGGGGGGGGGGGGGCAAGTTTTACAGAAGCATCACGTTACTCCAAAACTCCACAGAGAGACGCACTCGGCCTTCCGCTCTGTCGTCTGGCTCATGCACACAGAGCATGTACAAACCGAAGCATGTGCATATATGCGTACACACACAGAGACGCTGCAGACGCACACACACACACACACACACACACACACACACACACACACAGCCTCTGTCTAGCACAGAGACACACACACACACACACACACACACACACACACACACCCACACTGCTCATTCTCCTCGAGTGACCTCACACGTTTCCAACGTTTACATTTGCTATATCCTCTGACACATTATCAAACCTCAATGCTCTGTGCCGTAATAACGCCAGGCGAGTATTTGCAACACGTGTCCGTGCTTTGACGTTTGAAGAGAGGGTGGCAGCAGTCCACCGAGCTGTGTGCACGCGCACGCGCACATACACACACACACACACACACACACACACACACCCACACCCACACGCGCGCGCACAGCAATGGGAGATCCTTCCTAGCACCGGTGATGACAGGAAAAACTCGCAGCTGTTCAAGCGTCAGGGGTATTCTGTGCAACATCGCTGTCAGCTGGGGCAACACCCTTGAGCACACATTCAAAAATTGTCTCCCAGTGCGACGGGACTTTCCAAAAAAAAAAGCCAAGATAGTCAGGAAAGATCCCATATGTCCAGCAAGGCAGCTAATGTGCCAAGGGGTTTAAAATCTCTCTTGTGTTGCGCCTCCGTTTTTTTTAGTTTTTTTTTAGGATTTGTATTTGTGCTGCAGGTTTGAACGACGACGTTCCTCCTCTTCACTTGTTTGTATCCGTCCTCCTGTTGTTCAGGTAGAGGAAGGGGGGGGGGGGGGGGGGGGGGTTCTATAAATACTTCTTGCATCACTTGATTCTTCTTTTTTTTTTGAGGGATTTTTGTGAAGTCCATGTGCTTGAGTATTCTTTGTGTTTTAGCATAGTAAGAAAACATCTTCACATGCTCTAAAAGTCATACACACTGTACAATAAAATCTACAGATACTTTTTTTTTAAAGCTTTTAGTACATCCAAATAAACTCGATGGAAAAAAAAAAAGCTTCAAAATAAAAAATACAAAATTAAGAGAGACGGAAAATCAGGAACGCACTATTTTCTGCCCACAGTTTGCCTTTGTGCTTTTTCCTCATAACACTTTTTTTTCTTTTTCTTATTTTTTGTTTTTTTGTTTTGCTTTCGGCAATTTAGTTTTTGCCAAAACACATTGTGGAATCGCTACTCAGAAGAAAAAAAAAAAAGAGTGATTGAGAGCGTCAAATCTTATTTTACAGCAACTTTCTCCCACCTTTGCATGACAAGAGAAACTGTGTCACTTAAGAATCACCCAGAATGGAGGAGAAACAACAAGAAAAAGAGGACAAACCAAAGAGGTGAGAATGGGGGGGGGGGTTGTTTCCTCGACAGGTCTTTCATTCTGTGATCCACCGGTCTCCCTTCCTAACATGCGTACGCACATTACAGTCTTTGTTATTTCATGGTAACTACAGAACCTAAATGCAGAGTGCAGCGATGCCGGCCATGCGTCACGTTCAGCCCGTTGGTGCTAAACATTGTAGTCAGTCGAGACGCTCCGCTGAACTCATGACAGGAAATTGATAATGTTAGAGAACTCTGTCTGTCTCGCTCTCTGTCGAAGACACACACACACACACACACACACACACGCACACACTTGCAACACACACACACACACACACACACACACACACATACAAAGTGCTGGGTTACCATCTGTGAATGCTGCATCAGTTGGCCAGTACTCAGCTGGCAGGCAGATCAGACAAAGTGCCCAATATGCTTCCTAATGGCCCAAGTCAGATGAATGAGATCCTCCGTTGTCTCTTTCTTTTTCTCATTTTTCTCATTTATCCTTTTTGCACCTCGTCTTCTTCCACTTCCTCACTCCCCTTTGATTCACTCCCCCCCCCCCCCCCCCCCCCCCCCCCCCCCCCCCCACACACACACACACACACACACACACACACTTCCTTCGACTAATTCAACTCTTGTCAGTTTGCTTCCTCGTTCTCGCCGTCTCTGTCTCCCACTAATTATCTGAGACCTCGCCACTTCTTGCCACTACGCCCTGCTGGGTCGAGGACGTGAATGTGACGTAGCGTACCACTGCGCTGTCCCTTCTCACTGGTGGAACTCTGGACTTCCTTGCAGTAGGGAGAAAAAGGGGGATTTGTATCTCCTTTTTATATTTTGTTGAGGGTTTGTTTCTACCCTCTCCGTTCACAGATTATACAGCAATGGGCGGTGAGACTGAACCGCAGTGGAAGGGCCATGGCGGCACAGATGGGGGGGGGTCAGAGTTACATGTCAGGAGCGAACTACTGGTGTGTGGTCCTGCGGGCGATGCTTGGACCACCACGTCAGACTGAGTAAAGCTAGCGCAGCGGACTGTGGCTTCGAAGCTCTGGTGCGCTGCTTTTCGTGAACTGAATGATCAACAAAAAAAAACAAAAACTAAAAAATATGCATGATGCTTACGTTTTCAACAAAGGGAGCTGGGGTAAGGATTATGGTAGCCAGCATGACACCGGTAGCTGAGTGATGGAGGAAGAGGAGCAGAAAAAAAAAAAAAGGGAGCGAGACATCAGGAGGCAAACAGCAGAGGCAACTAAACTCAAAGAGGAATAGTGAACAAACGATATCAAGACAAGTAACTCCGTCTGGCTGTCAGAAATTGTGGTTTGTAATGTTTGAAAAAACTTTTTTTTTTTTTTGATCTCCTTCTTGTCCTTTCTCATTTGTTCTCCGGGTCGCGGGTAGGCCGTATTTTCATCTCGGAGAACTTGAGGGAGTACTGCCAGCCGGTCCAGGAGGACCACTCGATGCCGTCGGCGTAGGAGGTGTGCTGGCCGCGCAGGTACTGCCCGTTAAGGTTGGAGGTGTGACAGTTGCGGTACCACCAGGCACCGTGGTAGAAGGAGGCGCAGTTGTTCTCCGAGTGGTCGTTGTCCCGGTCTTTGGTGGTGAACTTCATCCCGTTGTGCTTCAGCAGAGAGTCACCTAGGGCGGGAAAAGATGTGCAACACAAATTGAATGTTTGAGTAAATATATAAAGAAAAAGGATAAAGGGGAGATAGCGCAGCTTTTGCACCTCCTTTGCGTTTTTTTTTTATTTGAAATCCATATCGGTCTGGAATCAAAAATGAAGACAGAGAGGCAAAACACTACATTTCTGTCTTTCACCGACATATTCTTGGATCTGCAACGAGAAACCAGTAATTAGATAAAGCCACAGGAGATCAACTTCAAAATAGTATAGGACATTTTAATTCATCATCTCTATAAACAGAGGGAGATGATAGAATTAGGCTCCCCCAGTCCTCCAGAGTATCGCTTCTCATTATCTAAAGCAGGGAGTCAGACGGCTTTGTGGCCAATTTATCAAAAGGTTCCGCCGTGACCTTTTTTATCTTCCACTTCTTAATGACACACAGCCAGGGATTTCATCAGGATGTCTGTCACTTAATGGACAGACATGTTGAAAGAGAGGAGAAACGACACAGTTAATGGACTTCATCGCACATGTCGATATCACTCTCTTTATGTTTATCTTTCAAGCATTTTTGTAACTGGTACGGGGGAATCTTGAAAAGCCTGAATAACAGTGACGGGGCAATTCTTTCCCTGCATCCTGTGATCACGATCGTGATGATGTAAGACCACTGCAGGCGAGTCGAATCGTATACGTGCCCCTTAACCGCCCGTCTGCAGGGTTCGTCTGATCCACACAATCAAATTGCCCGAGCTGAAAATATCTACTCGCTATATAAAGATTTCTCACTGGCAAATTCTCTAAATCGATAACTGCTTCGCAAGCCATTGCTCTAAGAGGCTTACAAGTAAAATGAAAGCAACGCCCTCGCAGACACTGCGGTAGATCTAAAGTTTTCAGCAAATGGATGTTCAAACAGCTCGTAATGTCCATTGAACTCCCCATACCTCCGCTGCACTCTCTGTCCTTCCCTTTCTTTCCAAAGCGGGCTTCACACTGCGACCAGAAGTGGATAGAAGGACAAAGCTGAGAGCGGAATGAAAGACGGCTCAACCAGCAATCAGGTGATGGCTAACGGCCCGTCGGGGCATCAAACAACCCTTAATTGCTCAGGATGTGGCCGCCCAGCTTCTTACCCTCTCACTCTGCCCTGTACGCTGCTCTCCATTTGGCATTACCATGGTAACAAGTCAGCCGGAGAAGTATGCTGACAGCCATGGCTGATATTAATGTCGTGTGCTGCTCGACATTAGGGGAAAAAAAAAAAAAAAAAAAAAGAGACAGTAGGGGAGAGAAGAGAAGAGAAAGCAGCAGCTCAATGGCAGCGACAATGGTGTGATGTCCAGCGGGTCTAGAAAGGAGGAGACAGGGAAGAAAAAAAAGCCCAAAACAGAAGCACTTAAAGGCTCATTTGCAGCATGCTGGATGTCACCTTGGTGGCAGGGGGGGGGCAGCATCCTCTGATGTCCATTAAGATCCAGCTGCTCCCAGCCCAAAATGAGCACCTGTCAGCTGATCGGAAAAAGCAGCCACAGCAGAGCAAAAATACTACTACTAATAATAATAACAGCACTCCGTCTAGAGGGAGGCCAAGGTGAGAGCGCGAGCGTCCTGAGAGACTTTGAGCAGCCTTAATTCGACTGCATTCAAATGTCCAACAGGCGGATGAGTTCAAGGTCAGGCCACGCTGGGGACCAGGGGGACCAGGAGGACCAGGGGGACCAGGGGGACCAGGAGGACCAGGGGCGTTACAGGACACTGTGTCTGGGGAAAAAAGCTGTTACACACAGCACATTGTCTTTTTTACCTTCCCTACTCCCTTGTCCCTTAATAAATGCCTGTATCCTCATTTTTATTTACCTCTCCCCTGTTACTCCCCTCTTTTTCTCCACGCTTGTCCCCTCCCTCCCTCCCTCCCTCCTTCCTCTCCCCTCCTTTTTCTTGCCCCATCTCTCATAGCTGTCCCCATTCTCTCTCTCGGTGTTCTCGGAGCAGCGCTCCCCAAAGGTTCTTTAAATTGCTTCCTCATTTCAACGGCTGGTTTCTGTTTACGCTGCGGGTCAAGCAGTGCAATTAATTGGCAGTAATTTAATCAAGGTGACAGGTAGCTGGCTTGGATCTGAAGGTTTGGGGAGCAGAGACACAGTCCCTCTCCCTGTGCAACTGTCTGCACGGTTTAACAAGTGGGCACATCTACTGAACTGTAAAAATAGAATTAGTATTTCACTATGAGGCAGCATAGTTGTCTGGAGGTTTCAGCCACTGCTGTGGCTTTCACAGTAAGGTTAATAGAAAAATGAACATACAAACATAGAGTTACAATTAGAGTACAAGCACAGGAAGCCTTGCAAGCAAAGTCTGACTAGCTCACAGAGCTTACATACCTGCATTGCCGGAGTAGTCTCCCACAGTCAAAGGATATCCATCATCATCAGGGTCTACTGAGAAGAGGCCTACTCCAAAGGTTCCATACTGGGCATAAGCGGTGCTATTTTCAAAGTCCTCCAAGTCGATACGCAGCTCATAGTTCCCCTGGATGGACAGGGCATGGATCTGCTTCAGCCCTGCAGGGAAAAAGATTGAGACACAGACCAAAACAATCCATTACAGAGTGCTGCCGTTGTTCTCAGCAAACAATTTAAAGCCATCTCAGCAGCCTCTCAACGCCGCACATTTTCTGGAAATAAGATGTAACATGGTTTTTGGCCCATTTAGAGTCTCCCGCCGCATTTTTCTTTCTCTCGAAAACAAGATTAGAGTTTCTTTTCAAAAGTGCGCGGAGCGTCCACCGCTTCACAGAGCTGTTTGACACGAGGACAGAGAGACCAGCCCCAATCCCCTAAAACTCTGCATGTGATTCGAAATGAAGTGGTGACACCAGCTTCTTCACGTTGGCACGCAGTTGCAAAACTGCAACTCAGACACATCTGTCACAGCAACAAAAATTAGCATCAGGACATTTGCATCAACATTGCAAAATGTCTCCTTTGTGTTTAGTATGCTCTGCAGATCATCTCAATCTCACAGGAATATCCTAATTCTCTCTCGCCCACCTCAGCCTCATGCCGGTGGGTATAGCTCATCCATTGCCTGCCCTGACTGTACACGATTGTGAATTTGTCTTTAATTGCTCTGAACTCTCCATGAAATGGTGGAGCGAGGATATGCTTTTTTTTATAGAATTTTATGGAATATATTTTATAGAATTTTATGTGTTCCAAAATATTTTTGGGCAATTTTTTTGGACTATATTAAAAAAAAAGAGGGAAAAAAAAGTATTTTTGGAACTAGCAGGGCTTCACAGACTTATCCAGGAAGGTGAATTGCTTTTTGAACAAACGGATTCTTATTTATTCAAATGAAAAGGTATTCATAATTCAAATGTACAAAAAAAAAACCAACGTCATCTGTCTCAGAACCATCAAAGCCAATCCCCTAACACTCACAAGGATACTTAGCTTGATATAAAAGTTGTATTATCGAAGAGGAACATTTTACAGCAGGGTCAACAACATCTGCGGCCTCTCGGTAATGAAACATGCGCAGCATTTTTGAAGTCAAGTGTAGTCTGGTTTTTTTTTTTGTTTGTTTTTTTAAATGGACTCAAGCTTCTTTCAAAAACACACTGATGAGAGACGAGTAATTCTGCTCTCACTACAGAACTAATCATGCGATCATTTCAGTTCCCTTCAAATCAGCTCTATCAAAAAAAAAAAAACCCTGCTATGCACTCATATTTACCAAAGCAATGAAATGAAGGCTCAATGGCCTAATGGGATGTACATTACCAAAGAAAAAGAGTAGTAACGTGGTCGGAGGCATCATTAGCAGGAATAGGTATAAGTCTGGTTGTTTCCTAGTTTTTAAGGCAACACTAATTTGCTTTGCAGAATAATAAATACATACATAAATCCTCATTAACTTTTGATTGCACATGTATGATTAGGCATCAGATCATTCATGCTCATCATTAGTCGTGACTGGAAGAAACACCCTTGAACTGATTTGCATATTAACGTATATATATATACATATATGCTATGCAATAACATTGTCCCTGTATCTTAAATTCATTTTCTTTTTGTTTCAGGAAAAGTATTTTATGAATCCTCGATTGTGGGTCCATGCTTGGAGTCATTACTTCCCTTCCGTAAGCCACAGACATCTTAGTTCACATCCACCTGTCTCAGCTATTCCAGATCCCCGTTTGCCATCGCTACATCGGATGCCCCGAACAGATCTTTTAATTGTTGCTCAATCCTTTGGAGAGAATGCGTTCGACAGAAAGTGCCAGAAGGAAAAAAATGGTTTCCATCCCTTCTTCCTTGCCCCCCCCCCCCCCGCTGCTCTATGTTTCCCCCTGCTGCGTTGGACTGATGGTGCGTCCCAGGGCAAGTTTCACTCTCCCGAGTTGATCAAAGGCACAAGAGGAATAGTGTGTCAGGAGGAGAGGAGCAGGAGGAACTCAACCTGGGTGTCTGGAACGCAAAACTCAAGGCAGGGAAGACAAACAAACGTGAACTCAGCCTCGAGACGAAACAGCCTTCCTCCATGCTTATGGATGCACTCGATGCGGTTGCAGTGTTTATTCGGGAGACGAAAAAAAAGAAAGAAGAAAAAGTTGAAATAATGCACTGATGGAGGGGCTTCAAAGGCTCCATAGTTAACACCGAAGGTTGGATTTAGAGCATGAAGAGGAAGCTATAGGCTGCAATTGCTGGTTTAAGGTTTGTTTTCCTGGCACTCCTGCTGTAATGTGAGTGAATGCAGCTGCACCGCCCGACGCACGGTGATTCCATGAACCTGAACACTGTCATTCCACCTCCTACTGCAATCATCCCGTTCACAAATGAAAAGCCCTTCTCCCTTTTTAAAGCTTACAATCCTCGAACTGACATTTGCCTAATTTGAATTCCGTCGTCGTCGAGAATTGCACTCCGAGAGCGCCTCGTCTGAAGTAGAGGGCTAATTTGATGACAAACACAGCTGAAAGAAACCCATTATTATTCAGAGACAGAAGCTTGCAGTCTGGGCCCAGGCACTTAGTTTGGGTTTAATCTAGCCCAATGGGAGGTTGATCCCGCTCTTTCCATTTTCACAGCGGATCAGGAAATTTGGAGGCGGAGGATCAGTCATTCACGCATTCATGGGCAGGTAACTTCACGCAAGTCCGCTTTCCTTTCATTCTTGCACGAGGATATGAACATGCGCGATGCAGAAAGACACACAATTTGACACATTTTCACTCGGAAAAAGAAAAATGGCTCATTTTCAGAAATATTTCTTTTTTTTTTTTGTCACCTAGTCCTTTGAGAAAAAGTATCAATCCACACAAACACCGAAAGGGAAAAGTACCCTGCAGTGATTTGACAAACTTCAAAAGAAAGACTTAGGATGTTTTCTCTTTCAGAAAAAAAAAGAAAAGAAAAGAAAATACCAGATGCAACACAACTCTATTTAAAGACTCTGCAGCTTCCAACTGTATTTACATAACTCTTATTCAGTCGCTAATTAAAGCCCCAGAGAATCTCAGTGAGACTCTAATTCCGAATAATTAAAGCAGAAGACAAGCGGAATAACAACGAAAACTTCTTTGGTTAAAATCTAAATGCTCAGGTGTAACTCCCTGTTAATTAAATGCTATTGTTAGGTTATTTAAAATGGGTTCTAATACAAGGGAGGGTTTTGAGGTGTTTTGCTTCAATATTAACATGCTGATTGCTCCGCCGGGGAGAGACGCTCCTCTCTTCTCACCGATTTTGCCGTTTATGGAGAAGCTTAGCAGAGGGTCCAAAAACGTCGGTCCTCCTACGCGCTTTAGGACGGCAAATTAGGGCGTGTCTTCTCTATTCTGACTGCTTCTATATCTCGGCCATGTTACGGGTTAGATCACTTTTAATTGCTGTTTGTTTTGATTGTACGGTCTACTTTGTTTTTAACTCTGCAGGACATATTAATAATAATGATAATAATAATAATAACCACCGTGATCATAATCATAATATTAATCATATTGACAATAAGATATGACATTTTTAATAATATCAGTATTTTAAAAGAAGTCTTCATTCACTCCAGGGTACTTCTCGCTTAGGTGTTTTTGTGGATTGATTATTTTTCTCAGAGAAAAAAATATTTCAGCGTCATCGTTGAAATATTCTCTGAATGTGTGTGAAAAAGTGCTGAACTTTGCTGATGTGTGTGTCTGTTTCCTGCATATATATATATATATATATATATATATATATATAAAAAACACGGCTGAGTCTATCACCGTGTTAGCGGCTCGGTGAGGCTGTACTTGATAAATGCTAAATTTAGCACGGTAGCACACACTGACACTGACGGTGATAATGTTAAACATTATCACCGTCTAAGTTTGGCGTGTTGGCGTGCTAACTTTTGCCAATTAGCATTACACACAAAGCACAGCTGGGGCCGTTGTTACTATAGTTTGATCAAACACCAAAGTGTTGGACGGATTCAAAATTTGACCTGATGACGGCGCAATAGAAGGGAAAAGTTAGCAGAGTGGACCCGCGCCTCTTTGTCTCCCTATTAATCCAGCACTTCAAATAACAATGAATGAATGATCTTCTCTGAACTTCTTTCTCCATATTACACAAGCAGCACAGCGCCATACAGGAATGATTACTCAGTGTCACCTAAAGAGAAGATTAATAACACTGGAAAAATCAGCATCTCATTTTGAACAATCAATGTGTTTACTGATAAGGAATCTCATTTAGAGCGTGCCTGATTAACAAACACGTCGATGGGACAAAAATCTTTAAGCGTTCTTTGGCATTAAATCATCCGCGTCTTTACGGTGTCCTTTACAATGTCCATACGACGGAGCTGAGGGACGTTGTGTGTGCAGCACCGTCCACGGTGTCCACTGAAAGCAACACATTATCGTCTTTGTGTCCTTTGTGACGACTGTGAAGCACTTCAGGTGGCGAAAAAGACAAAGAGCATCCTCTCTTCGACAACGTGAAAAGCGGGCCGATGTTGCGATTTCAATAAATGTGATATATATCTGCAATTACCTCATTAACACTAGGCCACGGCAATCCATAGCTCATTTTCACAGCTCTGAGGTTCACAGTAAAGGGGACATATTTAGCTTGTTTAGAACATGAAGATGGTAATTTGTCATATTTTTCTTTTTATCTTTTATTCATTCTAAGAGGGCATGCTGTGTTCTCCAAAGAAACCAAGCTGAAAACCTCCATTGATTAAGCCATTACCACCAGAGACTCCTGCTCCTTAAACGTGATTTTACAGTTAATGAGACTGACATCAATGACTCGATTAAAAATGGAGAAGACCTCTTGCGAGATGTCTGTGATTCCGCTAAAAGGCCCAAATATTAATGATTTATTTGCTTTTATTTGAGAAGTATGTAGGGGAATGTATCGGGAGGCTTTTTTCGGGGACGGCTTACAGTCTCAGCGTAGTGCAGCACTACAGGGCATAAAGGAGAAGAATACAAAAAAAAAAACCAGATCTCTAAACCCAACAGAGAAATGATTACACTTCTCTCTGCCGCTTGTGACATTTCTCAAAGTTAATTATTCATCATGCTTTTCTCCCTCTGTTGCTGGGGGGCAGCTCCTGAGACTGTTTCGAGCTGAAAAGGAGAAAAGGAGCAGCGCTCTTCCGTCTCCTCCTACCATAACTCAACCCCTCCCTCGTTTTGTCTCTCTCTCTCTCTCTTTTTTCCCTCCCTCCGTCTCTCCCTCTTGCTTGATCTTGCTGTCAAGCTCTTTTCACTCGCAGATTGTTGATGGGGAGGAGTTAGAAGGCGACGGTCTATTTCCACACAGCCACAAGGACAGTCGCCATGCCCTTTGCCGCTGGGGGGGGGGGGGGGGGGGGGTCCGTGAACACGCGTCTGCCGAAAAGGCCCGCTGTCGTCGGCTCTTAGGGGGAATAGAACAGAGGCTCGCTTTCGGCCCGGCAACTCCCCTTGTCATGAAAAGATAGGAGCGCAGGGAGGAAAAACAGAGACAGGTGTGCGCTGAACCCTTGCTGCTCCCCCGGAGCCGACGATGACATTTCGTGGGACAAAAAGTAAAATAATGTTAAGATTAACTGTCTCACCTCTGACATGTCTGCCTCTGTTTTTTTTTAGCATATTCCTTTTAGAAACCTGTGTCCTTTATCATTAAAAAAGAAAAATAGTATTGATTTCTAATGTTTGCTATAGGGAGGGATAGTTTTAATGCATTTTTCCTTTGTATGCTTTGAAGTGTAAGCTCCTAATCCGCCTCGCACAAACAGCCATAACTTGGAAAGGTCATATCCTCACTCTTCACAGTGAATGCTCAGACTAGCAGTAGATCAATCGAGGTATGGCCTGTTATGGGCGCTAACAAGGTCCGAATTCTTTCACGCTTGTTGGGAAATAGAAACAAAGAGTGCGAGAAGCCGCACTTCCTTTTTTTTTTTTTTTGCTCGGTTGGCTGGTTTGCGGTCGTGCGCCGCTCGAGCGCCCTGCATTCCGCTGATAGAACAAGTGCATAAGAGGCCGATTCCACTTATATTCAAAAGCAGCGAGATACAGAATAATCTTTCACTGAACGAACACTTTTGGCGGCACTATTTGTTCAGCGGCGAACACACGGTGCCGTTCCCCAGGCTGCAGTCTAATTTGGGAATAATGATCTTGGGAATGTTTGTTCACTTTGCCCACAGCGCCCTCATTACTGCTTTCAGGAGTCACTTGCTTCATCTTTGAAGATAGATACATTTAGCGATATATTATTAATACACATTGTTTCCTTTGAATCCTTACGGGTTTCTGAAGAGACTGAAGCTCGCCGAGTTGCTGTTTTCAGACCTGCAGCATTTTCACTGAATTAAATCCAGCGGCCTTAGTGGGAGTCGTCTCACTGTGGCACAGATGGAGGCGGCTCAGTGTGACTGCAGGTCTGAAGATGTGTGGTGTGTAGGACGACAGTCAGAAGAAGGAACGCTTTTTTGATTTCGCAGCCAGAACGATACGTTAATACAATAATCGTGAGAGCAGTATAACATATTTGAGCTTTTGTTCATTACTTTTCATATTCAAGGCCAAAAGGGCCATATTTAAGTGGGCAGTTTGTGCACACAAAGCTGTACAGGAGCACAAAAGGCAGACGGCCACTGAAAGCAAAGTTATTTTTTTGCGACAGTCCGGATGAGCTTTTAAGTGACGGAGAGACGGTTATTATGTCGGTGTTCTAATGCAAGGTATAATTAAATGTTAATCCACCACAAAACACGTGTTCACTGTGCTTTAAAATGCTCTTCCTCCATCAGGGACGGCTTCAACTGCAATACCATTATTCTAAGTGGCAGGACGTATTTTGGTGTTGTTTTTTTTTATCTGCTTAGAGCAATAAAATACACTATTTTAGCTGTATCATTACATAACGTGAAGGAAATAGAAATCAACAGAGCTGTAAAAGATATATATATATATATATATATATATATGGCTTGTTCACCATTGAGTCAATACCTTTAAGCTAGCTAACTGTTTATCAACCCTCTTTTTCAACCGTTTATACACTACTGTCATCTTACTATTTCAAATATTTACCTAACTTTCAATTCATTTCTTTCAAATCTGGGGTTTTTTTTGGGTCAAATTAGCGACAGGTCTATGTAAATCTATAAATCTATTGTCTGCATGTGGCTGTGAGATGGAGCTGTGGGTCTGTGGCTAACAATGCACCGACACCAGAAGCGACACCGCGGTTGTGAATCGCCACGAAGCTGCTCTCTCACTGCTCTCTCACTGCTCGACGCTTTCCACATTGTGCGGCATTTGGGGAAGTTCACAAACCCACACAGCCTGTTGCCGTTGTTGAGAATCCCTGTATGTGTTAATGTCATTTTCAACGAGCTACGCAAACAACGTGGTGTCTTTGACTACAGCTCAGCCCTGCTCATTTAAAATTGAACTCTGTTTAACTTTCTCCTGTGACTGAAATCTCTCCGCCAGCTGTCACTCCGTTTTCTGTCGCACCACGTCTCCCGGCACTCATATGAAATGAATGAGCGCCCGGTCACTTTGTCTCTTGTTGCTGCTGCCAGCGTGAGCTCACAGTAAGACATGAAGGAGGTGACAAGTCTGCTCGTGTTGCTTGTGATGTAGCTTGAGCGGTTTATTCTCACGTTTGCGCTGTACGGTTCGACTGCTAGTGAGCTCATTTTTCCGGAGCTCCTTCCACGAAGACGCTCGTCTGTTTATTTGAAAAAGCTTTTTTTTTTTTTTTTTTCATCCGTCGCATCGCATTTCTCTGTCATGGCAATAATTGACGAGCGGGTACATTACTTTAATAGATGGGGACAGGCAGATGTTATTGTAACAGCAAGATGCATAGCTAATTGGCAGTTTACAATGATGAATAATAGCGATGAGGCTTGATTAAAACTGATTAATTCACCCCTCCAACTAACATTTCTATCAAAGAATTATAGCAACCAATAATACATCAAGACCACACACACACACACACACACACACACACACACACACACATTTCAATTCATCGCTGACTCCCTCCCATGTTTATTTCCTTCTCATCATCTCAACATTTCACCGGTAAGATCCACGTGGAATTTCCTCGTGGGACCGTTATGATATATTATGTATAAAACATTGCCTTTGCTCCAAGAATAATTCACGCAGACATATTTGAGCACAGAAGAGGATATCAAAAATGTCAGCTGTGACTATGCAGTTTGACGGTGATTACGGACGGTTCTAAATGGAATAGGCGTAGAATGGATATTCCCATTAAACTCACGGCAAGACGGTCAGAGCGGCGGCCATCTTTATGTGTACCGTTGCGACCGTTGTAGCGAGCTAGCGTCCGTTTGAACTGAACCCGACTTACAGCAAGTCGGGGAATCACAAGGTGAGGTTTGCAATAGCGACTAAAACGAGCGAATGAGAAAAAAAATGGAACAACTCCGCGCAATCTACGCACTCCCGTCATAGCGTAGGAAAAGACATCGCTATCGCCAGATGAGGGACAAATCTCTCCAATTGATCCATATTTTACATGTATGAGGTCATCGCTTTTCTATTGATAGTTCACAGAGTGGCTGACATTTTGATTCCTCAGAGCACTTCACTGGTGCACCTCATCGTGAGTGTCTTTTTGAGAGTATTTCAATGGCAGCGTGCGTGTGTGTGTGTGTGTGTGTGTGTGTGTGTGTGTGTGGGTAAGTGAGCCGGATGTCATCCTATTGGTCCACTCCAGATGCTCTTCAAAAGTAGCGACGTGCCAGAAATCATCACAAAAAAGAAAAAACGGCTGCTAAATACCCAGGCAGAGCCAAGCCAGCTATCTTTGTTTATTCCATTCAAACTGGATTCATTTGTCAGCGATGATAGGAGCAGGTAAGACACGGGTGACACAACACATTTAAATCTCTTGAGGTCATGCAGATTTTAATGTTGGCTAATGTCACATACGATTAATCTCTGCGATGCCAGATAGCTCAGATTGATGACAGTATTAGATTCCAGGTTTGCGTTCAACCTCTCGCCTTTGTGAAACTAAATGCTTCCAAATGCCATCCACAGGGCAAAATAAAGGAGGCGATTTTGCTCAAGTGGCAGGATGTGAGTCATAAAATTGTGAGAGAGAAGAATGAGAGCCAACAACCCATCACATCTGATATCATCAGAAATTAACCTTCGGGGTGGAAAGACTGAGCCAAGAGTGGCGAAGGGAGATACAGAGGGAAAGTGGAGAGAACGAGAGGCAGGTAGACAAATGCTGAGGGAGTTGGCAGGCCTGTAAGGCTGTAATTCAGGGAGAAGACCGCATTAATATTTAGAGGTGCTCTCAGGTAAAACAAAATGAGCTCCAGCTGGAATGCCGCAGTCACACGGACACAGAGCTTCAAGGTTTAGCGGTGGAAGAGGCCATTTTTTTTTTCTGACTTAAGTAAATTTGCTTCAAAGAATGTTAACTTTGCAATAACAGGCCTCATCACACAGAACAAGAGATTACACCCACAAGAGGTCTTCATGGGTTGTACAGTTTCAAACCTGATCTGAACCAGGCCCATGGAAAAACCCACCCGAGGTAAATAAAACATTCAAAAAAACGGTTTTTCGAGAGAGGAACACCGACACGGGTAGCAGCTTGATTCACCATTAATAACTAAGCAGCTGTGGTTTGGAAAAACAGCAGCAATGCATGTTCTTTTTATGTGATGGCTGTCGATCCGCCATTTTGGTCCAGACTGAAATACATCTGCATGGATTGACTACTGTACAGACATTAATGGCCCGAGAGGATGGTGACTTGAGGTCGACGTGTCTCGACAACTATTTGTATGGATTGCCATGAAATTTGGTGCACAAATTCATGTTCTTCTCTCTCAGGGTGAAATTACAATGTTGGCGATCCCTTTACTTTTCCTTCTAGCGCCGTCATCCGCTCCAAAGACTTTAGATTAACGACCAAATACTTACACAACCAACGACTTTCTTATCGGCCTCAGCAGCACCTTGTGCCAATTCATAAATGCTAACGGGCTAACATGCTAAACTAAGATGGTGACCATGGTAAACACCACCTGTTGTGCTTCCTGGTAGCTACTTAAGATACATAGTTTGATTTCAGATGGGAACATAACATACCTCTCCCCCTTGCAATCCACTTGGGTATTAGACAACTGGACCCCAGACCCACGCCAGGACAGAACTGGAACCTGACTAATATAATTTGGTCCAGGGTCGAGTCTTGATACAAATCGAGAGAACCGGAAAAGACCTCTACCACCTCCAGCACTCAATCCGCCCTGATGGGTCGAGTCCTTGGAGAGGACTGGTAAAAAAAAAAAGTGGAATGCATTAAAAGGATTGCTGAGCAGCAAATCTAACCGAGCAGAGAGGACGTGTTGGTTGAGAAGGAAAGACACTGACAGAGAGGGGAGAGTAAGGGGAGAGAGTCGACCTGGAGCAATGCATGATGAGCGTGGAGTAGAGATGCCACGAAGACTTTGATCATGGGCACATGACGCCATTAAAGCTAGGCAAGTGCAGCGTCTCGCTAAGCCCCACCTCCTATTCCAGGGTCAAAGTAATGAGAGAGAGAGAGAGAGAGAGAGAGAGAGAGAGAGAGAGAGAGAGAGAGAGAGAGAGAATACACATCTTCAGACCCTTCAGCGCCGTGTGCCTGTAATGAGGTAGCTAAGAGTTCGGCGCTAATTGAGCACCAGGCATCATTTTTGTCTTCTAAGTCATGACACTCCATCAAATATTATCACGGTCAACAGAAAGAGTTTTTGTCACGATTCAGCACTTCTGGCCGAGAAGTGTTGACCGAACGCGAAAGCCACAAAGCAAATGCGAAACCCAACCTCGATACCGTGAGGTTATCGTTGCCCAGAATGAATCCACCAGCAATTAATGGTCGGCTTGTTTTTCACTGTAGAACATGCCTATAAAGAGCTTTCCATAGAGGTAGTAATAAAAGTAGCACCGGGGTGAGAGAAGTGAGAGAAACATGCTTTTCACAGTCACCCTCGCCTCACCCCTTATTTAAAGGTATTATTCACAATGCAACAGGGACGCAAGCCTGCAGACTAAATGTGCTTATCTCAGTGCGGAGCAGACGAGACAGCGGTAGAAATGATGAATTGTTAATCTACGTTGTTCTGGCGTCTAGCGTCTGACCCGGCATGAACAATGTGGCACTGCTGCGTACAAAGTACTGATACGTCTTTAAGAAAACCGCGATGAACGACGACATTGTTACAGAAAGGATGTGGCTAAAAGCTGCGTCATAGAGACATCTCTGACTGTCATTAGGAGATCAGTCACTCCTCACTATAAGTCTCAATCGCCCAATCTGCGCTCGTTCCGCATTCCTTTGTGAGAAGATTCTCATACGTTTTTTTTTTTTTTTTTTTTTACAGCTTCAAGAAAATAAAATCCCTCCCCCTTTTTAAAGAGCCTTTTTCTCGAGCAGGATCGAAAGCAGACTTTGGTAGCGGAAAGCGGAGAGAGGTGTTGGAATACACCTGTAGGCTGGTGATGAGAGGCATCAAATAAAGTACCTCCCCGGTCCTTGTGGAGAGGGCCACGAATTGCTCTGGTTCTCATACATATCGAAATTACTGGCAGAATTGCTGCAAATTGCAGCTATCTCCACTCCAGCGGTGCAATCTAGTGCAGATGGAGTGTCTGCCAGGGTACAGCCACACCAATCAGAGACGGCATACCCTCCTGAAGGAAGCAGAGGCAGAGCTGGAGGCTGAGGCATCATTGTAACAGCATCAGGGCTGATTGGCAAGACCTCAGCTGGCCGGCTCACCGGATCCCTGAACAGCCAGCATCAGTGTGTCGGACTGACAGAGGAGGAATCACACTGTTGAATAATTGATTGGATATGAATGCAGTATTGGAGGAGCTTTAACTGCAAACACTTACGTGTGCTCTAAATAATAGATTGCAGGGGATTCAAGTCCTGGGAGATATTGTAGTTTATCTTTGTCTTTGTTATGCAGGATATGGCATCATGTCTTATATTCTTGCATTTCCGGACAGCTGGGTTCAGTTCCCCTGATATGTTTGGATTTGCACTCTGCAGCTTGTGCTTGTACTTTAATCAACATATCAAGTACATGTAAAGCACAGGTACTCCCACTCGAAATTCCCTACAAGCGGTAGTGTTAACTAAGGTGACCTTGTGGAATAAGAGATCTCTGAAGCTTTTGTTCTAGAGACACCGTTTAGGGCGGAGAGGAGTACACAGAGTACACTTGTGGTCGTATGTAACGCATCCTCACGCATATTTGAATGATAAGTATTATTCATTTGTATGTTGATCTGCAGCAGTATGCATGCAGTGGTTTTTAAGAGTGAATCGTAAAGGGTGAGACTCACGAAGTGAGAGATAATGCTCTTGATGTCGGTAGAGAAAAATGATTCTGGAACAAAAAATATTGTCTCAGAAATGTTGCCGTAAGTCACTTGAATGAGCGCACAGACGAAGCAGAGCACCCACATTGAGAGCCACTTGTCAATGACCTCAGAGACCCATCATTCATCAGTCATATGCATTTATAGTGCAGTAGTATTGCTATTGTTCCTTTCCGGGGGATTTTGCTCTTCTTTCCGAGTATTAACTGAATAGTCAGGGACCATAATGTAATGCATAATAAAGCCGTTTTCATGCGGAGCCACTTATTATGGCGGCAATTGTACGAAACACTCCTAGAATTTTACACTGCGTCATATTGAGGAATTAAACATAGCGTTAGCAAACTGCTGTGCTTGTGCTAACCCATGAAATGGTTTTCTGGATTATAATTATCAGTGGGTACGGCTGGAGGGAAGTCGGCAGGGTAGGAAAGCCAACAGGCGGTATGAGCCACATGGGTGCAGCGCGTGGGCAGACAGTGACTGTAAAGAGCTGCACAAGGCACTAAAAAACAATTATTCTCCTGATGTCGGGGTCATCTTTAGGTGATCACAATACGCACCGTTTGATGTTAGAATTTGGTTGTGAAAGGTTCGACACATATGGAATTAGTATTCCATTTAGTATTACTGAAAAAAAGAAAGAAAAGACATCTGTATTATCGATTCAGTAGGATTTGCAGGGAAGCTGCAATGAACACATCATGGGCCTGTAGAATTAAGTGGCTTGGATAATTATTTATCAAGCTGTGCACTGATAATATTCAGCCAAATCATTACCGATTCACTGCTCTACTGAAAACTAAATCTCGAGAGAAATAGAGTATGTTTTGGTAATATTTCTTCTTTGTTAATTGCTTATTATCACATCAGTGTTATGTTTTTATGGATGACATTACAGGCTACATGCTTTATACTCGATGAGACACCGTAACGACACATCCCCATGTTTATCGTTGTTCCCCTGCTGCATTTAATAAAACAGCAACATGCTCAAACGGAGCCGAAACATGCTAACGCTACGCAAATACATATATGCAAAAAAAAAAAAAAATGTGCAAACCGGCATGATATGGTAGAATAAATTGGCTGCTCTGCAGCGTCTTGACATTCTATTTAGAAACCACGTGAAGAGACGCAGCTGGCTTTCTTGTGTACGTCGGGAGTAATTCTGTCAACGCTGTTATGGACACAGCGGCGACGTGAAAACGCGAGCGGTTAATGAGTCGTAAAAAGAGTACCGACTCACTGCCATTGTGTTGAAAGAGCAAAACTGACATGTTGGAGGATACGTAGACTGACGTATCCTCTGGGGGACCCAACGTCTCCTGCTCTAAAACACCTCACCGGATGTTTAGAAGTTAGCATATTTGATTCCTCGGGCAGAACAAAGCACCAGACAGGACTGGTTCTAAATTGCGCCGTAGACAGACCGCAAAATGATATTGTTTAGAGTGACGTAAAATGTCCAATAATTCTTACATATATGGTTATGGGGGACTATTGTGAGAAGCAGGCAGAATTAATAGTTTAGATAGCAACGTGGCAGGAGGAGAAACAATGGAGGCGACGCACGGGCTCGGATGGTGAGCACCTGGAGGAATAATGAGGCTATTTATTCCCTCAAACGGGAACGGAGAGAGTTCAGGCGGAGACTGTGTGAAGCCGTGTGGAGAGTTTCTCTAAGCTGTGACCTTCCTGCAAGGTAGCAGCCTTTATTGACTTTACACCGGTTTCAAATCGGCCTCTTAATGCACATTGTGGCTGTGCATGTATATTAGCTTGTGCATATTTAGGCTCTGTTCATTTATGCATGTGCATCTGATAAAATACTCCTGGCAGGAATATGGTGGGATTGCAAAAAAGACGCTATTCATAAGGAACCGAAAAACATTTAAAGTAGCTTGCTAATCCGAGGCAGTTTCATAAGATTGCTATGAATATAAATGTCATATATACCTTTTTAATTATGTTTTTGCTTCAGCCCCTTTTTCGCTCCGTGCTTCGATTTATGTTTCTCTTCCCTCCTAACAGCCTATTGGATTTTTTTTCCTCCTACCTAACCACCGTTTCTCCCCTTCTCTTACTCCAGTGTGAACAAACCCTTACTACGGTTGCTTATCTATTTCCAGTGACCAATTTTCTGCACGCATCATCTCTCCCACTTTATTAATTATTATTTTTTACCAGTCCTCTCTGACAAACTCCCTTAATGTATTAATTAATAATGCATTTTCACAAATTGTATCGGCTGGACGTTGGCAAAGCTGCGCTGCCGCCTTTCGAATGAGGCAGGAGAGCATCATCAAGACGGGAGTAATAAATCTCCCGGAGAACAATCGATCAGCGCTGCGTCCCCCTCTCTTCGCCGACCCTCGACCCGGCTGCTGTCTGCGGCACTGCTGCCGAGCTGAGAGACGACGGCGACGCGCGATCGGGGGTGTTTGGCAGATTTTCACAGATAAACCGTCGACAGGGTCAAGGCACGTCCAGCCTATTGTTGTAGTCGCTGCCGTCTATAATGGATGTTTCTGAAGGTTCGTGACGCAATTCCATCTTTGGACTTCAGGGATGTGAAAGTAAAAGTGGAGGAGAGGGGAGAGGTTTAGGACCGGTCCCCATGAGTAGAATCTAATTTATTTAGTTACCATGAATTGTGCGTCACTTGCACCTGCTATTAGCTCCATCTCAAGGTTTCCGATTCACAGAAGACGCTACGCTAATGATATTACAATGCAAACGCAGCCGGCAAGTTTTGCAGCCGAGTGAAATTTGCCACTTTTTCTTTGCCTGCAATTGCAATTATCCATGTGGGAAAGTATGAATATTGCACAGAGCAGGCAGCAGAGAGGAAAAGAGGAATTTATATTTTCAGACCGCAAGCTACAGGTCCTGACTGACAAGTGCTGAGGCTTTCCTTCAAAACTTTAGGCAAGGAATTTAAAAGAGAAACCGTATATTTAATATCCCAGTCTGTCGGTAAACACATCTCTGAAGACGCTTATAAGTTCACTGCAGCTGCGTGTGTCTATTAGCAGGTCATCTTTGTGAATTGGAATGTTGCTTTCAATGAGGCTCATTTGCATAAAAAGGGGGCCTGGTACCTACTTTAAATCTGTGCAAATAGCATAGAGCACCGATGAGCTATTTGCTTAGCGGGGCGTTTAGCGGTGCATTTCACCCCTTGCGGGTGCTTTGAGAATTACACGGGTTGCTTTTGTCTTATTTGTGCAGCAAAAGTCGCACAATACTTTTGTGAATTCGCCCCCAAGTGTCCACAAACTGAATAATTGAAAAAAAAAGAAAGAGAGAAGAAGATACACAAAGAAAAGGCAAAATGGGCCGTCATCCTCACAGGAATTGTGATGTTCTTTGATTTGTGCTCTCTTTTGTAGATACAGTCCTCTCTAGATTTTCCACTGTGCGACAAGAATACAAATACAAGCTGCATTGTGGTGGAGGCAAGCTGTGGTGGATAAATGTGTGTAAGAATGTATTTATGCTGGTCCCTGGGAGAGAGAAAAAGATTAGGAGCAATGGAATGATTTTAGAAAAGAAAAACTGAAAAATGGTTGCAAAGGTTAACTCTGTTCAATATGGTGGTGTATGACCTTAAAGGAGCTGTGTTTAACGCCCCGAACATGAATACAGCGCCAAACAACGGAGCTCTTACACTCAGACTCAAATAAATACGGGCAACCGTCCAATTTAAAGACCTCATCCACATTGTCGAAATCATCCGAGTATTCAGACATGACATAGAAAATATTTTAGATAACACCAAGCTATGATTTTTCTGTAGTCCAACACAACAAACTCTGCACGGACAAAGAGATTTCAGAAGGCGGCTACCCCCATGTCCCCTGTCCTAATGTTGTCAAACACTCGTCAAACAATCAGAGAACTGTCAGCCGCAAAAAAAATAAGCAATTTTCAGCGGACGTAGACGATGGCGTCAGCTCGACTCAAAAGGATTCCATTGCCGCCTGGTGAGCAATCTCCAGCACTCTCACTCAATACTGGGACAATTTCAGAAACCGTTGTCCCTTTTTAAAATCAATCGGACACAAACAACGTGGACAAACGAGGGTCTGAAAAAAAATACCACAGTTACTCTTTAAGAGCTCTTGGTGAGAGAGGATGTGGTCAAAGTCAACAACCTTGACACCGGCGGCTTAAAAACTGTCTTGACAACGGCAGGTAAATCAAAGCATTACCAACTTCTCATCAGAGTGACATCGCGAACCAAAAGGAGGAGGTTTGCATATCGCTCTCTTAAAGCGTTCTATCAAGCCGTTCCATCAGTCCCATTAAGTCCTTGTGTGTGTGTGTGTGTGTGTGTGTGTGTGTGTGTGTGTGTGTGTACTGACGGTGTGTTCTCTCCCTGCAGAGGGTGAATGGGCTCCCAATGCTGCCTGTGTGTGTGCGGCTCCTCTGCTTCTCTAAGCCCACGGACAGTTCTACAGACTTGGAGTTAATTGCCACAGACTCTGGTGCTGGTTCACATTGATCTGAGACACACGGGTCCACGCACGGACAAAAAGAGACGACGCTACTTTGGATGTGAGACGGATGAAGGAAATTAAAAAGGGCAAAAAGAAAGACAACGATTTCCCAGTTCAGCTGCAGGTTTACCATGAGTAGTTGTGTCTCTTCGATCATCGTTACTCAGTTAGGTTACACAATAAAAGACACATTTTTTTAGTGAACACTTTGCTTTAACATTTTTCAGAGTGACACTATGCAGGGTTTCTTCTCCCCTCAATCTCTTTAGGCTGCTTTTTTGATGTGAAGTGGCCCTCACTCGCTCAGAACCGCAACAGACAGCCAAGCCTGTCAAACCGCCCAATCTCCAAATTATAGTCATCCCCCTGCCTGACTCCTGTCTGCAACCCCTCTTCGCGTTTACGCATAAACACACACACACACACACACACACACAAAAACACGCAAATGTCTTATTCTTTGCGGCTAACCCTCTCCCCGTAATCACACGAGCTTACGCTACTCAGGTCGGGCTAAGAGCTCAATTATAGCTCTTGTGTGGTGCGCCCCACTCGTTTAAAAAGGTGAGCTGTATGCTAAGTGGCTAACGCTGCAATTTCTGCACAATTCTGTGGCAATTTTAGTGACAGGCAGGAGGAGAAAAAAAAAAAAAAAAGACTGTAGAGGAGGAAAACAAGGGTTTGCTTTTCTATCTCCTCTCAGTGGCAGCTGTGAGTGTATCTTTAATGAGGCAATCCGCCGAGGATTGCGAGATCACAACGAAGGCACTCGTCAGATAGAGGACAACTTCCAGGCACAGCAGTCGAGACACACGGGTCTTATTACATCGTTCCCCCTTTTCCTCGTACTGCCGGGGAGGGACCACCGCCGACATACGATGATATGACACGCTGCGAGCAGCCTCTCTCTGAAAAGGGAATCGCTAAATACCTGACGTGAAAATGACTCTCGTCCTTTTTTGTAGCGCTGGAATGTAATAATAGAGAGATAATGCCAGCTGTTTGGCCTCGTGGGCGAAATGAAATTCATATGCTAATGGCCGCCAAGAACCAGAACTAAGTTTGATGGTGAAGTATGCTCTCATGATCGGACACAACGGGGAATTTGGCTCTGGCTGTCAGTGCCTCTCTCCGTGTGCAAAACACATTTCATTCATAGAGACACACAGCAAACATGTACTATGTCCAGGACACTGTGAAGACGTGCTTCTGGACTCATTGGAAACTAAGTACGAGTGCAAAAAGAGGTCTAAATAAATGATTATGTGGAATCAATAACGTGACTGTGTTGTGTATAGTATGCAGCTCTAGGCTCAGAACAATGGCTTACAGCTGCACAGCGAGTTGGATGTTATGCACAGGGTAGATGGCACTGCACAGCTATCGGGCAGATATTGTTTTGAGGCGGCATGCGGCTGAGTTATCTGTTCATTACTGCAAAAGACGCGCGGAAAAGAAATTGTTTTCTGTGCCCGATCGTTTTTTTTTTTTTTTGGTGCACGCTGATCTGAAATTAGAGGGCTTCAACGGGAACACAAGCAGATCCGTTCACCCGCAGCATCAGAACCACGGGATGAAAGTCCACACGGTGGAGCCGTCAGAGCCTTCAAAGTACGGCATTAAATAAAGTTTCACTTTAGCTCCCGTGTTGTTCACCTGCTCGCTGTCCCTCTCTCTTTGTACGCTAGTTGTGCAGTTGGATACGAGCCTGTCTTTTTTTTTTTTTTGGAAGCCAGATCAGATCTGAAACGAAAACCGCGACTGAAGTCTGACATTACAGCATCTGGTTGCGTCTCTTGCTATAGGAAATGACAAACTGCCAGACGAGGACACGATCCACAACTTTTTCATCCACTTCTAGTCCTCACCGCCTCAGGATGAAGTTGTTTTAATTAGGCTTATTTTCAGTTCACATCTTCTACAGCTGGCTTATTAAACACTTGAATGACCGTATTCGTTTTTTTTTTGTTTTAGATTAAAACAATCCATGAGGGCTACACATGTCCTATTTTCCCCCCGATTTTTCACCAGAATTCCGACTCGAATTTTCACAACAGATTGTAGGCGACAGTGATCAGGATCAGACAACCTGGCATAAGGGTGGAGAATAAATCCAGGACAGGGTCTCTGCAAAACACGTTTGCTGACTCAGACTTGGGGGGGGGGGGGGGGGGGGGGGGGGGGATAGATAGGTCGGTGCCAGTGATCTTTTCATCAGTTTGGACCACATGTTGTAGCCTGCTCTACAAACACCCAACCTACAGTTGGTGTGTACAATTGATGTAACAGCTCCCGTCGCAATTTCCTCAGCTGGCACAAGGAGAGCAACCTCTGCTGGGTCTTTTTTTACGACGCTCGGTGTCGAACATTCCAATAAAGGCCGCGGTGTCGAGTGGTGAGGGAGGATGTATGGGCAGCTGAGTCTCACAAAAAAAAAAAAGAGGCCCGGTGTCCCCAGAGGCACAGTCATTTGTGTAGAGGAAAAAGAGAAGTGAAACGAACGCACCGGAATATAAAGCCACACGGAGCAAGGCGGGATTGCAGGTGGATGGGTCAAACACAAACCGGTCCTTCGCCCAGGAGATTGCTGTTCGTGCCCCGTGTGAAACGAGAAGTCAGCGTTCTTTAATTTGTCACGCGACTGCCGTACTTAAGCAGCCGTTTTAACCCAAACACAGTCTTTTCCGAAAACCTAATAAAGTAGTTTTGTTGCCTGAACCTAACGAAGTTGTTTAGATGGAAGTTTACTTTGAAAAGACTGCACGCACGTAACGAGCGGAACTTGAAACGTGTCGCCGGACTTTTGAAGGAAAACTTTTCCGGAAAAGATATATCACACGCACACGTAGGAGGATACTTTGAGTGCATTCACTGACAAGAGGAGTTGCAGGACAAGAAACAAGATCCGTGCATACAGTGAGTTTCCACTAAAGACTTTGCAGGATACGTGCGGTGCCATAATGACTGCTTCATTAACCAACGTATTTTGCCTGGTAGACAAACTGCAGGGGATGCAGCAGGGGGGCTGTGATGTGCTTTATGTGGGCCAACACTAGTTTTTCAAAGAACTTTGAGACTACAGATGTGAAGGAAACACGCCTGTAGTCATTGCTCCTGTCACGCAAGCTTTACAGGGAACACTATGGTTATGGAGCATTTGAGAGAAGAGAGAAGCTCACACAAAGTGAGTGATCCGCTGAAAATCTGCGGGAAGACGGCAGCCAGTTGGTCACCACAGGCCTTCAGACAGAAGTGAGAGACGCCATCTGGGCCCAGGGCTTTCCGAGTCTCGTCTCCGAAAGAGTCGCAAGACACCCTCCTCAGTGACGCGGCGTGCAGGTTGACTGGCGGGAGCGGTGAGTGATGGGAAGTCATTCGGAATCAAGGGTTGTGTTGGGAGTGAGATGGGGCCAGAACGATTTCCTTTTGTGGCTTTTTAACCGTTCTTCTTTTTGTCCCTGCTCTAATGTCTTTCCCACCGCTGTGGACCTCATTCGTTCGGCCCGATGAAGCCGCCCGACTTCGGCTGCACAACCCGTTTCTAATGCTGCATAGAGGGAACGCATGTTCCGTCCTCCTGCACCTCACAGTGTTGCAGTACAAGTAATCCCAATAAGATCATTGGCTCATGGCTCCTACCGTTTTTTTTACCACAGGCTTTCTGGATTTTTTTTTTTTTTTTGTAAATTGGGAGAAGATGAGTTGTGAGAAGCACAACAGTAAGCATCCTGTTTCTGTTCCCTGCGGGATACTTGCTACACTGTATTTATTTGTGTCCCTTATGACTGAGGTTTGCTCAAAATTCCCCAGAATAACGAGGAGCGAGTTCGGCGTTCTCGCTCAGCACTGGTTCTCTGCTTAGCCAAGCGTTGCATTCGCATACGAGCTTGAGGCGGGATGCGGACGCTGGCCAGATTTTAGGAAGAAAAACTCCTGTGGTGAGGAAAATGGTTACCGTTGATGAAAAGAGCTTGAAGGTGAGGGCAACAGATTCTCTGTACCACCGTGGCATCGATACACCAACCTTCGCTGATACGAAAGCGGACTGTCTCCTCGAATGTTCCCGATCCACCGGCTCTGAACAGGCGGTCCACTCCTCTGAGGAGGAAACCAGGCAGATATAATGTCCTGGATGGATTCGCCTTGTCAGGTTTACGTGACTCAAAGTAGACCAGAGAGTGAGCCGTTCTCGCTGGTTCCGTCGAAGGGTAACAATTTGTTTATCTTATTGCCCAGAGAGCAAAGATCCATCAAGCGTACGGCGAAAAAAAAACCCCGACGGCCGGAGCTTAAGCTGCGCTAGCGTGTTTTCCCTGTTGCTTCAGAGGACGGCCGCTCCTCAAACTTTGCCATCTGCAAAAAAATCCCCGCGTGTGACGAATATAGTGTCAGAATGATAATAAGGGATCAGCAGTTTTCCCTCCCTACGAGTACAGCGTCTGTGTTTTCAAAAACAAAACGGAGAATCTTGACTTTACCTCGAAGTTTAGGGGTTTTCTCCGTTAGATTATCCACAGAATTATTGTACTTGTGTATCGATAAAAGGAAAAAAGAAGGATGGCATCTTGCCCTCTATTGTAAATAAATGAACGGATGACAGGATTCCAATTCAGCAGTTGGTATGACAACGAATTAATATTAATTCCTATTACTCAGAGCGACCAAAAAAACTAGGATTCCATTTAGAGGTATTGATTAAGCTGTTAATGCTCCACTGATTGATAAAATTGAGTACTGCTCAAGAATGCCAAGTGTTTCTGTTTGTCTCTGTGTGGAAAAGGTAAAGCAAAACAAATCTTTGCCTCAGAATGAATATAATAAGATAATACTGACCTTTTTGTTCTAGCTAAATGAATCACTCGCTGAAATAGATGTTGAAATAATATCCAAGTGCGAATTCAAACATGCTGCTTCAGAGCTGAAATGACAACCAAAACTAACAACCAAACTTTTTGACGAATAGCCTCCGGATCACTTTGAGAAACATTTCTATCTGAATGTCACTCCCAAAAGAAAAAAAAGGACAAAAAATGTCACAGGGAATTGGTTTGCGTCAACTTTAGACTGATATTCCGTAATTCTGCAGAACACTGTGACAGCTTCGGGTTTTTGTTGTTGTTTACGGAAGTATAAATTATAGCGGCAGTTAATGGACTCACAGCGGAGGAGACGGGACATGATTATGACAATAAACAATTTGTCTGTCCTCTTTCTGATGGATTCAAGTGCTGCTTTCAACACTAAACAGACCGAGGTATGTTATTGTAATAGGCCATTTGGAAAAGTAGGTTAGTCTCTTTGGGGCGGCATTAAACTGTTCCAGGACCTACATTACAGGTAGACAGGTCTACATCAGCCTGCGAGACCAGGTGTCCGATGGGTTTGATGGCAGCAATGGAATTGCTTTGACCCAGTTTGATGCTCTTTATACACGGCCCTCGGGGAGGCATTATTCAGCAATATGTTAGTGTTTACAGTTATACACACAGCATGGTGAATCATAGAGGATTCAAATTATATTTGCTTTCTGCACGCCTGACATAGACTTCATCCAAATCACTGCAGATCCATGATGTCCTTCAGTTTAAAAAAAAGAAAAGAAAGGTTCCATATCAAAGAGTCTTCGCTTAACGTCCACCGCATAGAAGACCAACTCGTTGTGCGACTATAAAACTATACCGTCACCATGAAACAGCAACTTCGAGCGGACTTAACTCAAATAGTACCGCAATTAGTCTTAACACCCCTAGTGAAATCTTCAGGCATTCCAGCTAATTAACACCTAAGCTGCCAAACCGCCAAAGGAACAGATAAAAACAGAAAAAAAAAGGGATGCTAAATTGAGTTTATATCATGTTCCACTTGCGTGTGGTACCGAATGTGCTAGAATGTTCTCACAAGTGTGATTGTGTCATCCTGCATACATAAACTAATACATGCAGTGAAGGAGAGAACTTAACCCCCCCCCCCCCCCCCACACCCAAAAAACACATGATCCACTGCTCTCTTATTCTTAATTTTCTCCCCACCGCTCTTCTTCGGATGACTTTTATTGCCGCTATCAACGCACAATTAGAAGATCAATACATGAGGGCAAAAATCCGAAAAATGAAATCCAGAATCCAGCTGCATATTGAGATAATGAGATGGCTAAAGATCTTCAGAGGTGCGGGTGGCATTAGTGAGCAATATTTGTCTGCCGGAGGTAATTGCAATGAATTTCTTTCTGTAGGCTGCAGGCGAGCATGGATCCATTCCTCACTTTTTTTTTTGCCCCCGAGGGTAATCGATGATGGGGGTGACGAGACAACAGCACACCCTGAATGAGCAAGGGTACTCTGACAGGTTCAAAGTAGCCTGCTGGCTCATTGAAATTCAGTCTGCTAAATCCTGAGCTTTCCGTATTCACACCATTTTCCTCCAGCGCGTACCACGGGGGAGATCTAGCTGGCACTCTAACCACGTTTTTTTTTTTATTATGGGCGCACTCTGTAATGGCCTCAGGTCAGCAAACGAGACCTAGATGTCCATTAATTCACATAACCTCTGCAAGCGCTATACAGTACATGCAAGCATTCCTATATCTAGCAAGGACACGGAGTGGAGAAGGTGGCGAAGAACCCGGGACTGTGCAGGCCCACCTAACATTATACAATTACAGAGCAGCAAATGTTTTGTGCTGACCTGCTGTTCTGGTCCTGCAGCCCGACGTATTTACATAATGTCCGTTATGAGTTACTTTACGCTCACGTCTAGGAAAATAGGTTAATGTTAACGTTCTAATAGAAGTAGAATCTTTATAACAAACTCCTGAAACAGCAGCTACATATAACTACAGCTGTGGTGACACAAATGTTACATTCGCAGCACCTGTTCCTGTTCATTTTCTTACAGGCATGTGGCGCAGATTAGTCCATGTGAAAATGTGTGTGTGTGTGTGTGTGTGTGTGTGTGTGTGTGTGTGTGTGTGAGAGTGCATCACCATCTACAAAGCATATATGTATAATTACATTGCAGGTTTCCTTAATTTGTTATCTCTAACGAAACAGACGCTTGGTTTGATTGGAATGAAAGTGATCATGAACCACGTGTCATCATTACTTCACACTACATGGACAGTGCAGTAACCGGAGGACGATGATGATAGATGATGGGCAAACAATGGACATGTTGTCTTTATATTTACATTTAATTCAATATATTTAATTTTACATATGCCGTTGGACTGAATTCAGGAAATAATTCGTTCTATTTTCTGAGGCAGATTTAATCTCCGTGCATTTTAGTGAGACACACTTCACAAACGTAACGCGCCATCGCCTGGCAGTGCAGCCCAATGGAAGTGCGCTTTAATCTGGAGTGCCGATGGGAGAGTATCTCAGCTGCGGTATGGCACGCACGTCCATAACCTTGACCATGACAAGCTCATGTTTTTTTTACAGAAATAGACTTCTTCAAGCTCCACTTGCTCCACCAGCCTGAGCTCATCTGCACACTGCGATGAAAGGTTTTTTTAAAGACACACACAGACATGGCGGTATCTCATTAACACTGCTGCTCAACCCGCATTTCCTCAGGAAAACTACATTTCTGCAAATGCTTAGCGCTTTTGGGACCCAGAGTTTTTTTTTTTTTTTTGGTAAGCGGACCAGATCTGCTGATCAGTAATGCACTCGTAAGATTATGGAAGCGGCTTACTGTCCCAGTATTCTCCCCACGGATGCTGATTGGGCAATGAACTTGTCTTGTTTAATGACGACATTTGGAAAGCTAAGTTGTTTTCACATCAACTCTGCGTGATGTGATGAATCCCCGGTGGGCATCTGGCCAGCATCCGAGCGTTTGTCACCGTCACCATTTCACTGTTTATCGGCATGAATCACGGCGCAGTGGCAGCGTGTGCGACGTGTTGAGTGGGAGAGCGGTAGCCCTGGAGGTTCTGGGATCGGGACTAAGAGAGTGCGCTTGAATGGCGGCCTCGTGGTCCAAGTACAAGCCAGCCTAAGTCCATCAGTGTTTCAAGAAGGAAGCTCTCTCACCTAAAAAGCCTCCTTTCAAGATCCTCGCTATTTTGCTTTTCCCAGTTCAGCTTTTATTTGGAGACTAAAGGTAAGTGACTCAAACTGACTGAGTGTTAAACACAAAAGAACAACAATGCATTGAGGCGTGCCACTGGGGACGTTTGCGTATACAGGGATAATGGCTGAGATTATGCAGCCATATAGACGCAGAGAGATGTTGATTGTGTGATTAGATGTTCCCGCAGGGTCACGCTCCTCTGCTGCAGTTGTTTCTAATTAAGTCACATGTCTCGTTTTCAACCGCATATGAGCTTCATTGGTAGTCAATTTTCATACTTAACACCTGATGCGAGAGAAACATGTTTTTAGACTCCGTCTCATCGTTCTCTCTCCCGCTTCTTGAACAAATGTCAGTCCAATTAAAAAAAAAGGGAGCCGCAAAAGGCCAGTCTACGATGGAAACATGTCGGAGTATGAATGTTAACACACAAATACGACATCTTGTATGAAGGTCTAAGCAGATAACTCTGAGCCGCGAGCACGGACGCGCCGGAGCCGCCGCCCCAAGACGAGAAGTATTTTAGTCTATTTAATGACAAGTGGTGTGAAGAAGAGGAATTTGGCTTTGGAAAAGTTGATAATTTCACACTCGAATTCATTTCTACGTTGGCATTCTTTTCCTGTCAAATTTGAGAGGAGGCATGGACTAATGTGTCATGCTGCCAGCAAGAAATAAAAGGATTTGGACAAGCACACTCTGAAAAAATGCAAATTATAAGCAGAAGGCGACTGTTGAAAAGCTGTGAGGTTTGCAAAAAAAAAAAAAAGAAAAAGAAATTATACTGTTGTTGTGTTTGTCATGTGAAAATAAAAAAAAAAAAAAAGATTGTAATTGAATTGCTGGTCTTTTGGCTTGTGTTGTGATATTGTGATGCTGAACAGACTCCTCTCATAAAGTGCACTTTACACACATATTTTGATTTGCTGCAATAATGTTTGTTGATGTCACTGAAGTGGTTTTCATTACTGCATTCTTGATGATATGAAGAGCCAATGTCATCCAATGTCTCTGTCTGCCTCTCTTTGGGTGTCTCTATTTTTCTCCATCATTCACCATGACTGCTGTCGCTTTTTCACTCTCTGAGAGAGAGTTTCTTTTTTCGGTTTACAGTCTGAGTGCTGTACTTCAGACGATATCCCAACGATATCCCGACGATATCCCGACGATATTCCGACGATATCCCGACGATATCCCGACGATATTCCGACGATATCCCGACGATATTCCGAGGATATCCCGTCGATATTCCGACAATATCCCGAGGATATCCCGAGGATATCCCGAGGATATCCCGTCGATATTCCGACGATATCCCGAGGATATCCTGACGATATCCCGACGATATCCCGAGGATATCCCGTCGATATTCCGACGATATTCCGACGATATCCCGACGATATCCCGAGGATATCCCGTCGATATTCCGACGATATCCCGAGGATATCCTGACGATATTCCGACGATATCCCGACAATATCCCGACGATATCCCGACGATATTCCGACGATATTCCGAGGATATCCTGACGATATCCCGAGGATATCCCGAGGATATCCTGACGATATCCCGACGATATCCTGACGATATCCCATCTTGGAATAAGACGATATCATACACCAAGAGATCCCGTTCACACTGTTTCGTTAACTATTTTATTCATGATGATTATCATGAAGTGTTACTGTTTTATCAAGTCTGGTGAAGCTGTATCTACAACGAATAGACCAAAGTTGATAACACAGTGTAGAAATCTACTTTCCAGGGTTTGGTCTGCCCTGGCAGGTCACATCTATATGAGTCATACACAGCCAAACACACGCACAGACACAGTCTCACAGCTGAGACACTTACCGAGCCAGTGTTCACCAGTGATCTTGCCGAATCCCTCACGATAGGACTCCCATGCCCTGAAGAAGTTGACCGAGCCGTCCTCCCTGCGCTGGATCACCTACGCAGCCAAGACAGCAAGACAAGAGGTCAGGGGTCAGATGAGATTCATCTCACGCAGAGAGCGTCTCATGCTCCTCTGCGAAGAGACATTCGAAGTCCCACTGTTGGTCGCTGAGCTCATCTAGAACTAAACTAAATGTACTTGCTCTTTCACAAATGAATAATGCAAATGTTCTTCCCTCTAAAAAGGCAATTTGTCGGAAGCTAATAAAAGGAATCCATTAAATCTTTGACTGACTTTGAATCAAATCGCCATGGATTTCGCATCCTTAATTGAAGGCCCAGGAAAGAGATGGTATTCATAAAACAATAATCCTTAATACAAGGAGAGGGACAGTTCTCTTCTTCTGTACTGTGGATCAGGAAATTACATGAAGCAATGGTGTGTGGAGAAAACGAGTGGTAGTTTTCTTTTTCTTTTTCATTTATAAAGCAACCCTTTCGAAAAACAAAGGATATAGTAGCAGATATTTAGCAATTTAGCTCCTGTGTGTGTGTGAGTGTGTGTGTGTGTGTGTGTGTGTGTGTGTGTGTGTGTGTGCGTGTGTGTGTGTGTGTGTGTGCGCGCACACGTGTGAGGTGACGGTGCAGCATCTGTATCACCCAATGAAATTGTCTATGCATTAAAAGTGCTGACATTCGAAGTGCCAGGTTGAGGATGAAGGGAAATTGGAAATCTGCTCCTGAAGAGGAAACGCACGCAGATGGAAAATAGCCGAGGACTCGCAGTTGGAAGGCTGCGTTAATGTTGAAATGACAAAGGAAATTCCCTGAGACAGTTTATGTTCAGCGTGACTAATCCCTTAACATACCATAAGGTACCAGATGGCACCAACAGACATATTTGCTTTTAACATCAGCGCAGACGAAAAGAACTAAATCCTGCAGAGCCATGGCAAAGATCTTCGTCCTCAGTAATTGTCTTCATTGTGATCATCTTAATCATCATTACTGTGTCATCATCAGTTATCAACACCATCTAAGGATGGTGGGGATTCTCCTCCTTATCCTCAAAGAAGCTATCAAGTCAGAGCTCTCTGAATACCTCCAACATAATGTAACACAATCATTCCAAAGATTGATTTCCTCCCTTATTCCAGAGATATGATCATCTTCAAACCGATCCTTCCTCTCATCAGTCCAGCAATCTAAGATATGCATGTGCCTCATTGCAGCCACTCAATCAATATATATATATATATATATATATATATATATATATATATATATATATATATATATATATATATATATATATATAAACTTGTTAGTGGTTGTTCGTGGACAAACTACTTCTAGATACAACCTAGTGAGACACTACTACGACGTCTTGTCCTCATGATAACAACACATACACAGAAAGCAATATATCTGCAATAAACTAATATCGGACAGTGCATCAAGAATAACCTTTCAAAATGGCTCACAAACCAAAAGGAATGAAAAAAGGAATGAGTAAGTAATTGTGTGGCTGAGCTCTGTAGTTTTGAACAAAGCATTACTCGGATGGGCGTATATATATATATAAGAGTAAATAATACATATTACCATGTTCATGGTAATAATAACAGATCATGGCAGCATTGGCTTCACAGGCAATACTTGTCTTTATTTATGTATTTGCTGACAGTAGAAATATAATATATCACCACTTATTGGTTGATCTGTCTTCCCTATCACTGTTTCTTTTTAATGCAGCCGAACCACACAACTGTCAAACCGTGTCCTCCCTGCACGCCGTCTCTGTTACGCTATGGCATTTGTTCGGAGGTCAGAGTTCGCGCGGAGCCGTCCGGCTAAGCACAAACAAACGGAGGGATTTGCATCGGCTTTCGCACGAGAGACTCTCAAGAGGCTTTTTGCCCCCCCCCCGTGTCACGGAGACCGCCACACTAGTGTCCCGCTTATCTTCAGCGATGTCAGCGATTATGCCTCTTAACTTCCTTAAGCCGACACGGAAATCCAACTCGACACTTTTGACAGAATTTGACCCCTTATGGATGAAACTAATAACCGTTATCAATAAGAGCAATACTGTAGTCCTGTGTTACTCATTTACAAATGATTCTTTTTTTATGATAACCGGTGTCCCCTGACTAATAAGGAACCATTGTTTAGTTTTCCTGGACAAGTAGATCATTGCTGATGATTCCAACATTAATATATGGTTTACAGTGTGTATATGTATACTGTAAATAATGTCATCAAACAGAGGGGCTGGAGTTCATTTTCACATTCAACGGTATAGAACAGCTTAACGCGCAGATGGAGAGGTTTCGACTCCACTGTGGTTCAGCTAAATACAAACAGCCCTCGTGCTGCAGACTCATATTGTAAGATATGTGTCAAGAGTGTTATCACAACACATGGCATCAAGTGTGTCACAGGATGTGACAGCTATCTCACAATAACAAACATGTCGCTCTGTTAAAAAGATGTATATTTAGTGTTTTCCCTCAACGGAATCGTTTCACGGTGATAATAAGCGATGCGTTTGACTCACGGGGGGGGGGGGGGGGGGGGCGATCGCCCGTTAATAAGGCCGTTACTGCGATGATTAGAGAAATCAAGAGGCTGTGGGCATTTCACCGCGCAAACAACGCACCGTCATCATGATGCTGGTATGTCAGGCAGGGCGCTCGAGGGCCGTCGGGGGAGCCGGGCCCCTGTTGTGTTTCCCACTGATTCCCCGGGTTAACTGGTGAGATTTATGTCAACCTCTCTGGTAAAGGCGCCGCAGTAAAACACCAATGTCTCGAATGCAGAGGCCAAGTGCCAGTTGAGAAAAATTACACCGTTCATGTCACTAAAGTCTCCTTGAAATAATGCCCCCCCCCCCCCCTTCCCCCGACCCCCCCGGCCTCCTTATCGTACTCCCTTCTCCTCCGTACCCCTCTTCGCCCCGACATTCAAATGAGCTGAAATAGAGACGACTTCAAATTGATAACGCTGTTAAAAATGAGGTTGAGGTTTTCCTTTTCATCCATCCCTAATTGTTTTTTTTTTTTTTCCTCTCTCCCCTGGCACTCACTGTAAAAGCAGCAGTTTATGGAGGCATGAGAATTGCCAAAAGTGCACCCTCCACTCAATAAATCACAAGAAAATCTTTTTTTTTTAATTTTTTTTTTTATTATAAATTTACACCAAAGAAAGTCAAACAGACGTGCCAAACTACAGTCAGCCTTCTATTTTAAATCCTCTGTGGCCTTTCAGAACAATTTATCGCTCACATTATCACAGCAAGCCAGTCTGGACGCACGCATGGAGCAGAGCCACCGACGAATACGTCCGCTAGGCTGGAAGAAGAGAGACTGCTCTCGTACTTTCATTGTTCCAAACAAAGAAAACAAACAACACAATTAGGAGACAATCCCTTATGTTAAACTCAGAGCTGGTGATTTAGTAGCTGTGGCGTTTGAGATCAACGGTTATTGAAGACGGCTTTCCGTGCCTCAGCCGAGGTCTCTTCCCGGCGTTGTCCTGATAGAACAAGCTGAGACGGCCAACGGTATCTGCAACAATGAATCACTGGGACAGTGAGGAATTGACCAGTGGTCACAGGAAGCAGCGCTCTACAGCGTGCGGGTTAACCAGCAGGCAGCTCAGTTCAGATGAGGGTTAACACTCGTCTTTCAGGCCCCGCCTCCTTCCACGTGTAGCGTCCTCGTAAGACTGGAGAGCCCCTCTGAGGTTTAATTGCATTGTTGACCCTGAAGGCCAGTATCTGTATGTATGTGTGTGTGTGTGTGTGTGTGTGTGTGTGTGTGTGTGTTCCCTGGAGACATGGAGCTCACAGAGATCTCCAATCCTTTTCTTTCACATGTTTCAAGAGGGAAAGGCTGTGGTCGAAATGTCAGGGTGGAGGGATTTGAGGACAATGCTATTGGAAAGACAATGTGTGTGTGTGTGTGTGTGTGTGTGTGTGTGTGTGTGTGTGAAACGTACACGCCTGTACGCTGTTTGTAAGTAGTACAGCAGCCATCCACATGCTTAGAGTGATGCTGCATGTGCACATATGTCTGCATGTGTTGTATGGGGAGCCAAAAAAGGTCATATTCAACGGAATGTGCATTTCAAAAGCTGTTCAATAAAATGTGTTTTAGGCCTACGTTGCTTTTTTGTGTGTGTGTGTGTGTGTGTGTGTGTGTGTGTCTCCGTAATTGTATTCATGGTTGTATAAGCTTGTGGGTGTTAATATTAATGTTGAAGTTTGTGGGCACCATGAAAAAAAAAGTTCTGTTGCTTCTGGCCTGTTTTATTACTGATAACATGCGAGTGAAGAACACGCAGAAAATATGCAGCCAAGAGGCAGATAAGCAGACAGTGCAATGTCTCTGGCTCTTACATTATGGTTGGCTCATAAAGTACTTTGCTCCCGACGCCGGTCAACACGGCTGCAGAGAGAAAAGGGCAAGGAGGAATTTAAAAGACTGTTAGCGCCACAAAACATCAGCTTTTCAATTTCACCTTTTAAAGAAACAAAAGTCGGCGGACCATTTCGGAGCGCATGAATGCGCACGAGTGCGTTTGTACAGTCGCACCGCGGCTCAGATGCTGGTGCTTTTTTTTTATAGAGCCTCGGCTACTGCGTCGCCTCTACCACTCCGGCCCCGATACAGAGCCGCGGACACGGCTTCCACCGCGACGCAGCGCAACACCCCCGACGACAAATCCCGAGACACAATGTCTGGCTAGTGGGCGGAGCCCGACATCAAAGCCGAGTTTCCGTCAAGGTCAGAAGCTGACAGAACTGTTTTATTGTGGCGGGGGGTGAGGTGACGCTCTAACCATACACAGACTGAGAACTGCAGTTGTTCACACATTTTACGCAAAAGTTTTTGGACCGAGGAATCAAGTGTTTCGCGTCATACGGTACAGAACCGTATGGTCCCATTTACAGAAGGACGGATGACAAAGTAGGGCGTGGCTACTTTGTGATTGACAGGTTTGCGTCCGGCCCCAGTTTTCGTCTTTTCCAACTTTAACCCTTCCACGGTGCGTTTTCAGTTGACGGTAGTTCATTGTAACATTTTCTACAGAGTTCTGGAGAGTTCCATCAAATGCAATGGACGTCTGCTCTCTGGCGGCTCGCGTTAACATCAATTACAGGAGTTTGCATTCGCCCGGTTAAATTTTCATTCATATCGTATTAATAATTGAAGCTCATAAATGTAATAGTTTGGAAGCAGGCGCTTCAGTATTTGGATCAGGTAGCTCATAAAAGAAGACGCGTAAGATGAAGCACGCCGTCGCTTCAGTGTGTCAGAATAATCGACATTTAATACTGGAAGTATCAATAGTAGAGAACTGGGACACAATCTGAACAAACACGCAGCATTTGCTGCTTCATAAAGGTAATTTCCATTGTGTTTGTATTGTATTGTTGTATGTGTGTGTGTGTGTGTGTGTGTGTGTGTGTGTGTGTGTGTACCATCTGTACGGTACAAATAAAGGATGATTCTGGGACAGTTATACTTCCAGCTTCCTCTCATCTTTTAGCTCTGGCACTCCCCATCAGTCTTTTTCCATACTGCAGTGTTTTAACTTTATCTTTGCAGCTCGAAGGTAATTAATTCTTTACACATGCTGTTCTACATGCCCCACAAAGCCTAAACAACCCATCTCTCGGAGGCAACTTTTCTTCTTTTTTTTTTTTTTTTTTCCTCCCCCACCCAGAATTACCTCCATCATCTCACAAAACGGTGAGTGTTGTTGACAAGTTAGTAAAGCAATCGAATCTCAAAGAAGTAGCTGGAGAAGCAGTAATTACAAAATATACCATAGTCTTGGCGTTTTCCAAAATTCATTATCATATTTATGAATATCCACACACGTTATGCTGGGTAAACACTTGTTTTTGCTTCCTGACGATGTTACATTGATGCACCAATTATCTCTAGTCATAGAAATATGAAACTTTTAATGACTTCATTTAAGAATCTGTTAGCTGACTTTCTCCTCGCTGTACTTTTTTTTTTTTTTTTTTAAATCGATGCTCATGTACAGACAGGCCATACAGATGAGGACAAGTAGCTTTGAGGGGGACAGTGGTTGCTGTAACATGTTTTGTCAGAGTGTCTGTGTCAGCAAGTCTCCACAAACCAAGTATCGACAGTTGAACGTCTCATGTACTCTTCCTCCCGAGTCCAGGGGACTCTGTGACGGTCCGTCACAAAAGTGAGACCTGTGTTCCGGGACTGCAAACCCCAAACACAACTTGTGAGAAGGAAAAAAAAGTACGATCAACACTGTCAAAAAAAAAAACGAGTTTCAGTTAAAGGTCAAACTATTTAAACCCGCAAACAGTTCCGTCATGTCAAACGGCCAAACGGTGTTAACAGGAAAATCTCTGATCCTTAACCATCTTTGCTAAAAGGTTCTGCCGCATTGGCATGATCACATTAAGCTCCCTGTAATCTCTGCAGTAGATGAAGGCTACTTAACAAGGTGCCTTAAGCTCTTCAGCAGGCTTTCTGTCACCTGCTAGGAGCCCACAGCATGCACAGACGGACACCCTGACTGACAGACCAGAACCCAGGGAAGAATCAACACGGGCCCTCTGAAGCTGATTGGGGGAGATTTACAATCTGGCATGTGACCGAGGTGGAAAATAGGAAATGTGCCAATAGCTTGTTAGCTCCTGGCATGTACACACTGTGAGCACACTATGTTTATATGTTTGGTGCTTTGGCAGCAGATGTCACTCGGTGCCGCTGCTCTACACCGACTAACTGAAGATAATGTGCAACGTCTCCAGAGAGTGATTAATGCATCAGCAATTACAGAACAGAGAAAAATGGAAGAAAACCAGAAATACATGGGAGGAAAAAAACAAAAAAAAAAAAAACAGTTGTGTTGAGGCAAATAGAATCGGCTCCAAAAAGCTGCCTCCCTTCATAGATTTAAGATGGATCAAAACCGACAGAGGAACCGCAAACAATTTGATTACATTGTTAAGAATATTGATGATACGGTTATAAATTCAACAGTGTCTGACGAAAGCACTCATAAATCCACAGCAGTCTGCACAATTGCTATCTTCAAAGGGGACCGCAAACATCTGTTGGTGAATGTTTTATAATCCTATCAGAAAGACAGATGTGTTCTGAACACAGCAGCAGCAAACGGGAGCAGAAGGAGGAACACAGTCATCCGCAGAAACTCTTTCTCCCACTCCCTCTCTCGCCCGAGCACCACTCCTGCATTTACATGTTCTTACTGTAGGTAAAAAGATTACTGCTGGCTTTCAAGCAGCAACCTGATTCTTCAGACACCACATAAACAAGAAACCAGGTTTTCCTTATTGGGTTAAAGGATTAAGAGAAGCCAGATTAACACAGGTAGATTCTTCTTTTTAATCTGCCTGCATGACAAAGACCCAGTTCAGGGGAAGACTTAGCATCACACTGGTAGGAGCGCGTCAGGACAAAGAAAAAGGTCACAACATAATATGATAATATGATAATATGATAGGCGTAATAGTGTCCAAAAATCTGGAAAAAAAACCCCAACAACTTTACTCTACATAACAGATTGTAGGTCATTTTTACTTTGACTAAGATATTTAAATGCTAACGGTAGCGTGCTCACAATAAATGTATCATTTCATTTATTGAATTACCAGGAAACATGCTGTGTTGCGATTTCGTTATAGAGTTATGAAATGAAATGAGGGATAGAATATTCTGGTCATATCGTCCAGTCCTTGTTTCACAGTAGTTTGCATGTGAATACAGTGAATCAAACTGCTTTTAACTTTCCAGGGGATATAATTATAATACTGAATAAAACATGCAGAAATATATACAGTGGGTCCAACAGCAACGACATAACTGGGAATCCATTGGCATCTATTTGCACACGTAACCGAGAGGGAATATATGAATCAGTCAATGTTTTCTTAAGTGATGTCCGACACCGCGCCTGTGATGACGCTGCTGGTCGACAGCTGCATGCTTCCTCTCAGCAGCACCAGCTTAACGAGGACAGGAGCACACGCTCGTCCAGGAGAGTGAATTAAAAAAAAAAAAACCCCGTCAAGTGGCATCTGAATAAAGTCGCAGTCCACTCCATCTGAACATTACGAAAACAATTATGTTCTGAACAAAAGTTACGATTGTACTCTGAAGTTTTCAATTTCCCTGCCTTACAAAACATTTACAGATAAGACACAACCGCAGAAAAACATCCATCCTGGATTCTCTTCTTTTTTTTTTTTTTCCAAACCAATAAACTAACAGAGATGAAATATTGAAGAGCTCGTGAGCACACATAGAGACACTGAAAAGCCCGTACCGTACACTCCTTTAGAGGCTCAAAGGCACTCCGAGCCTCCAAAGGGGCGATACAACATGCACACAATCGTACAGTTCAATCCAAAACTTTTACTTTTCGGTTCTTCAGCTGAATTGTATATTTGAGAGTGATTGCAGTGCTTCTGATAAAAGCACCATTTGATAATGCAGCCCTACGCTGCACTCCGATATATATCTACTTTCATCCATTATTAATGCTCGCGGCCATTTTTAGTCCCTTCCTTTTAACAAATAAAATAGTAATAATAGAAGACATTACCCTAAGCCGCCAGGCTGGGTTTAAATGCCATTTGGAATCCCCCCCCCTTTTGCCGAAACAGGTAGACCACATGCCCAAAGGATTACTTTATCTGAGTGAGGGGCTTGTGTGTATACATATTTCAGTATATGTGTGTGTGTGTGTGTGTGTGTGTGTGTGTGTGTGTGCGTGTGTGTGTGTGTGTGTGAGAAAGCATGGGTCTGTAAGCACATATGACCACACATTTACTGTACGTAGAGATGGCATATGTACGCTTCTTTGATTGTATAGATAGTCTCTTTGGTATAGGTCAAAATACTCTTTCATGCGTGTGTGTGTGTGTGTGTGTGTGTGTGTGTGTGTGTGTCTTTTGAGGAGCTCGGGGCCTCGTAATGACAGGTTTTTCTTCTTTTTACGTCCTATCTGCCATCACCCCTCTGTGGTCAAACAGTCTCCAGGGCCTGAGTTATGGCTGGTGGTGAAATACTGACCAATTTCCTCTGATAACCATCCACATCAACCTGTACTCCAGTCTCCTCTCCTCCCATTAGTTCTTCATGGACACTAAAGGACACCGTTGTATAGCGACTGTTTTAAAATGAAAAGAACCCCCTCACCCCGTCTCCCAAAATGAACACTACATAACCGGTATGTACTGTATATATACTGTATGTACAGTGTGGGTGCATTCTGGTCTACATGTCCCCATCACATTATTTTCATCACTGGTTGAGATAAAATGTATTCCCCCCCCTCATAGGGATTAATGCTACTTATAGCATATAAATACCAAAAATAAAAAGTTAAGTGCTGCAACGTGGGAATAGTCTTTAGCGGCAAACACTAAAATCAGAAACGGACTTTCAACTGTCGGCGTCCGTGCTTGTGAGATTATCCACCACATCACGTGATGAACGCCTCCACAGGAAAGCAGAAAAAGGAGAATGTTTTCTTTGCAGGTTTGTACTGCAGCTTATTTATTTCTATGCTGACAGTACACCGTGCTGTTGCGTGGCTATTTTCCATTAAATATTGAAGTTTATAAAGTGTCCACTATCCATGGTCCTGAAAAGGGGATTTAATTCCAGCGTCTTTTATTGGCATTTTCACCTTTTTGTTTTGTCGCGTGTAATTGCATTCCCTATGTGTACATTTGAGTAAAAGGAGTGAACATCGGATGGAAAAAATGGATTCAAATATTCCTTTTGTTTGGTTTTTGATTAAGGTCACGTACACTTGCCCTTCGGCTCTACTTGCTTTTACCCAAATCAGAATGTCTGGGCTGACAAAACGACAGAAACTCAAGTTTCCACGTTTTAGCGCCTGCTACAGCATTTACCTTCTTTGTGTTGGTGTGGCTGTCAGCTCCATAAAGCAAACACTACGCACACCTGGCACCAGTGCACGTATATGTGTGACCTATAAGTCACCCATTCTATACCACCAGTGTATTTATACAGGAGCACGCTGCACTCATTACTGTGGATCTGTCTGTTGAATACCTCTACTCCACACATCATTTTCCTCTCATGTTCTCTTGTGTTCTCTCTCTGAAACAACGTCGGCTTCGTTACTCAGTGTGTCGTTTTATACCCAAATCGCCTGGTTTTAAAAGCTAGCTTCTCATTTATGGAGTCAGAAATATTTGTGGGTGGCCGGGTTGGTTTGTACGGCCGGCCTGTGCATCATGCAGAGTGTTACGGAAAATAGTTTCTTTGAGAACAACAAAGCTGTTGCCTTTTTTCAAACAGCTGAGGGCCTCTGATGGACTTTTTTTTTTGTTTTCTTCCTTCGAACTTAAGAAAAGCTCGTCGGGCATCATGAGCGTAGACCGCGAACACCGCATGGCGCACCCACACAACAACAAAACCCATGCATGCAAAAAACAAATCTTTGGTGTGCTCTGGTGAATTTGGACACCGAGAGATGCAGATATACAAACGGACATGCGAGCCAAACGTCCTCGTGATGTGAACCGCTGACACGGGCGTTATCCCTAATGACGACCCCTTTCACTGCAAATACAAGAGAACAGAACGATTTAGTTCATCTGAATGAATGTATTTCAGAGAACGGAGGAGAAAAACAACTAATTGCTGTTCCCTTATTGCGTATTATTTATTTGTATCCGTACGTCTCTCTCTCTCTCTCTCTCTCTCTCTCTCTCTCTCTCTCTCTCAACATCAGATTGGGATGTATTCACCGGGCCCTCTCGCCTTTGTCTCCTGCACTCTCTTCTCCTCCTCGCCTTCTTCGTAACCTTCGCATCTCCCAGGCTTCCTGCAAACGGTGCTGCGTTATGTCAAAAGCATGCTAATGAGGTGGCGGCATATGGCTCATCCCTTATTTAAGCTCAACCCTGCCAGACAGACAGTGAGCCACTCAACTCACCATGCATCATCACCCCCCCCCCCCCCCCCCCCCCCCCCACCTTAACGAGGCGTGATCGCAATCAGCTCAACGCACACGGCACGATCGGTCACTGCAGCAGCGTTATCGCTTCAATCTCAGCCGCTACGGAAATCCTTTCTTTTTTTAATGAAGGGACACGCAAACAGGCGCTACTTAACACTTTCTTACTGAGACCTGTGCGAAAGCTGAAAGCACGATCGCACTCCCAAGCTATTTATGTATAGACGCACACAGTTTGGCACAAACATTAATTCATGCACACACACACACACACACGCACACACACAGACACAAGCATTTACCCACCGACTGTCTGGTATGTAACTCTATTCCATGGTGCTGTGCTAAGCACTCTGTCAAACTGACAGTGTTGTTTTATTTGATGATGGTAGGGGACGACCTTCCCCATCTCGCACAGTTAGTCACCGATTTCCAAGCGCGCGTGCACGCACACACACACACACACACACACACACACACACACACACACACACACACACACACACACACACACACACACACACTCTGCCATGACTTTGAGTTGGAAGTTTGACACGTGCTGTATGCGTTTGTAGAGGATGAGAATATATTTTGCTTTTCTAAGCTTCTGCTAAGTATTGGTTATTATGCTGGACATTTTTTTTTTTTTTTTTCGTAGAAGCAGCTAAGAACAGACAAAGATGCGTTGGCATGTGCAGCCGGAGATCTCTAGTAAAGCCGTTAAGTGGAAACGATCCGTATTAAAAACAGGTTTTACACCTTTCATGACATTTTCACACACGAAACACGTTTAAAACATCCATGACAGTGATGTCAACAAGACCGCATCACACCCACAAGCTGCAGGAAGATAGCAGACTAAAATGCAGCATGTATTTATTCCCTCAAAGCAGTTTGAATGCATCTTGCATGACATGGAATTTATGTCTTGCAAATCAATCCCTGAATACTTTTGAACAGATTCCACAGCCGGCCCCTGGGTGCCTTCATAAACGCATCACAACCAGTCAAAAAAAGAAAAACAAAAAAAGCAGTTGTGATGGATTCATGTAGCTGGAATTTCAAAACTGTTAAAAGTGTTACAAGGCCTTAGTTCTCTATTAAGAACTGCTCTTCTTTCCCAGAGGACTGCTACAGTATACTTCAGAACAAAGAGAAATAAATGGCTCTAACCAGTAGGACGGTGTGTGTGTGTGTGTGTGTGTGTGTGTGTGTGTGTGTGTGTTTGTGCGCGCATGCACAGTAAAATGCATCTAAACCACACTTCCAAATATAACTTCAAACAGCTCAGTGTCAATGTTTGTTCACCTCGCTGTCTGTCATTCCCAAAAGACGCAGCGCTTCCAGTATACAGTCTCTCTTAAACAGCGATGTTTACTTTAGCAAAGGCCAGACAGCTGACGGATGTTTGATCAAGGAGAGGGAAAAAAAAAAAACACACACACAACACACTTAAAGAAACTCTAAGTATATTTCACCGTGTCATCATTGAAGAATCCCAAATCCTGTCAAAATATCATTCCACAAAGACGAGAATGCAAGATTTACAAAAACCAACATCACAGACGGGTCAGACGTGCAGCAGCTCTGATGGAAACAGTCGTTTTAGTTTGACTGTGGTTGAACATTCAGAATGGAGGCCGTCTTTAACGTGAGCTGGCTGTGCACGTCTACAGCACATATGTTAGACTCTTATGATTTACTCACGTTTCTGCCATCAGCTCTCACGGTAACAGCTAACTAACATCTCTCCCCTTGTGATTATGGAACCATTCACTTGTCCCACTAAACGCTGTTCATCGCCTCTCAGAAGCCCCCGTTTCATCGGCCTTCTTTTGTCTCGCTCCTCTATATTCATCTCCCTTTCAGCAGGCTACCTGATGCCGTCCTCACTTAGATGTGACTAATTAGTTTTCTGTTTTCTAAATGAAAAAACAAAAGAAAAAAAAAAAAAAAAAAGAAAAGAAGAAGAAGCTAAACATGAAAATGAACGGACTGCTTTCAAACGGGTCCGCGAGAAAACTTAAGATCTCCTCGCTGTGCTGTGATCAAACTCTGATGAGACCTTTTCAGATTGTTACATGACGACGCTGAGGCAGTGCAACTGTAATCACAGCAGGTGTCCGGTAAAAAAAAAAAAAGAACAAAAAGAACAACTCCATGTGACGTCTTGTGCTGCATGACTGGGATTCAAATGGAACCGGTGTTGCAGTTTGAATCATTTTTATGTCGTGGTTATTAAGTAAACAACAATAGATTTGTAAAAGCAGACGTAGTGAATAGGCCTCTTATTTATAATGATGATTATAACCCCCCAAGTGAATGTTTTTCTATATTTTAGGTACATACATATACAGCCTGGGTGTGTGTGTGTGTGTGTGTGTGTGCGCACGTTTCCCACTGACTCACCGTCCAGCCTCCCCCGTCTGTGGTCATGTCGCAGTAGACCTGGAAGCCTGCAGGGTGGTGAACAGGAAACACTGAGTAGATGCCGTCCTCTCTCTGACCACTGGCGTACAGATCACCGCAGTCACGGGGACGCGAGCCTGGGGAGAGGTGAAAGTCGCGGGGACATGAAATAAATTAGATCCAATATGGCTTGCAAAAGGGAATGATTGCCTCGGAGCGGTAAAAGTGTAATCAGTAATAAAGAGGAAACGAGGAACACATGAGATCACACTTGTCACACTTTTGTCCTCTGTCTACAGCCGTAGAGAGGAACGCAAGTATGCAGTTAACACGGAGGAGCGGTGCTGGGTCTGTGTTGTGAAAGTCTTCCTGTCAAAATGAAACCTCAAAGTGTTGTCTTACTCAACAATTTTTTTTCTCGAAAAAAGCTCGAAAAAAAGAGCTCCCTGCTCTTGAAAAAAAAAAAAAAGGCTAGAACGAGCAATGAGGAGGTAGAGGATGGCCGTGCGGAGGTGGGAGACACACACACAAAAGAAAGATATATGGCGAGGTGGGTTGATAGATGACACGGTGGTGCAACGGAGTCTAAGTGCAGCGAAGATAAACGTGAATGAAGACGGAACACGAGCAGGTCGAAAAACGGAGACAGGAAGGCACGAGGGCGGAGCGAAGACGCGACGCGGATGTGTCGCACGGAGACGGGGAACTGAGATGACACAGGTTTTAGGGAACAGGAGGAAACGGAAGACGTTGTAGAAGTCTGAGAGAGGAAGAAGCGTGGCTCAGTGAGATATATAGATTTGAGCGACAAGGAGAGACGGGGGAGAGTGAAGAGAGAGCATAATGAGAAACAGACAGAAAAAGAGAGAGGTGAGGGAAAGTTAGTGCAGAGAAGAAGAGACGGCGTCAGGGAACTTGGAAGCTACAGCGGAGCAGAACAGCTGCGCCCTTCACTGTGACTGAGAAACCAGTTTTTACACAAGGGATACAAAAATCTATTCCCCAGGAAGGGACAATGTCATAGATTATGCATGCCGGCCTTCGCAGGGTCAAACCCCCGAAAACAGCCAGCAGAGCTCTCGAAAAGGCCGTACAAGTACAACCACACCATATGGAACGCTCGGCCTACCACAAGCTTTTTCCGTTTCTCCGCGTTAATCCTCGACTACCGCGCTCCGACTTTCATCACCGTCACCGTCGCATACATGGTAACATTTCCCGGTTCTTCTTTTCGTGACAGAAAACCGAAGCTGCCCGGACATTAACTGACTGTGACAACATGTAGCCCAGCTACCAAACTGGCATGACGCGTCACATCCTTGTGTGTCCATTCGTCCTGTTGCCTGTTGTAACCATTGTGGACTTTATGGTCCCATGTATTCTATATATCGTTCTCACTAATAGCAGATCCAACAAAGGCTTGGCGTCATAAGCTACGGTACGCTACTTGTTAGCCGGATCATACTGTGTCGAACAAACACAGGACTTTTCCCCCAGGAGACCAAAGTCTGAGTCCCGTGTGAAACATAAAGTAAGAGTTGACTTTACATTGTTGCACTCGTCGCATATTGTTACATGGGCGACTGTGGCTCAGCGGTAAGCAGACTTCAATCAGAAGGATCGGCGGTTCAATCCTCAGCTCCATGTCACTTAACCCCAAATTGCTCCCGCAGGCTGTTCCTGCGGTGCGTGAATTTTACATGAATGATTAGATAGTCCTGAAAAAATAGAAAAGCGCTGTAGAACTACAGTCCGTCTAGCGTTCACATAAGACTTTAGCTTGTTTTCGTGTTACGTTGTCCTGATGTGTCGTATGTTAAGCTGTTCCATTACTGTTAAACCTAACCAATCGTTTGTTTTTCTTTCTGCTAGAGCGATACGAGGCTGATATGAAACATATTTATGAAGCGTATTTTTGGTTGTACAAACATTCTGGCAAATGGGTCTCCTGTCAGACTAGGAGAGTATCCGTCCTGAATCTCATCCTCAGTTGCATAAACCCTTCAAAGTAAGTCACTCTGACATCACAGGCACCGCACAGCGGGATCTGAACTCATTTAAATGCCCCCCCCCCCCCCCCCCCCCCCCCCCGTACTCGCCTCTCCAGCTAACGCTGCTCGTCTGTGGCAGCCCACCGTAGTCCTATCCAACCATTGCACATGTCCCGCGTCTAACCTTTTTATGTATGCTTTGTCTTCCTCTCTCGCGTTTTGAAATGCTCATACGGCTGAATAATTAATGTGGCAGCAACAGTAACAATAACAGAAATGGGCTTTCACTTCAGCAGCGGCACAGCGAAGTCGGGCAGCGGCACGACCTGAAAAGTAAAGGACTCCTACGGTGTTTTTGGTAAAAACTCAGTAAAAAAAAAAAGCCCCGCTACCGTCAGAGCTGAGATGGGGCTTCACTCGCTGTCAGGTTTGGATTCGTATAACTTTGAAAATCTAATATGCTCTTATGGGAATCCAATGCAAACAGTACAGAGATGAATACTTCAAATATCCACAGGCACAGTGGGACAGACAGGCAGCCAAAGATGTGTGTGTGTGTGTGTGTGTGTGTGTGTGTGTGTGTGGGTGTGTGTGTGTGTGTGGCTCAAACGTATGCACACAGACGTAAAGAAATGTAAGAAAATGTGCGGTTTAGAGAATGTGCATACAGTTTTTTGGTTTTTTTTACCTATTGTATAATAGATGGTCAGTCCCCGCTGACCCAGTCAGAATTCACATAGGGTTACAATTTGATGCATTATGTGTTCGTAACATCTGTTATTTACGTAGCATATACAGCACAAACATTCTATATAAGAGCTGTCGTATCTCAGCTATGGAGATAGCTAACCCAGCACGAGAGTGGCATAATAATAAGAACACGGATATATATATATATATATCGACCTAATAAATAAACATGGGTGTTTAGAGAAGATGTATGTTGTATATCAATTTTAAACAGCACTGATGTTCCCGTTATTTCTTTTTTTTATAGATGTTCTCTAGTTCAGTGTCCTCCATGAAAGGTCAAGGCTGCGCTCCACACAAACAAAAAAAAAAAAATACAGACTTGCCTGCCGGCTGCTGTGGAGAGGAAACCTGGACAGAACTACATCTCAAGCGGGACGTGGTGGACAACATAAACATGTAGCAAATAACGAATACTTAGCATACTATATATATATATATATATATATATATATATATATATATATATATATATATATATTATATGAATATATTTCATGTGTTGTATGTAAGAGTGCTTTCAAAAGAATCCTGCACCCTGAGCCATGAGCTGAGAAGATGTGAGGCGCTCTCCGTGGTGCTGAACCGCATTACTGTTACAGCTTTACTCCTGACATTCACATTTACATGGAACATGTGTGGGGGGGGGGGGATCAATTACAAACAAAAATAACAGAGAAAAGATTCCCTGGAACCGTTTGGTATTGTCAAAGCAAATTAGTCCAGCGCCAGATTAAATCCTGGCTCTATATAGACGGCAACGCCGACAAATCAGTCTGCTCCGGGGAGAATAATAGCTGGTTTTTCTGCTTAATAATAGGATGTCATTCCCTCCTCCCTCGGCTGTTTAGAGCCCAGGACAGAATGGTGACAGGTCAGGTGTTTCTGCTGTGAGGACAGGTGGGGGTCTTCCCTTGCGGACAACATACAGAAGTAAACAAGGATGTGTTTTATTCTCCTCATATCTCTTGTGTTAATGTCACAGAGAGGAGCATGAGGTCCAGAGTGCCTCTGCTGGATCTCTGCTTTGTGTACGAACAGGTCTGCATATTTCAGTAACCCCCAAAATCCCCAAACAGACAAACCCAATAATTTATGTACATTTTTATTTTGTTTTAAACTTCAAGAATAAAACTGCACAAAAAAAAAAAAAAAAATGGCTTCCTAAAAAAAAATGCATTGGTTTTAGTAAACACATCTTTCATATATTAATTTGCTGCAAAAAAAAAAAACCGTGTTGATCAGGAATGGATTTTTTTTTTAAAAAACACACGGCGCTAATACATAATCATCCCTGATTATGAACACTGTACCAGACATTTCCCTATATGACACAGTGTAAAACACAAACGCGCGTTGAATCAGATGCAATGCAAAATGACAGTCCTGCACTAAATGTTGCCTCATTAAAATCATTCTCTGCTTTGAGTTGGTCAGAGCAGCGACGACGCTTCACATCCTGCTGCATCACGCTGCGAGTTATTCTCGCTCTCCTCATGCAGCTAATACGTCGACTCAATCTTTTTGGTAACGACTTCAGCTTCAATACCTGCTGCGACGTAACGTTCTGCTAACGATCTGAACATGTATCGCCACCCTGGATGCTGGTGTGTTTTTAGGAATCTGTTTGCTTATTGCTTCAGATAATCGGGTTGAGACAGATCTGGAAGAGGGGATGTCAGGCATACAACTGTGTGAAACACAAGTTCAGCACCATGGACAGAGATCCAACCAGTCCATTCAGCTTTTTCTGATACTTCAGCGGGATTATTGCTGGAGATTTTTCAATGCACAATAACCGAAATTGGAGATTTCACAAACATGCGATGTTAATACATTTTTGGCGTAACGGTGTGTTTGGTCTTGATCAGCTTTTAGGGAGACTTAAGATAAAATGATGCATTACTTTATAGTGCAAATTAATTTGAAACATTTACTGACAAGTTTAATTGACACCACATCACAATGTAAATCCCCAACAGATCTGTAATTGTATTCAATATAGCAACACTTAAACATATCTAAATATATATATATATATATATAATCATATAATCAGGACATGAAACTGTACTGTCACACTCCTGTACCCAGAAGATCCACTGACATTAACTTTAAGAGTAAAAAAGGTGCACATTCGAGCTTTTAGATTCATTTTCAACCCATCATCAGGCGCAGGTAAGAATCCCAGGTGATGGATTGCTGACAGAAAGCAGACGCGTGAGGCCCATTCAGCAGCGGAGGATCGGGGGGGGGGGGGGCTGATGATGTCACTGGCCCAAACCGTTTGTAAGATAGCATATTAATTAATAAAACAACCCGATGAGCCGTGTGAAGCACTTCAGCTCCTTAGCGCAAAAGAAAAAAAGCGCATGCCTTCGCACTCATGTTTGCAGATTTATGAGACATCTTCCCCGCGCTGCTCTCTCCCCCCCCCCCCAAAAAAAAAACGTGAATCTCTCTCTCTCTCTCTCTCTCTCTCTCTCTCTCTCTCTCTCTCTCTCTCTCTCTCTCTCTCTCTCTGTGTTATTGCATGCCGTGTGCTATACACGAGTAGTCTTCGCTCCTGTGCTCCTTGGCTACCTTTGCAGGGGGAATCCAACAGGGGGGAATGCCATTGGGTATGCCGCGCCTGGTTAAAAGCCTTCCAATGGGACGACGCCTCGGGCCTTTCTCTGCCTCTCAGCAACACAGCCCAGTGGACTATGCAAGTCATTTCTCATGTATAGTGAAAAAAAACAAAAAAAACAAAAACAAATCCACAGCTCTACCAAGGCCACTGGATAGCGTGGAGATGTAGCCCAGGGAAACACACACTGATACCACCAGGAGATGTGTGAGTCGAATGGATGATAGAACACACTGGAATACAATTTCAAAAGAATAGTGGAGTCGGGCTGACAGAGGATGGGATCAACGACACAGAGCGGAATACAGTGGCAGAAGGTCACACATATAGGGGGGGGGGGGGTGATGTATGAATAACATACACAGAGGCAGAGGGACACATTGAGAATCAGACACACAGATCTACAAAGGAAAGAATCAGATCCGGCCGGGACGACGGGTACGGATCGTACCGGCCGCGCCTCATTTCTCTTACCGTTGGCGCAGCCCTTGAAGCGGGCCCCTCTGACCGGCGCCCTCTGCAGGTCGGCCTTGACGCGCGCCTTCAGGCCCACGTTCTCCTTCTGCATGGCGTTGAGAGCATCGCTCACCGAGTTCACCACCTTCACCATGTTGATCTGACTGTCTGACAGCAGCTGCAAAACACACACACACACACACACACACACACACATATACACATTACATTTATTAACAATATAATTATGCATGGTGCTACAAGCTGGAAAAACCTCATATTCCTTCTGACCATTTATGCGTATTTACAACCTTCCAGGCAGTTAGTGGATTTATTTTACCACATTAAAGACGTGTAAAACTTTTATAATCCTTAACATTATAATCATATCAAACCCAATTTGCAATACTATTGCCATTACATCCATATTCCGTCATTCCTACGCTGGATTTGAACGGTGTTAGATTCACAGAAAAGAATTAAGCACGAGCATAACTTGACATAACAAATGCAAAACTCTTGTAATGCCGTAATTTGGAGGAGCCGAGCAGCCGGTTCCCCGGCATTTTCCGGGAGGAATCGCGCTCTCATCGCACACAAGCACAGCGCGATAAAGAAGACGTACGAGGACGTTTTCACCGGGCCTGAACAAAGAAGGAGTTGCTTGTCTTCCTCGGTAGTATTTCTCACAGGGTAGCTGCACAAAGTATGTTTTCCTGCCCCCAGTCATTTGGAACGGAAGTCTGGGAGTTTGTATTGTAAAGAACTTCTTAGCGTTATCACCGGTAAGCACAGGTGTCGCCAAAATCGACCAGAACGGAACGCTTACGGATTAGGACTTTAAAGATAAGCGATCCAAAAACAATTTTTTTTTTTCTTTGCCTCTGATTTTGTCAGAGTTACATCACATTTGCACAGTAATGCAACTGCAAGAGGGAACTTAGGAAAAAAAAAGAATTCTCCCCTTGATCTGTCTCACAACGTCTGCGTAATGTATGCTTTCTGGGTTTGATCCCATGTTAATAGCTTGAGGAATGCAGCGCTTTTTCAACAGCGAACTCGGATGTCGGTGCATCCTTGAACACACCAGCAAGGACAGTTTTCACAGTATGTGATAACAATGTGACTTTAACAAAAAAAGGGGGCAATCTATCTGAAAAGTGTTTGTATTCTGGAGGAAACGGCACCGATGTATAGTATATTTCATTTGTAGTTAACGGGCTTAACCGTACAATATTTAACCACCGGTACAGCATAGTGCTTTAGAAACACCGAAGTGCAAAGTGTAGCAAAGACGCCACATGGGTACCCTACCCCATAAAGCACCCCGGTGAACGCCGTGAAATACAAAGTGCCCTATGGGAAGCCCGGTGATGAATGTGTGTGCTGGGCCGAGCGGAGAGCAGGGTAACCTCTCTGATCTACCGTGGTCACTTTCTTACCTGCATTCCTTTATGCGATGTTCATTGCCGGAAAGGTCGTTTTCACATATTGCCCTAGTTGGCCAACACCTATGCTCAGCCAGGTGTTGGGGCCCCACACACACACACACACACACACACACACACACACACACACACACACACACACACACACACACACACACACACACACACACACACACACACATTATACTTTTGCTGGTATGAGAAATGTTCTAGTTTTTCCGTACCTACCGTCTCTCTCTCTCTCTCTCTCTTTCTCTCTCACTTCCTTTCTTTCCTTTTTCCTCCACTTTATCACCCCCCACACACACACACACACACACACACACACACACACACACACACACACACACACACACACACACACCAAGGCACGCAGTGTTTTAAAGTCATTTATAAAAAGGAGTTCAGAGCGTCCTATCCAAGGTGTGTCTGTGCAGCTATATTCAGGTGTTAAAACTGCATTAGACAGAAACCCCGGTGGCCTTTCCCTGGCCTCAATAACTATGCAACGCACCTCTGAGGCACAGCAAGCTGCACAGCAATCATATTACATGGGCACTGGGGCTTTAACCCACACACACACACACACACACACACACACACACACACACACACAGCCATAAACAACAACAGCACATTTAGGTAGCCACATGCCAGTACAAAAGGAGACCGCATGCATGCATACTCTACAGAACTGACACACTGTGCTCAGCAGCTACAGGCAGGACGCGTAAAAAGAAGACGTGTGTTACCTGCTTCGTTCATGTGTGTGTTTGGCAGCATAAGAACGTTTTTTTTTAAAAAGGTTAAGGTTATTTGATGAATGCGTTGGCCTCTATACTTCCAGCGTTGTGATTTCATTATAGAATACGGTGCGTTGCATGTTTTTGTTCAAAGGCTGGAAACTAAAAAGCAGGGGACTGTCTGCAGCCTTTATTAAAAGCCTTGGCTGACACATCAATTAGCGTCATGATGTAATTAGCTCTCATTAGGCAGCCTTTCCATTGGCGCACAAAATCAGTCACACCGCGGCACTTCTTTTGCGAGCAAAGCTTTAAACACCAGCATTTCTTATTTGTTTTTTTTTATTTGGTTTTCACATCTGCGTCAGATTTAGGGAAGGGATGAATTCAAATGTTTATGAAGACGTCCTTCATGCACAAAAACATGCGGCGCGCCTTCACCTCAAAAATCAAAGTTCTTTGGTTGTTACAGAAGTTCAAATCCAGTTTGCTTTACGCTTTGTCTAATGAGTCTAAAGCGAATTAAACACGATCGAAAGTCACAGAACAGTGAGGAGGTGCGAGGCTGGAGCCGGACGGGTTAAATCAAGTCATTCAGTCACCATCTGCCTAACAACCCGTCTTCACCTCACAGACAGAGGCTGTCCGGTCGACTGGAGCCCGGAGGGGAGAGTGAGAGGGAGCCATCGAGGAGTCGCCCACTCGCTCCTCTTGAGTGGTGTGCAGCTCCTCAAATTTAAAAGCCTCGAGCACATTTCAGCTGTTCCACGACTTCACTTAGAAATCCAGAGTGACCGACTGAGGTTGAGATAATGAGAAAATTTCAAAAAGAAATGTGCTTTGCGGGACACCAATCTGTGCTTTCAGAGAACAGGGAAACACGACGCGGGTCATCGTGGAGCGTAATTAATAACTTGTTTATATTTATATATATATATATATATATATATATATATATATATATATATATATATATATATATATATATATAAAAAGTGTTTTTGTTTCTCACAATTTTGATAAAATAAACAATTCATCGACTATTCCTGCAAATATCCCGCAGATTAATTGTTTTAATTCATAACTTGGAGCCCCTGCATCTCCAGAATTAATTCTGCCAAATGCGGAGATGCATAATTATGCTAATGAGGAACGCATGAACATCAGATGTCCACAGGGCGCCGATTGTTAACCCCATTCTTTCGTCACCGCGTTTGTTGCACTGTTTGTCCCAGCCTCTCCGCTCAGACGCTCCTACACCCTGCATTGAAGAGAACGCCCCGTCTTTATTATCGAACTGGAAGCTTTGTTCATCAGACTACACTTTGAGAGCATCAGGGTGGCTAATTGCTTTCCATGTGGGCTGTTTCTCTGATGCCAATAAGCTACAGCTGGAGCTTGTTTTTTTTTTAAAAAAAAGGCAGTTTTGAACCCAGAAAGTGAACCAACAGTCACCTTTCTGGGTTAACGAGCGTTACGTACGCCCTCCGTTCACACACTTTAGATTCCTCCCTTGACCACCAGTACATACTTGACTTGACCTACTGTACGAACAACCTCCGCCTCGCTTACTGTATCCTCCCGACTAAACCCAAATCAGAAAAAAAAAAAACACAGACATATATGCGGCCCTCTGAAGCGTAGAAACAATGAATAAAACATTTCCCCCGCTGACTGACGGAACCTTCACACATAAAGGGAATGTTTTCATAGCAAATCTGGTTCACATCATACAGAGAGTCTCCGGTCTTTGATCAGGCTTTTGATTCCGTCCGTGTGTGGTTTGACGTAGGGGTCGGGCGGGGCGAAAAGCTCCAGCTGTGCAATTAAATCATTACTCATGAATAATGTGCAGATGTGACCCTTTAATGTTTCTGCCCATTATACAGTATGTCTCTATTGGGCAACAATCCCTGCAAATTGTATCCCATTCGTGTCACAGTTTTTAACACATCTGTATGTCAACTTGATCTTATTTTGCTTCCATAATAATTCACAAAAAAATGAATTTCCAGTAATTCATGTTGCACTGAATCATAAGCAATCTCTAAAGGATATTGTTCTTGTTCTAAGCAAATGGCTTAATTACATATTTTCTGTAATTCCCTTAATTAGAGATGTCTTTGAAGCTACCCATTTGCTTAATTGAATTTGCTTTCCCTCATCGTATGTGACTTTTATCATTATCCACTCGTATTGAGGGGGATGGGGGGGGGGTTGAAGCTATTTGTATCACATCCCTGCTGCAACAAGCAACTCTGTGGATTTTTGACTTTTTCAAATCCTCAAAGGGCCGCGTGTCCACCAGAGTGAACATCTCGAGGCGATACGGTTTCCTATTATTCTACAGCAGCAGAAGGTTGGCACCGAGATCCGTACGAGAGGTTGTGGGCGAAACTAGTCAAACGCATTCATATTCCACAGGCGCAAAAATTCAGTTTAAACTGTGACCTGCGGTTCAAGGAAATCAGTAAGTCACGCTCTTCCTTGCAGTCTTCTTTTTCCTTTTTTTTTTTCTTTTTGCAGTCAGACATTGTGCAAAGCTGAATGTCAAGTCAGATGAATATGTGAACTACACATTATGTCTGCTGGACTTCTGCTACGGGGGGATATCGCACCCTTCCATTTTGATGAAGGGCTGCATGTCACATGACCTCCAGCTCGTGGCTCAGGGCCGCCACCGCTGCTCAGAGCTGAACAAACAACATTCAGCGAGTGTTTTAATGCAATTTATACCACTGCCGAAAGTTTGTACTCGATACTGTGATGAGAAGACTTGATGAGAACTGTGGTGCCGAGGTGACTTAGAGACACACTGTTCCGTTACTGTCAAACAAACAGCGAAGCAAACGGAAACTTCATTCTATTTTTAGAATGTGACATACAACTGTCAGTGAGGTGAGGCAAATGTCAGGGAGTGGAGTTGTTAAGTGGTGACAGTCAGTTATCCACAGGTGATGACTACAAAGAGGCGTCTGGATGACTGTGTGTGTGTGTGTGTGTGTGTGTGTGTGTGTGTGTGTGTGTGTGTGTGTGGTAATTCCGCGAATTACTTTCTAAATGTAAATAGATTTTTTTTTTTGACAATATGCAATCTGGCTCATGACAAAATCAGAGCACAGAGACAGCAATAATGAAGGCATTAAATAATGCCGAATCAGGGAAAAAAAAAAATAAAAAAATCCCAGTCCATCTGGTTCTGTCCTCCGTCAGTTCAGGTTGTATCTAGAAATCATGGGCGATGTTGTGAGGACATTAAGCCGCCAAGAGCCCCCCCCCCCCCCCCCCGGGGCTCAATTCAGGGCTAAGGGAAGGAGGAGGAAATACACGGCCAGCATTATGCGAGAGATTTGACTTAGAGCAAACAACGAGCACGTGAAAAGCTTTCTCTCTACACGGCAGGGTGGAACTGTTCTTCAGGGGGCCGCGGTCACACGGAGCCATTACTAACACTGGCACAGTCAGCTCTGTCGTCGGCGGCGTATAAATCAGAAAATCCCGGCCACAGGTGGCTCATAGATCACACAGTCACACCATCGTGTCAGGCAAAAAAACAGCGGATGTGCACTCCACATGCCTCGCCTCCGAAGAGGAAATCAATCACCGGGAGTGTCTGGGGCTGCCATGCACCACCTCCACTTAGCCCCGGTGCCCACTGCGCCACGCCACCTACACAACATTAACAGCAATGGGCACAAAGCCCTCTCTCTCCTGCCTCCAGTGGACTACCAATCAGCACCCGCGGTTTCTTTAGAGAGGCAGCGGCGAACCAATCCGGTGAGCTTTTGAGTTTGATTTCCGAACAATGCTGAACCCACGAGCTACAGAGAAAGAGAAAGCACTGGCAGAGGCAGAAAAGCACTCGGTTGTTCGAGCTGTATGGCTGGCAGCTATGAAATCTATTTACTGCGGAATAGAGAGAATGAGCCTGATGGGCCAAAATTAAAAGAGCATGCAGCGTGGAGATTCTCCACGCACATTTCGGAAATGCGTCGTCGATAAATCAATGTAGACAGTGCGAAACTAAAGGGGGTCTAATCATGTTTTCATCCAATGTGGAGTCTGCCTTGCACATCTAGGGACACATTATGCTATCTTATTGAATTAATGGGCGAGTTGTTCGGTTTCTTGAATCTTGATGGGCATTCCTTCCCCTGTGACCTCATCTTCAAACACTAGACGGAGCGAGCTCTGCTCGGCGGAACGCGAGCCTTATTTGCACTTCAATCTTGTCGCTATTGGGTTCGTGAAGTGCAAAGAGAAATTATGAATGGTGGAGTTGGCACCGGCTCAGTGAGGGATGGTGTTAAGATTTTGCAGTCGGGAAAAGGAAGGGACTAAATGAGACCGGACTTCCAAGTCCACTGAGCTGTCACGCGTCTTAAGGTGGTTCCAACGATCGATACCTATCGATAGGGGGTTTCAGAGTCCAGTCCTTCAGCGCCTCCGTACAGTGCTTACAGTCGGGACTTTTGTGTGTTCAATCATAAACAAATCCCAAAAAAAAAGAAACACATTTACACGATGCAGTGTTTCTTCACAGATCTAGTTGTGACTAAAAAACCACTAGAAACCATTCATGACCTCGTGCCTGGATGGAGCAAACATGGGAGATGACACATGTTCAGCGTTCCAGATCATTTGCAGTGCATTGGGACGTCAAACCCTTGCATATTATCGATCGCAGTAGAAATTGATTATTATGATAAATGACTACTTTTATACGGCGTTACGAGGAGGATGCTACGGCTTCTGCAAATTCAGAAAATCATAAAAAATACCACCTTCAGTGTATTCAATGATCACCGTTTCAGCCCTGTATCTTTGGTGTTTTGCATGTAGTATGTATCTAATATTTTTTTCCTTGTATATATATATATATATATATATATATATATATATATATATATGAGGACAAGGAACAATGTTGGGCTCCACTTCTGCAGGAACAAGATCTATATCACCAGTACTAGGGAATGAAATCCATATCTTATTAAGCAGATTCATTTCCCTGATAGTGATTATATGATAAAATGATTATATAATACAACTGTGAGGAAAGATAAAGCTGGAATTCCATAATCAATGTCTTTTTTTGTGTTACATAGGGCTCAATCACCCCTGTGACCTGGATGGTGTTTTCTCTTTGACCCTTTGCGACGCTGTCTCTGTCCTCTGTGTCTCTGGCATTAATGCTTCGATACGCTTGCGTGTCTCACCTGTATGAGGCGTCCCTGCTCCGTCTGCAGCGTGTTGAGGTCTTGCCCCAGGCTGCCCTGGCCCCTGCGTAAGGATTCATAGTCCATCTTCAGTTGCCCCGCATGGGCCGACAGCTTGGCCACCTCCTCGGCCAGACTGACGAGAAGAGCCCGATCCTGGCCTTTCACCGACTTCAGGTCGGAGTCGTGGTCGGTGAGCGAGTGGAGCAGGGACGTCTGCACGCCCTCCAGGCGCAAAAAGTTACTGTTGTAGTCGGGACAGTTGGGGTCGATGAAGATGTTGATGCGAGAGCCGTCGCCTCTCTCAACAGTGACCAGGGCGTTGGCTTCATCCTGGTTGGTGGAGATGTGGGGTAGGCCGTCAGACATGGGCGGGGCCTGGTAGTGATTCATAAAAAGGATGGTGCCGGTTACAGTGACAGCCAGCAATACGGCCACGAAGAGCAGGATGGTGCAAAGCAGGTAGCTGCAGCTCATCCTCTGTAGGAAGGGAAGAGGGAAGGAAGGAAGGAAGGAAGGAAGAGAAAAAGGAGGCGTTAGGATCACAGTTGCTAGAAAGTAAAAGTTACGGCAAAAAAACAAAAACTTGCCTTATTCAAAAATAAATGACTTTCATCCATCACTGGGGATATTTTGAATGCCAGATGCTCAGCAATATAAACATATTCCAATTTGCGAGAATGTAGTTGTGAATGATTTATGTAGAAACATAACAACTGCCGGTTGTCTTGGGAATCAAAACTCTGTAAAACTTCCTGTATGTCATTAGAGTAGCGGCGGTGCGGTGGAGGGAGGATGTCTAGCCTGAGACACCTCTGGTCAAAGCGCCGACGTTCCATATTTCCACTTCAGAGACAGGAAGGAAAATAATAAAAACCTGAAACAACAGCAGCCAGGAGGAGACAGCAACAAAAAAAAAAAAAAAGAAAAGAAACGAAGACGGCCAATAGAAGTGAAATGAACGAGCAGAACGTAGAATCCTCTTAGAGGACAAAGGCAGACCTCTACCAGTAACATTGTCTCCATTAACTGGACTATAAAGGCCTGTATGATGGCTTTTTTATGATCCATTTTCCCACTCAGGTCCAGAGAACTAGCAAAACGTAGGAGAGAGCAATATGGCCCACCTATGCATGATTAAAAATTCCTAGCTCCCCCATATCTTCCTCCAAATGAATCAGCAAGTGATCTCTTACAGATTTATTTTCTTTCTCTGCACTGGAGGATGTTCTCTGTGAGAATATGTGGGCAGGTGTTTGCGTGTGTGTGTGTGTGTGTGTGTGTGTGTGTGCGTTTGCTGTCTTTTTGGTATGTGGAAGTGTGAGTGAGTGCAAGCTCATTAATATGTAAATTGGCTGCACAAGCACAGTGAAAGCACATTAATAGACAGCTAATGGTCTGCTTTACGAGAGAGGTTTATGGTTTCTTTAATGTGAAGAAAATCAATTGTGTTGTCCAGGAAATACTCCTATCCACTGTGTTTACCCACAATAAATAAGTTGTAACTTCCCCCGGCAACTTGTCCTTGTGTGGGCTGAAATATGGGCTCTGTGGACAACAAGTGTGCGCGGCATACACTGTGTGGCTCCCAAATATTAGCCCGCGTAGTGATGGCGCAACAACAACAACAAAAAAAAAAGGTTCTATTTGAGGCCTCAGATATAGTCCTCCGTACTCCGATCATGAGCCAAAGTAAAAGGGGTTCGTGTGGAGCCTGAGGGCGGTTGCTCTCACGTGGGTCCCATTTGTAAACCCCCTGGCTTCATTCACAACTCACATGGGCAGACACACATGGGGCCCCCGGAGCCAGGGAGCAAATGTTGCTATCGGCCTTCGCTAGTCTGCAATCTGATGTTGTCTACAGGAGAAAAAAAAAAAGTGATTTCTTTTAGCTTTTGATTTCGAAAATATAAACCCCCCAAAGACAAAACAATAGGCAAACGTGGACTCGGCGAGGAACACAACACACGCATTTAGTAGATGTCATTTTAGAAGAAGACGAGCCGTTTCACCGCCTACGCTAAAGCCGAGGAATAAATGATCCCTTTATTCTGGAGGGCGACACAATCGTTTTTCAGAAGGTGATTGGGGAAATGCTTACTTTCAGCATACACTGCATGTATTGATCTGTTGTTGTTGTTTTTTTGTTCTATTCCTGTACTATATAAGTCTATTTGGTAAGAATATACTAAGTACATTGATGAGAAGAATGCATTATTGTTTAACTTCTATATGACCGCTGTTTTCTGAACACCGCTGACGTATCAGCACTGTCACTGCGAACCTCCCCGAGGCTCCATTTGTCCGAATGGGTCGGAAACTGTGTACACACACACACACACACACACACACACACACACACACACACACACGCACACATTATTTGCACACAGCCCATTCTGCCTAATACTTGTAACAGACAGGCAAGCACATGCACATATTGCACATGAAAAATAAAAGGATTACTTTGTCTGAAATTTCCCACTTCCTCCTGGTTTTTTTCACCCAAATACATCATCACAGAAAACGGCTCCAGGGAAGTATTGCCGCACGTAACATTATTCTTTTTTTATTTCCTCTCCTTGCTCTACCTTAAGATGCAGACCGTGACGCCGTGATGAAATCTCTCTTCGCAAGTCAAACAGTGTTTTTTATAAGTCTCTTTTTTTTTCTCTTTCCGCCCCGTGTGCTAGAGCGCAGGTGCGGCTGAGTGATTATGACGAGCTTCTTCGGCTACGTGTGCGGATGTGTGCGGCGTGGCATTAATGTGCATAACGGCGCTCGCGCTGCAGTGCAACGTTACAACCGAGCTCACTGAGCTCTACCGCCGGCGGGCCGGGACATCAGTGGAAACCATCATTGGCGCTGCGCTTAATATTCATTGCTAGCATTACTCATCGTTGACTTACCATAGAGAAAGATATCTATGGTGACCCCGTCCGATGCGCTAAAATATACCTAGAGCAGCCGGGCATGTGATGAAACCATCGCAGATTACACCGTAACGAGCACATGATGGTCAGATGCTAACATCTTAAGGTATGAAGCGGTTTCTCACTGTTTTCGGAACAAATTTTGGACCAATAACAAACGAATCAAGCAGCTAGGCGGCGCCGGGGGGGAAAAGCACACGGCTAAAGATGCAGTTCACAGGACGCATAAATGACTCGAGGTCAGGCGGGAGGTCAGAAGGGAGCGACTTGACGGAATGACGAGCGGAGGTTTGTGCTTCTGCCCCTTTTTTTTTTTTGGGTGTTTTTTCAGATGGTCAATAAAAACTACAACTTTCGACCCGTTTTTTTCATGTCCCCAACGGAATGAAAAATCTGTCGAGTCAGCTCGAGAGCTGCAGCGGGGTATGGTGACACTGAGAGCGGTGCGCATGAAGCCTCGAAACACTGTTGTCTTTTTTTGTAAATGAGTCTCTCGATCTCGCAGCGGGAGCCCTCTCTGTAATTAGCGGCTGACTTTCAGATCCTCTCGTGTTCTCTACTCGTGCCACAACGAGGGATTCAGGACAACGGGGGGGGGGGGGGGGGGGGGGGGGGGGGGGGGGGGATTCTGATGGTTGTGCTGAAAAGGAGAGGCAGAGAATGAGAGAGAATTCTTCTATATGAAAACGATGTTGTCCACCCACACAGGAACACTGGCAGACGAAAGGCTTTGTCTGCTCATTAGATAAGCGGGAAACAAGACTCTTCCTCTCACTCGAATACTCAAATACACACACACACACACACACACACACACACTTATACAAAAGATATTGATTATTACCCAACTAGAACATATAGAAAGGCACAAACATTAAATGCTGAATTGACACACACACACTATATGCATGGCAAGCCTGAAGCAAAAAAACTCAGGATTTTGATTTTCACCGGCCCCACTTTTGTATTTCATTCACCTCCAACTTCTGAATAACACTTTCACATCGGGTATCCGACTCATGCTGCAGCTATACCGCCAGACGTCCTGCCGTGAAATCGTTCCACGACGACTCCGCCGCGTTCAGAAGCATCTGCGGGGCTTTAATCCCGTCTAGAAACTTGTGTGGTTTTTTTTGGTACTTGAGCCGAGGTTGAGTCGCTGCCGCACGGCGGCGACGTGGAACGCGTAATGTGCAATAATCCTCTGCACCGCCGTCACCGAAGCAGGGAGAAAGCGGATTGCGAGGAGAAAAAAAAAAAAAAAATCATCGTCGACGACGACGACGACACCTAATCCCATCCGCGGTTTAGCAAGTCACTGTTCAAAAGTGTGCTCTGGTTTTTATTGGAAGGAAGGTGGTGGGATGTATAATCAATTTAGTAGAGTAGTTTGTTGGGTTTCTTCGTCTATTTCTATACCAATATCTTTGGGTTTTTGACTGTTGGTCAGACTAAACAGCAATGTCCCCTTGAGGACATGATGGACATTTGTTTCACTATTTCCTGTCATGTTATAGACCATATACGATTAATTGAGTTTATGGTCTATACTCCCATTTAACCAAGAGTGGGTAACAAATAGTGGATAAATTGATTTGGGCGATAATACAGCATAATTTCTTACATTAACACATTAATTACAATAAAGCCTCTAATTTAGCTATCACTAATTATATCCTTCTGATATAACCGAGGACACAAAAGCACATGTTGCTGTGTGTGTGTGTGTGTGTGTGTGTGTGTGTGTGTGTGTGCGTGCCGATCTGCTGGCGTACACAGTGCGCTGTGGATGACAGGGCCTTACCTTGGCAGGAGTCTCCCTGGCAGTTTCTGAGTCTGACCAGCGATGTTTGAGCTGGGAGGAGCTGGGCACACACTCACAGAATGTCTGCATGGGACAAACAGACAGGGCCACCAGTGTTGGCGTTTGTTCAAGTCACATGTGCAATCAAGCATGCAAGCACATGCGCACAAACACACACACACACACACACATGCACAAATACGCACAGGGGAGAGACAACGGCCTTTGGATTCCGTATTTAAATAACAGAGAAATCGAAATAGTGGTTCGCAGCACATTCTCTGAGCCCTCAAATGTAATATTAAATCATTGTTTAGAGATCAATGCTGCTGGCGCTGATAACCTACAACCACCTACACACATAACGCATAAGGCATCTGTACATCTCTTAAAAAGGTATCACTGAACTCAATAGATTGTGACAGACTCGACGCGTCTTCCAAAAGACGGCGTCGCAAGATCCTCGGTACACACGGTCTCCTCCTACTCCAAAACACAGAAGCGAAGCAATAATAAAAAAAGGAGAATTCCATGGAATGTGAGTGGGTACAGCATGTGCAAAGAAGCAGGCATAAGCAGTTGAACGTGTGGGTGTTTTGTATACAAGGTCTGAACATAACATGCTTCATTCAGCATGTGTGCGTCTTGTGCTCGTATAGATGCGTCGGGGAGTACTTTCTAGCTGCTGCACAGATAAAAGCGGAGTAATTATGAAAGTGGGGGCTTTCTAACTGCTCCAGGAGAGCACGTTGTTCCGTGACCGTAAACCCCCGCTGCTCCCACTGTGGAATTGCTTAATTAGCCTGGGATAACGTCGACAGACAGACACACACACACACACACACACACACACACACACACACAACGCCTGCACACAAAAATGCCTCCCTAAAAAACGGATGCAGGAAACATTAGCAATTAATGTATCAGAACGTGCTTTCTCTCTGAGCATGGTGTTATAAGGCTGTGTATGAGAACGTATACACGACTGAGACTAAACATGCTCTTCACACTTGTTTATGACACTGTGTGTGTTTTTAATACCATCAACAGGAGTGTAACAACATTATTTTTTAAAGCTGCATTAATCAATGTTCAACCACTAGGGGGGAACAAGCTCAATTTGGCGACGACCAACATGGGTTTGGTTAATGCGAGTTCATTATTTACTCTCCTTTCATCGCCGTTTCTGTTTCTAATAAGAATAAAGAAACGTGGAAATTTAGAAATACTCGCCGGTGACTATTTCCCATCAGAACTATATAATAATAATAATAATATTCGCGCTCTGTGTGATGCTTTACGTGACAAAAAAAGAACAGCTCAAAAAAAAAAGAAAAAAAAGCGAATTGACTTGCGAATGAGTGCGAGAGCATTGCTGTGTATGCAGCTCACACAGACATTGTTATGATGGCTGACCAATAGTTCACCCCTTCGCTCGAAGCATTCTCTTCCAATGTGTACGACAGCAAGACGGGGAGGGGGGGAGGGGGGGGAGGGGGGGGGGGGGGGAGAAGAGAAGGCAGCAATAGAGAAAGTGATGGAGGGATATTTGGGAAAGGTGTGCTGAATTCTAATGAGCAGCCTTAGGGTGAGCGATAAAAATCTGTCTGTTCCGTCTAAAACATCGCAGCTGTCTTGTGCTCGCCGTACACAGACGAGCTACAGAGCTACCACTGCTAAATAAACACAGACCCCACAGTGAACGAACTAACAAGTCAGCTGCAGAGCGAAGGCAATTTGTGTGTGTGTGTGTGTGTGTGTGTGTGTGTGTGTGTGTGTTAAAAGAAACCAGGTATGTGCGTTTTATGCTGTTGTTGTGTGCGCCAATACATTGTAATAATACGGAGGAAAAAGGTATATATACACTGCGCTCCGCTGCAGGAGATAGAAAAACACGCGATAGAAAAATCACACAAGCACAAAAGGTTGTGTGTTGCAGCTGCAGCCCACTAGATCCCTGACAGAGTCCTCCCATTACACCGAGCAGCACGTATCTGAGCTTTAGTTTGTTCATCCCCCTGCCTGCTAATGCTCACATTGGGGTTCTTTGCAAGCTGTGCACCAAAAAAAAACAACAAAAAAAAAAAAACATGCACACACAGTGACACGGCAATATCTGTGGGGCTTCTTGTTGGCAGTGGTCCCGGCGTGGGCTTGACTGCTTGGCAGTGTTTGTCTAGTCCTAATCTGACTCCACAAGCTCCACCAGCGGAGAGGATTTGCACTTAATAGAATATTTGGGCTTTTTTTTTTTATTGGTCGGACCTTACACGCAGAATCCTATCTGATGGGCCAAGTCTTAGAAGACAGAAGGCTCAGACTTATCCCGGCTGTGACTGAACGTGTACGTGCGCTCTTTTAGAATGAGGGGGGGGGGGGGGGGGCCCTACGTGTTCACGTGAGAGTATGTGAGGCCGTCCATCTTCAATGAAAGAAATCCCAGCAACCGCCGAAGAAGAATGTTTGGATTGTTTGAACTCGTTCTTCGAATATATACCGGCGCACTTTGCTGAATACCTTAATGTGTGTGTGTGTGCGTGTGTGCGTGTGTGCGTGACAGGGACTTTAGCAAGGTGTGTTTAAACCTTGCTGCTCACTAAGCCGATGGAGTGGAAGAGGATTTGCATATATTCACTTGTGGGCTTACTAATCATTTAACGGGACTTGCAGACTGCTAAACGAAGGGACTGAGACTGACAGAATGATGGGGGGGAGGGGGGGGGGGGGGGCAGAATAACAAACACATGGTGTGCGCAGTTCATCAGTGGTATATATAAGAGATTATCTTGCTAAGTATGCATTGTCTGTAGATATTGCTATACCTCAGACTCACAATGAGTCTGAGGTCTTGGATGACTCCGACAGAGGAACTACGTAACAATTAAAGAAGTGGCTTTTTTTTACAGGGAGCGTTAATGTAGATGTTCATTGAATTTTTTTTTTTTTTTTTTTTTTTTTTTCGAGGATTCTCTCGATGGTACATTATTCAAGAACTAATGAACTACTACATAATGACCCAATAAATCCGAAAACTAATGACACTCCCAATAAAAAGTCAGTGGCTACTTGAAAGCTGAGTCAGATTATGTGCTATATTTCACTTGAGGCGACGCGAGTGAAAGTCACGAATAGAAAATGCATGTAATCAGGAAGTAATAATTAGTTATCGGTTATGTGCTATTAAGCAGCTGAAACTCGGGTTTAGAGACTACATCCAGAAGCTCGTTAAACGCTGCATCGTTGGCGTACTGTTTCAGTAACTTGTCGTTATCGATAATCCTCAACTCCGTTATTCTAGATCTGCTTATTGATCAGCAGTTAGACCCTGATGTGCTGATGTGATTCTTACTTGATAATTATCAGATTTTCTGTACTTCATTAGAACGTTTCTGTGAAACCGTTCAGCCATGAGAAAAATATGAAATGTTATTTAAAACATAAAAATAGTTTGTCCAGCAGACACCAACATCTAACTGTAACGCTACATGAGTCTGTGTGAGAACCGTTCATCCGATCTGCTTCACACTTGGCAATCGATATATGCTACTCCGACACCGCAACTCAAAAAGTTTTTGCCAAAGTAACTTATTAATGAATGCTCTACTTTATACCCGCGATGGTTATATGTCAAAGTAAGTGACTAATATTCAATTTCAGGACCCAAGGAGGCCCGGCGTCGACTGTGAGGTTCTTTGTGCGGCCGATTGTCGAGAATACCACAGGCCAAGCATTCAGCCCATTGTGAACAGGCGTGTTTTGCACGAGCGCTGCACATGTACTGTATCACACACACACACACACACACACACACACACACACACACACACACACACACACACACACACACACACACACACACACACACACACTTCCTAAAGAGGAAAACACATTTTGGAGACAAGAACAAAGTCCGACGTGCAATCTGAGAGGGCAACGTCAGAGTCTGACGCACTGAAAGAAGAGCGTTTTATTTCTTTTATAAGTAATATATTCTAAAAGCAAAAGTTGCAGCAGATGTTTTTTTCATTAAACAGAGATTCAAGACCACACCATTTAGACAAACTATTTTCATTTCCTCTCCCCCCCACCACCACCACCACCACCACCACCACCTTCATAAAACAAAAACGGAATCGAGCGGCAAACAGGAGATTGTCGCATGGACTGCTGAATATGATGAGGGAGGTGTTTACCTTGCCAGAGCCTATATTCTATTCTGCAGACTACAGAGATTTGGGTCTGGATATTTTAGAGGACACTGCCGTAGTGGATGTGATGGCCGGCGTGGCGGCTTTTACAGACTTTAAAAAAAAAAGGGGACCCTGTACAACTGATGGCCGATGACGGTGTGGACACTTTTTTTCTGGATTACTTTGCCACTGGTACATAAATAATGGCTTTATGTGGTACCAGGAGGGGCACTGCTGTGATTTGGTTGCAATAATAACAACCTTATATGAGCCCATATGATACATCAGAGATTATAATGCCAGATAAATCATTGGTTTATTTGTCATGTCCTCTGTTCTAATTATATTCACACTTTATTTTCAGTTGATTTCTGGCTAACTAAAGTGAATAACTAGGAGAGATCTCCCCGTGTTTTAATGAGGCTGTTTGTTTGTTTGTTTCTTCATTCGGCGGATTTCTTCTTCTTTGCTTATTGGCTGCGTCTGCTCGGAGAAAAGCGTTTCAGAGGTGTAAACTAAATATTCTTTCAACACACGCTACTGGGCAAAAGAAAACAAGCACATCTAAACAAGCCACGGTTGGAATAGAGAGTCAATTAAGACACCTGAATTGGAGAGACATTCTTTAAGTGGGCTGATGCTTAAAAAAAAAAAGGTGCTAATTTCAAAATTCAGAGCGTTAAAATAGCAGTAAGTAACTGTTTGCTATGTAAAGGCATAGTGTAGTAACGGTCACACCCCCCTGAGAGTGCTGTAATCCCAGTTTCTCTCTGCTTTGTTTACATTGCCAGTCCGGCCTGTATGCTAGTGCATGCAGTCGCTACTAGCTAGCTAATCTGCACTGTTGCCGTCGCTTGCGTTGTTCACAGTAAGCTGCCGCCATGTTGGAGGCAGTTCGTCAATTTTAGATGTGCAGCGAATTGAGAATTAAGCACCTTTTTTAAATGTTTCTGTTGCAAACTAAAGGGTGGAATGCAGGGTTGTGTTTTTCTGTTAAATAATTCTAAAATCCCCAAAGAGGTACATAGAGCGCTGCAAGGATAACGGGTTTTTGAAGGCTAAGCTCAGAAGCTAGCATCGCATTGGTTACCTCGAAAGAAAGGCAATGTGGGATTAATGCGAAAAGTAAGATTTGTGGCAAACGCGAGTTTATGATACGTTTTGTTCAGCAAGATAATCTTCACAATTGGCTAAAGTAAAGACCTAAAGTTAGGCTATGAACAAACTATACCATTTTTCCTTGAGGGCGAGTAAACACAACGAGGCTACCGTTTGGCGTGTTGACAATTAGTACTCACACATAGCCACTTGTTAGCAACCACCTTTTTGAAGACACGTAAAAAAGTCCTGAGAGGGGTATTTTACTGACACATTTTATATTTCATTGACTTTGAGACACATTTTCGGGTTTTAGGACTCATTCCTGCAGCACTCTATAAAGGAAGTGCCTCTGTATTTCTACAATGAAGCTCCATTGACTGAAATAGCGAAATGAAAACCCCCATGGATCATGTTTTTATTACATCTATATTTGAATCTTCTGTGTGTAGACGTGTGCTTGAGTACAACACGTATGTGTTGAAATCCTGAAAACACAATCGACTGCATCAGCTAAAACGGACGCACGCAAAACGCAGAGAAACGCTCTTCACCTTCGAAATAAGACAGCGTGCCGAGAAAAGAAGAGGGAGGAGAGGCCCGCGGGAGACCAGGGCAAGATGACTTCAATCCTAAGAGACAAATCACCCGCTCTACCCTCCACTGCTTGTCCTTGGCGCTCGCACTGCAATCGGCCCCACGCGGGGAGTGAGTCTGTCACCCACTGTCCCTGAGGCGCACGCACACAACTGGAATGCAAAAAACATATCACTGCAGCCGCTATTATAAAGCACACAATCACCGGGAGGTCAGAATGGCTGCTTGGTGAGCCTGAAGTGGAAACGGCGAGATTGAACGAGGAGCTTTCAATTCCATACGGGCGTTAATGGCTTAAATTGTTTCCTTCTCTTCTCTCACGCACAGAGGATCCGAAAAAAAAAAACTGCTCTTGCTTATGCTCCCTTATCCGCTTATTCATTTACTAAGAAGCTAAACACATGTTTGGACAGAGCTCCAAGCATGTAGGAGCTCAACCAGTCCAACAGCTACACATTTTTAGTAATTGTTACAACTTTACTTTCATTATCTGCCTTTTCCCCAAGCTACTGGTGCTGCCATCCACAGTCATCTGAAGACAGAGGATCTCTTTTAATTTCCTGTCCTGATTTTCTCATCATTTTTTTTCTTCCATCTTCAGTTCGGCTTCGGCTTGAACTGCCGTTTCACTGGGCTTGTGTGGCTCATTGAGACAGTGAATGTACTAATAAAGTTGACTTCTGTGGACTTGACGCAGGCTAAGTAAGGAGGACGACTGCCGAAAACGCCATGTGACCGCCGGGCGCGCAAATGTGTTCTAATGGGGGGGGGTGAATGAATGCGAAAGCAGCATTTCTGCAGCATTTCTGCATTTCTGACAGTAGAAACCATTCTTATTGCACTGCGAGGATCCTTAGCAACGGAATGGCCACCTTGCTAATACCGCTCCAACACACGGACACAGAGGAGTCTTCATTAAAAGGAACACTGTCATTCCTACGGAAGAAAGCGGGGGGGGGGGGGGGGACACTTAAATTATGCCGCTATTCGCTATACCTTTTGTCAGGAATAATCAAAATGATTCCCATCAAGGACGCCTCGCATTTTTAACTTCACAGGCTTGCGTCACTTTCTACCTCCTTTCCAGTCCGCACTTCAATTCCTCTTTTTGAAATTGCTCGCCACTTACGGTCTTGATTGTAGTTGCAAGCACAGTTAAGTGCACCGGCACAATCACACATGCACAACTAGACACGCGAACACATTCGCACACCTCTAGGAGCTGCACACACACACACACACACACACACACACACACACACACACACACACACACACTCTCACACACACACGCACACATGCCATTAAAAGACAAGATGGATCTCCGCCCCGCAGCCTTGCTATTTTAATAGAGGTGGTGATAAGAAGGAAGACACTTCTTCAAACAGGCAGGTATCAAGAGCCTCCTCTCCTTAATGTATACATTTGCATACATCGCTATGTGCCAACCGTACAGGCGCTCATGAATAATACATGCGTGTTATGGATACTGGTGTCTACACTTCATGGTACAGCTACTTTGCAGAATGACTTATGGCTGTGGCTCAAGTAGCACAAAAGGCTGACCTTACACCGTGTGTGTGTGTGTGCCGTTTCCTCTCTGCGTCGATCTATCTCTTGGTGTGTGTGTGTGTGTGTGTGTGTGAGGGTGTGTAGGTAGTTGATAACCTAAAACTTGACGGTTTGACCTTGGCAATGAGATCAGATATCGATGCTGATGGTGCGATCCAAACGCGGTGTTTGCTCCTTTACTCACACGGGTCGTGGGTTTGGTGGATATATATTTATGCAAAAAATAAATAAAATGCAAGTATTGGTGTGTGTGTCTGTGTGTGTGTAGGTGTGTGTGTGTGCGCGCATGTGTGTGGCACTGCGTGACTAAAGGATCAACGTTGGTTGAGTGCCATCGGGTGGTAAGTGCTGCGTGTTCATCCTCTCCCCGAGGGGGAGGTCGCAGCCGCAGTGGATGTTGGTCTTCGTAGGTCACGGGTTTCTACGTGAAATCAACTTTCCCATCATGCACCCAAGCTACGGGGATCACAAACACACGAACAAAGCGGTTCCCTTGACATGTCAAGAGCAACAGCTCGCCTCTCTGGGCTTTCTGTACTGAGGAAGATGGGAGCATGAAATAGAAAATGAAGATGAATAAATAAAAACACAGACGTGGACTCGCTCTTACGTGGTCCTGTTCGTGGAGGTTAATGGGAAGCCATCTTTTTTTTTCCCCCCTTTGGTCCTAAACCTGACTCCTTAAAAGCGAACGTGAACGCATTGTTTCTGGGCTAGCGTCTAGCTAGCAGGTACCTAGCATGCCAACAGTGTGGTGCTACAACTTGTAGTGGCACTACTCGTAAATACAAAAGCAATTTTCTCAACAGGGCCTTCACTCTAATGGAAGCATTGTACATTTCTCTGCAAAATAACCCGACGTTCAATGAGTGCAGTGCGTCCAGTAGAATGGGGGTATGAGCGCGCTGTGAAGGGGCCTCTTGATGCAGAGTGTGGGGGTTTGATCACTGCCTTTTCAAGAGGTAGCATCACCAGCAGGGATGTGTTCATGCAATCGTGTAACTTGTTAAAAATTCGATAGTTTCAGTCTCGGCGTGAGTAAATGTTTATTTTGGAATTTATTAATATGGAAGACGTTTCATATTTTGATGCTTTTGGCAGCGTTGCCAATAAAGCCACATCGAGTGGAGTTGAACTCTAACGTGGTATATATGAATTTGAAATTGAATGAGTTCCTGTGGCAAAAATCTTCAGTTTGTTCAGATACAACGTAAGCTTTGCATTTCCTCAACATCTGTTAACAAGGCAATCTAGTGTGGAGCAGCCATTTAACACTTCATACGGCAACATCTGAACCTTTCACAAAGCGTCATACTTTACTTTAACACTACTGTCGATATGCAGAAAAAAAAAAAAAAAAACTGTGACAGCTTCGGTGAAATACAAGAGGCGTGTAGGAGAGAGAGATGTAAAAACGGAGGTGCACTTTATTCTGAAAAGCTAAGATCTTAAGTCAACAGTCTGAATCCTCGGGACTCGGGAGCTGGCAAATATGAGAAGCAGCGGCTTGCTCTCTGGCTGTGTGTAAAAGGAACTGCCACAACTGTCTTCTTTTTTTCTTTTTTTCCCCCCATGAATGCAGTAAGGCGATGTCAAAGAAACTGTAATCCAAATGAACACTGAAGAAGGCAACAACTAAATCAAAAGCGGGAAGTGACTGCAAAAATAGGCCAGTGTGAGTGTGGTTAGCCGGTGCTAAACATCAGTGACACTCTGGAAGTAACAGACTAAGCCATTCACTACGTTCACCCGACTGGAACTAGAGCTCGCATCACGTCTAATGCGTGGTTTACTAGCAACTTGCCACGATATGCAGGTTCAGAAGTGAGGCGGTAAACATAAGCATGTGTCATTTGTTCTGTTAGAACGACAGGATCCGACGAGCAGCTCAGCAAAGCTCCCAGAGACTACGCATGAACAGATTCAAGATGGTGGCCGCTTTGATTTCTGTGGACTCGAATGGGGAAATCAATGCGCCATCAAACTTTTCAGAGCGACAAACTGCATTCGTTTCATTCGGACTAATCGACGCGTTTTCCCCAGAAACGCATGCAAATCCGGAGACGCACGAGTCGCAAAGCAACAGTCGAGCGGCGGCGGCGGCGGCAAACATGTTGATACGGTTCTGTGGAATGTGGAAACTTTCAAAGCGAATACACGCAGGAACTTAATTAATGCAGTCCTCTCTCTGGAGTTACGAGATTAAACCACTTCATTAGTGTCTGGAGAGACAACAGGCATGAGATGAGAAAGGCAGAGCTAGGGGAGAGAGGAATGGGGGAGGGAGAGGAAGAGCAAGAGCCTGCTTTGTTAGCGTTTCGAAAAGGGAGACACTTTCAAGGCAATAATTATGACGCCGAAAGAATGTAATTATTTTTCCCAGAATGCCAGAGGCCTCCGAGTGTCTCCTAATAGTGATGGGTGACAATCTAATAGACCGTAGATGTAACTAGTGCACGGGGCTTAATTGGTGTTTAAACGTAGCTTGTCTGAACACATCCCGGCTCGCTCCTAAACGTGTCGGTGGTGCCTCCACCCTGTGATCCTGCCTGGCACGACGTGACAAATTTGATCAGAGGAGAGCGACACTCTTGACAGCTTGCGGCGATGAGCCGGAGGTATCGCGAGGAGTCTCTTTTAAAACCGTCGCGTTTCGCACTTCCGCGGGGGATCCTCAAACTGTTTTTCCTACCAGATCCACAATCAGAGGGAGAGACTTAATCTGAATGGAGATCGCCACGGGTGACTTGAGGATGTATTTGTTTTGTTGTTGTTGTTGTTTGTTGCGACGTGTGCGACCATGAGAATGAGAGCAAAGCGAGAAAAAAAAAAAAAGAATCGCAGCGTTTTTTTCGAGTGAATTACTTTTTTTCTTTTCTTCAAATCTATCAACAGTGATTTTGAAAAGACGGGTTTGGCGTTTCTCCTCGGTAAATAGTGAAGAGAGATATCTCACTCCAAAAGACTTTTCTCACATGGGCAAAAAAGTGACAGAATAAATTATCCACTATAATGGCGAAACCACTTTGCACCTTGTTGCTGCTTTTCCCAGGGTGCTACTGTGAACACGGCTGTATGGGGAATGAAACATTCTCTGTGTAGCTCCTGAGGGAGAGCTGCAGTGATGAGTTAAAACGTCTGGACTCCTAATGGAAGGCTTGGTCGTGAGAACAAAACACAAAAGGTTTTTAAAAAAAAAAAAAATTTTTTTTTTTTTGCCGAGCCTCTGTCAGCTTTCATTTGCGCACTCTCCTCACACAGTCAATTCCTTTTTTCCTCGCCACTCAGCCGAAACGTCGATTCAAGAAGCTTAGCATTCTGATTGAAATCATAAATCCATTTTATTCATTTCCAGATTTTCATTTTGTCAGACGTGTCGTAGAAGAAAGGTCTATTGAAAGCTCAAAGAGCACAGCATGCGGTGACATTTAGAGGACGTCACTGCGACAAAGTGATGTCGCCGGTCGCATCGGCTCTATTGAGAGCGGAGAGCGAGGTTGTGTGACCGTCGCTCACGTGACAGACGCGGGAACTCCTTCTCTTCTAATACACCGTGTCGCTGGGGTTACGTTCGCCGACCCTCCCCAATACTCTGGATCAGGGTCGCTGGATCAGCGTTTTGACCCGTGACCCCAGATCACAGCCAACTTCTAATTGTGACAAGGCACATATGGCAGATAATTATTCTGAATAATCTGTTGCCATGGCGATGGCTGACCCTGACGGCCAGTGACGCGCCCTCTTCCGTGTCCGGCTCTGTGGTTGGAGGCGGTTTTTCCCCTCTTAAAGTGCCGGGGATTAGAGATGTACATTATCACATTAATCTCCTCTTTTAACCCCTTCAATGAGGCTCGCGGCCCCCGCACAGAGAGAGAGAGAGGGGGGGGGGGGGGGGGGGGGCCGCGACCACGGAGAGACGTATGTTTCACCGCTCGTGTATTTCACGAAAGCCTAATATAAATAAGATTTCATTCTCTCTGTGGCGCGGTCCTATCTCAGTAATCCACTTCAATCCTCATCTCCATCAGCCCCCCTTCAGTGTTTCTTAGCGTATGCCAATGATAGAAATACACCAAGCTACCATTGAGCTTCTTATTTACTCCGACTCCCCTTCCGACAGTCATCGTCTCCAAAATGGATAAACAAGCCTTTCACTCTTGAGATGTATAAAATAGAAAACAAAATTTACTGTTGAGGCATCCCTCCTGATATCCCCTCTGAGCTGCGTGAGCATGAAATACGAAATTGCTCTGAGTCATAATTGAGCGGCAACGGCAAGATAATTTGTTTGGAGTTTAAAAAAATGCTAAGATTGAAAGTGACTCAAATAAATAACAACAGTCAAAAAAGCCATTACAAAATGCATTATGTACAAATGAACACTTTAATACGGTAATAATTTAGTTCAGAAAATAGCAGACAATTTTTTTTTTTAAAAGATGCCACATTCCAATAGTGATAACCATGAATAGCAGCCAAATAAATGGATTATGACACGAAGGTGACTCACACACTTTATAAAACAAATACTGTTTGGCCAGTGCTTTAGGATAGTGACGCCACTACTGGAGTGCCTTTAACGTGCATTCTTTATTATGGCCAGCAGGGGGCGACTCCTGTGGTCTAAAATAGAAAATGACCTTACTCGATGGATTGCCTTAGCAAACATTGTAAACATGAATGTATGGTCTCAGCTGCTAGTTTCCTCAAGACAGCATGATGTTCATTTTCTCAACTATTCTATTATTTAGAGTAAAAAAAGACAAAAACAATCTGTATTTATTCACTACTTGTGAGCACAACGGTGCTGTTATTTATATTTATTTGTAAGTGCATTAATAAATAAGGTTGATTCTGAAGATGGCGATGGCCTAAATGCCAAACTTGAGGCTTCCAGGCTTGGTTTGTGGCAGTCTGGGTCTACAGTCTTGTATCAGGAAAGCCTTCGGAGATTTGGTCCAAAGTATACTGGACCAAACATAACACATGTTTAAAGGCGACAGACTTTACTAGAGCACTAACGTTTCAACCAATCAGACCAGGCGTGTCTTAACCAGTCAAAAAAGTTTCGATATTTTCCCCAGTATATTATTTACCATCTGTTCATTTTGCGCTGCGAGCGGCGAGGGGGCTTCCTGCTCTGCCCCCTCCTCCTTTTCTTTGACGATGGAGAGTGTTGGCCAAAAATAGCGGCCATGTCTAGATCGCTAAACCTAGATTCGCCCTCTGCCCGGCAACCAATCCTAACTTTAACCCTTCAAGGACCCGACGTCAACCGTCTAGCGAGAGTTTTCGCAAATTCAGGTTTACCATCTCGACACAAACAAACTCTGTGTTGGTTTTCAGCCTCACTTCCCTCTTGCCGGTCGGAGAAAGTCTAGCGGTACTTTTCTTTCTTCGGCGTGAACGTCTCTGTGTCCTATTTACGTTATAGACCTTGACTTCAGCATAGTCCTTTGTGTGTCTCCTTCGTATTTATTGAGGTTGTGAGTCTGTAGTCGGTGTCTGGTGAAGGACACTCCTGTCCAGTCTGCCCAGCAACCCCAGGTGTAAAGAATGAAGAGGTATAATACGCTGTGAACCGCCTCTCAGAGCAGGGACATATTGTGTGACGTAAAACAATAGTCCTATAATAAAGTCGGTTGCCTTAAACCCGTGTGCTCTACTAATACTGTGGACCAGATCTCTAGTAGTGACATCAACACACAACATGAGAACGCTACAATGCAAGATATATGGAGAAAGTTGTCTTTCTGCTTGTCAGGTGAGTTAACTGATAGCGTCTAATGGGAATCCAAGCCACCCGCCATCTCCGTGACCCCTGACCTCACCCGCTACGGCGCTGACAGCAGCTGTCACGCTCCACATACTGGAAAATCACAGCACACAGCAAACGCTATCGCAGCCACCTAAACTAAAAAGATTTTAAAAAAAACCACATCATCATCGTTTTCTCTGGCCCGATGACGGACAGTGCGATGACCCTGAGGTGAACAATGTCAGCCTATCAAAACAAAGGTCAGCAGACCGTGATCCCTCCTCTTTCCTCGCTCCCCCCCCCCCCCACCCTCTCATCCCAAACCCGCTCATCCTTCTCCCCTACATCCACTCCCCCCTTGACCAGCCTGCCCCAAAGTGCTAAAGAGTTTCTCTCTTCATCTTCAACACATTTGCAATAAATCAATGGGAGCTGAGGGGCTGTAGAAATACTGAGAGCCTGATTGATTTCTTATGTTAGCACATTACAGGAGCCTGTAAGGAGCCTGCCAGAGAGAGAGAGAGAGAGAGAGAGAGAGAGAGAGAGAGAGAGAGAGAGAGAGAGAGAGAGAGAGAGAGAGAGAGAGAAACTTTAACATGCAGACGCTGTGTGAGCCAAAGCTGAAGAACAGTTTTCAAGATTTGTAGGCAATTATTGCCGTTTCTGTGTCGTCACAAACCCGCTCAGTTTTAGTTTTGAACTTTTTCTCTCCAAGTTTCTCCGAGCTCGACTTCTCCCAAAAATCTCACGGACATCACATTTTCCAAATAAGTCCTCACACTCTCTGCAGTCCATCCCCATCTCCTGCAGACTTCATCTATTAGTCATTGCATCTGTAAGGGAGATTTGACTAAAGGTGGCAGACAAATGGCTGAGGCTGTGCTCTGCTGACAGGCTCCAACAGTAGAAGGGCTTTTTTTTTATATAATACCAGACCGACTTAGACTGCAAGTACAAGTATTGGATTATCCGACCAACGCGGCGAGAAAATTTCCATTCGAGATTTCTGACGGAAAGCGAAGATGAAAGCGAGGTAGTTTATCGTAGGAAGGGGGAAAAAAAGGGTCGTCTGCTGTATTCCAACTGTTGCTCCCAGTGTGCATCCTCAAGATTTTACATAAATTCTCATCAACTGAAAAAAAATATTCCGAAAACACAAGGAGGCACAGATGGAGGGGAAAAAAAATAATGACTCTGGTTGTAACAGCGTGAGTGAATACTGAACGGGAGCTCCTATTGACACGGAACGCCACGATTTAATAATCTTCCCATGACTGAGGTGAAACTTCATATATGGTGACAGATGAGCCAAGATTGAACGAAACGTGTACATTTCTAAACATCTTGAAATCTAATCTGATACCTCAATGTTTTAGACACATTCGTCACAACCAAGTATATATATATCTATATATCTGCATATATATATATGATGAACAGGAAATACTGGAACTCGTCGGGCTATTCGTAGCTTTGGAGAACGAGGAAGTCGGACCGAATGCTTGGGATTGACGACGACGAGATCCCATTATCGGCCAATTTTTCTAAAGTTCAAAGAGACCCGAGCTTCTGTTTGGGACCGGTTGTCATTGATCGGACGCCGGTTGTATCGCACAGATCCAATTGCAGCGCTCGACTGAACCACGGACGGCAAGCCAAGTGACTGAACGCTGCAGTGTTTGGCCGGCGCGTTGGCCAAGTCCTCGAGTGGAATAACACAAACAACTGCAGCGCAATACAAACAAGAGAACTGAGGCTTTAACACATGCTATATAGAGTTTAATAAGCAACCCCCCCCCGACACGATCTCAACAAAACATTCACATTAAAAGCCTGATAACTGTCGACACTGTCTGGGGTATTAGATTGAACGGTGATGCATAAGTGGTCATTATGACTACCGCCTGGGTTGTGTAATGACACTCTATATCATTCTCATAGTAAACAAAGTCATGTCTGCAGAACAGCAGCATGTTGGCGTTGAGTGAGCATGCTAACGTTAGCATTTAGCCCACCGCTAGAGTGGCTGCAGACTCTAACATAAGACGTGTCATTGTTCATCACATATGATACACAGTATGTATTATGGAGAGTGGCGTTAATAGCTATGTTCATCTGCAGTAAAGAGGTAATAGATAGCCTATCTACCTAGTTAAACTGTATTTTCCCCAAATGACGCTTTACTGCACCATTTTACTGTAGCGTACTACATTAAGTGAAGAGCGGCGTCCGTGCATGCGTCTCAGGTTTCATGCGTCTGCTCGCCGAGCGCCGTCTGCACGCGGAAGCGTTTGTCTCTCGGAGGAACGCGTCCCGCTCTCTATGCTGCCGAGTTCCCACAACATCAGCAGAAACCACTGGTCTGCAGCAACTCCACACATTTCCATATCCAATCTCATTCAGACTTAGGTATTGCCGAGAGGTGCAGAATTGCACCAGAGGCGAACCAAAACGTTGTAAATATGAGCCTGTCTACTGCAGCCACAGCGGGGGGTGGGGGTGGGGGGGGGGGGGGGTCGCCAACTGTCCTGAAACGAGATGCGAGTTGAAAAAGTGCAGGAAACACAATGTGTTCCTCTCCCGCTAATGAAAAACAAAAAGGCAGATGGTGTGCGACAGAGCCACTTCCAAACAGTTTGATGAGTCTGATTCTAAATGGCCAAAAAGAATAAAATGTTTGAGCTTCTTTCAATGACATAATACGCTATGTGAGCAAGAAGGGGCATTCATTTTTCAATATCAAACCATCTCCTGGATTTGTTTGGATTGATTTAACTTTTGAATAATTGAAAATGAAGGGGGGGTTTTTGGGAGGGGAAAAAAAAACAAGCCATGGGAGTGAGTCCTACAATTTCTCATTTATTTAAATGTGCCACTTTCCCCCAGCACATCTGAATAATGGCACACAGTCTGCCAGATTGAATTTTTGATGATGAATAAATAATGGATGTTGGTGGGTAAGTCAGTTAATATTTTAGCCATGAGTTTGTCATAACTGTTTAATAGGATAGCTGCAATAAATACATCTCTGTGACTCTTTTGTGCCTCCGTCTCTGTCTGTCTAGTTCTGTATATATATATATTTTTTTTTAGGCATCATTCAATTTTTTATCGCTCTCCTAAAACTACATTTACTTCAAATGCTTCTCGTATCGGGCTCCTAACCCCTTTCATGAAGTTCTCCTCTCACTCCGTTTGTCACTAATTTAAAATAAAATCATATTTATGTTTCAGTGAAGTGAACAAGCCGTACCTTTCCAGTGGGTTCTGCTGGACACGTCTGACAGCGAAGCTACATGTTGACCACAAATGTCTTCTATCCTGAGATAGCTCATTTCATAATAACGATATATAACATATATGAAATAATAAGCCTTTTTTTTGTAAATTAAATACTTGACAAATTCAAAGTACTAGTAAGGATTTTCTCTGCTTAAGTTAATAAATGTCGGCTTCACCTATATCATTTCTAAACAAAGGGGACAGCAAATGTGCGGGCATCAGACATCAAGGCTCATAATTCATACATGCACATCTCTGACCTCACTGATTCTTGCTTGGTTTTGATTGGCTGCCGTTTAATTTTGCTTTAGGAGCCCATCGACACATTTTTATATTTGGCTTGTTAAAAGCAAAGCACCTGCCCCTGAAGATAGAAATAATATACATCTGTGATTCTTCTGACATTGGGCAACGAGGCGATCCTTCTTTCTCTTTGTGGCATCCAAAAGATCACGGAAAAGGACTTAATATAGGGGCAACGAGGATTTCTCAGCACTTCATTCGTCTAGACAATTAACGCTCGCGACACTTGATGGCGCCTGGTCCGTAATGACGCCATTATGTTGCAACGTTAACTTAAGCAAGTCATTAGCAGGTAAATATATGAAGTCGAGTTTGCTGAGGAAATGACTCAGAGGAGAAGCAGTAATGGGGACTTTTTTGGAGAGGCTACCAAGTATGAGAGGGTAAGAGAGCAACGCAGCTCAAATTAAGGCCACCTCGGCATCTTAACGCCGCGATAACCAAAGGGTCTCCCGTACGCCGGCAGTGAGACGACGGGTGTCACACTGTGGCATCACCATCTTCACAATCAGTTTCCAGAGTTGAAACTCCCTCTCCTGTAATATTCTTCTGCTCCAGATGCGGTGGCCGGAGTAGATTGATCGCTTGATTAAGCTCCTCCATTCATCGTAAATTATTCACTGGATTTTCAGAGTCTAATTAATTTCCCCCCTTATTATTTACTGTTCCGTCTGCATTCCTCGTCAGAGACGTTACCCATCGCACCAAGGGGACGGAGCGCTTCGAGCGCGCACGTCGTCTTCCCGTCCGCCGATTGATGACGAGCCGAGGGAACGGAGAGACAGAAAAAAAAAAGAAAAAAAAAGGCCATTATGTTATGGGAAGTGTGATCCTTTTAAAAGCTGGCCTCTAATCTCAAATCTCTATTTGATCAAGACTCCAGCGTCACACGCTCACAGCTCTTTAACTCTTCGATTGAGATCGGCGGGAGGAAATTGGACACTTCTCACTGCAAATGTGGAGACAGAGCCATCTGTCAGCGGAACGGGCCTGGCTCGTTGTCCATCAAGACGACTGAACTCTGGAACACGTGGTGCACACTGCGTCTCTCTCATCCCTCACTCCACCACTCTGCCTCGTTCCCACCCCCCCCACCACCACCACCACCACCACCTGCACGCCTCTCGCTGGTGATTTCCAATGCATTTTTAATGATGATTTAGCGGGGAAGTGAATGATAAATTTCAGAATGGCGATATTACGATCTTCCAGAGTAAAAATAATGGGGTGAATGTACACATTTATCTTTTCTTTGAAGTGTATTTTTTTTTTCCTCCCCACTTTAATGACCCTCCTTGGCAGAGACACACACACACACACACACACACACACACACACACACACACACACACACACACACACACACAAACATGCACGAGGGGCCAAATCCTGCAGATGGAAATCTAATGCCTCCGCCTGCCTCGTCTCCCTCTCTGCCTCACTCTCTCTCACACTTTTAGCTCCTCTGCTGTGAAACCCTGCCCAACAGGTCAGCCTGCTGACACATCTGTCAATACATACTCTGGGAGGTGGAGTATAACCTTGCCCTGCGGTACCGTCCTAATGTTTCCTACTCAGCATTGCTTTCTTCACAAAGGAAGGATCCAAACGGCGACGGCGCGCGACGTGCACGCTCGCCCACGCTCGCGCGTGCGTGAGCATGTGCGGCGCATTAAATCAACACAATTACCAAAAATCACGAATGAATTAGGTACAATTACGGTGGATTGCAGCTGTTGTGCTGGATGCGGGCGAGCCCTCGGTGATGCTTTGGGGCTTTCGCGACGAGCCTCGTAACCGATCCAAGAGCCGACCGGAAGAAGTCTCTCTTCCCTCCGACAGCACCGTGTGGTACATCTGATAACAAGCCTTTGTTGTGGGTATGTGGGATTTTGAGCAGCTGGAATATATCTGCGTCATCTTTTGCAAAAGGTACATGTGCCCCCAGCTAGCCTGCTTGCCTGCTCACCGCTGATCTGGGACCTACTGTGATTCATGCTCACCAAGCCTCCCGTGTCCTCTCATCTCTGCTCTGGGTTACTCTTTTGTTTCTCTCTCTCTCTCTCTCTACTTATTTTTATTCTCCTGCTTTCATCGAAAGCTCCCGTTTTTTCATTCGTGTTCCTGTTCCTTCCTTGCCTCGCCCTATTTTATTTTTTTTCCCTCTCAAGGCCCGCTGGCCACCTTGCAGCACCACAAATCTGATATTACAATGTCCCGTTGCCCCCCCCCTTTCCTTTCGCGTCAGCAAGAGATATCGAAAAGGGAGAAAATGAGGAAAAAGACATGGAGGAGCGCGAGGGTCAGATAACAAAAAGGGAGGATGGAGGGAGAGCGAAGCCAAGAGCGCTTTGGGACGGCTGCCGTCATTTGTAACCTTCACACTGGTGAAGCCCCTGGTTCCACAGGGCTACTGTACGCACGTTACCCAAAATGGCTCCATCTGTCTGCAGCAGAAAACTAAACAAGTGAGCACGCTGCTCCATTAAAGGCACTAAATCCCTCCCTATGCAAAAAGCACTCTTCACTTACGTAACGGCTCGTAATGGCTCGTTACCGCTTTGATCCACCAACACACACACACACACACACACACACACACACACACACACACACACACACACACACACTCCTCTCACACATTCATACCGTCATTCTAACAATAGGCCTATACTCCTGCGAGCCACTTAGGCTTTGATACCACAATCCAGCAATGGGCTTCAACTATATAGATGTGTCCAGAGCTAAAGAGGAAGATAATGTTGCGATGATGAAAAAAAAAAAAAAAATGATCAAAAGAATAGAGGCGATTAGAAAAAAAGGATTTGTGTGTGTGTGTGTGTGTGTGTGTGTGTGTGTGTGTGTGTGTGTGTGTGTGTGTGTGTGTGTGTGTGTGAGGAGAACATGCCCACCGGAAGATGAAAAAAAAAAACCACACTGCAGCATTGAGGCTTTGGAATTCATTTTCGTACATGCCAATAGAAAGGCGGTGTTGTTATGAAGAGCAGTACCAAACTGAAATCAATGAAACCGGGGGATTGTTTTTTCTCTTTATAAATTGAATAACTCTCTTTTTCTTCCCTCCCCCATGCTCTTCTTTCAAAAAGGAACAATGGATTGATGCAAGGACGCGATCACGGCACGCACACACACTCACACAAACGCATCAAACTGTCTCTTTGTATATATTCTACGCAGCTGTTAAACACATACTGTACACACACACACACACACACACACACACACAGTGTACACACAGACTGACGCGACCTAATTTGATCAATCCCTCCTCTGAGAAAGTTAACTTCTTTCAACGGCAATCTACTGTAAGTACAGGCTGGAATGCGCAAATGGAACAATATGTGCACGCACACGGGCAAACACAAATCCTGGCAGTGCTGTCAGACAGTCACACATCACACTACTTCGTGAGGAGTTTCCATCTGTACAGGCGAAGGCGGCGCGGGTACAAAGTGACAGCGAGAGAGAGACACACACACACACACACACACACACTCACACACAGTACAAAGAGTTAAAATGCCCCAATTTTCACTTGCTGAACTTGTCTGAGTGCAGGATTTGTACATCTAAATGCATCTGCCAGCTGTGTAAGGGATCTGACAAATGGATGGGGTTCTTTGGGGGGGCTTGAAAACTTTTTTTGCTGGCCGGCGTTTCCTCGAGGCCACCCAGAGCGGGGGAGAGGACGAGACAGAAGCCGAGGTTGTTAGAGTTGCCACTGCTACCATAGAAGAACTCCCCCCACACACACACACCCCCCACAGGGAAATCACAGGCCCACTGAACCAGGGAAGTCTCTCCGCTTTGCTCTGCTCCAGTCCACACTGCCTCCTATACCTCCAGCCAGCTCAGCAGGTTCATTAGTTCCAACAAGGATACCCACAAAACCAGCCGGTCCATCATGTAACACACACACAGCACAGAGCTACAGTCTTCACCCCCTTTTACTTACAGTAAGAACATGTAATGTCGAGTGGTACAAGTCTACTCTTGACATGTATTGAAATACTTAAAATACAGCATTATGAGTAGGGCTGTATAATTAATAAGAATTCGCAATTTGAAACGTTGAAATATTCAAATCGCAAGAGCTCCCGTTATTCAGAATTTGCATAATGGTCCCTTCAGTTTAAGCAGGCGGCTGTTGATTTCATTTGGCTATAATGACCAAAGAAATTCTGTAAGTTTGCATGTTAAGTTAAAAAAAAAAAAAAAAAAAAATATGAATATAAATCAATAAATCAGGACCTCCAGGATTCAGAGCGGTTGTCTTCAGTCTGTGGAGCCAACGTTAGCTTGCAGAGTGCTGCAACGTTTTGCACGTCTTCAGTCTGATATTATCATAAGTGGCAAACTATGCAGCTGTGACCAACAAATATAAAGCCACTTTGAACACCGTGGTTACACTAGATTTGAATACTGTTTAGCAATCTCAAATATACCATCAACTATACCACACTAAATATTAAGTCATCAAAGCAAGACAAATTGGTCATTTCGTTCATGCATATTTAAGAATATGCAGGTTTACTTCTCTGACTGGCTTAAAGAAAATAACATCAAACAGCTGCATTATTCTTTGTGAATCTATTCATGTAGAAACTATATAAGCATGTGATCTTGCTTAGTGCAATTAGATAGTTTCCATATATTGTTCAGGCCTATTTACAAGACATGTAGGAAGATGTATGCATGAAGGATGGTCATGCCCTCTCGGTTCTGCCTGATGTGCCACAGTTGCCGCGTATGGGAGCCTTAAGGAGTATTAAAGTGAGTTAGAGATACATCCTGGCAGACAAGTTTGTGTCTGTGTGTGTGTGTGTGTGTGTGTGTGTGTGCATGGCTGTCATGCAAGCCTGATATAATATCTGAGCTGGGTCTCTGCCGAGTGTGTTTTTGATAGATGTGGGCCTGCAGTGGGTGAGCTGTCAAGGCAAACCTTCCACCTTTTTTTTTTTTTTTTTTTTTTTTACAGCGGTGTGTCGGATGCGTTGGAGATACATAAACATCCTAACAGTTTGGTGATTTGCTAACGTATTGATGTGGTGGTTTTGATCCGTTTGTGTTTCCTCATGGCACAAAAGTGGAGCTTGGGCTATAAAAATCCAACATAGCGTCTGTAAAATATATACTTCTTTAGTGCGAGTGTGTGCGAGTGTGTGTGTGTGTGTGTGTGTGTGTGTGTATCTCAACGTGTGAGCTGGCAAGGCACAGCTGTACTTTATGGTATTCTACTCATATACAAACAGTTCTTTCAGTGCTTTGGAAAGTTTGGAGAGCTCAAAGTGCTATTGATTGCCTACAATCCGACTAGGCAACCCCATTGGGCTTCATTGAAGTCTCAGCTATACTTTGTATGTGTGTGTGTGTGTGTGTGTGTGTGTGTGTGTGTGCGTGCATGTGCCATGTGTACAGCTAAGCTATCACTTAAGATCTTATATTGAGAAGATAAAAGAAGAGTTGCTCAAACTTAGCTCGTGTGTGATTCAAGAATGATGTCATGGAAACAGATGTGCAGCAAACGGCCCTGTAAGAAATCTAGCTCGCAAAAAAACAAAACAAACAAAATCAATATTGGTGTTTTTTACAGCACAATATTGCATCCCTTGTTGTTTGTGTTTCTTGTGTGGAATTAAATTGTATTTTCGTCAGAGCAATCTTGGAGAAAACTCTTTTATGAGAAAGAATGTTGTCGTCCTGAAGTTCAATTTCCCTCACATTCATTTGGAAAAGATTGGAAAGCAGCAACCTTGACTTATCTCGGCGTTCTTTTGTGTTTCATCACAAAAGAAAGTTATATACGACAGTGTCACTGGTGCATCCACTCATAAGTCACGGTAGCCATTTTGTTTCTTTCAAGTGTCTCGTTTTTTTTTTCCTCGACGCGAGTTAAGAGCATATCTGACGACGTAGCCTCGGTCACCGTTTCTTATTATCCGGTGAATTGGATTTCAAGGCTGTTAAGTAGCACTCTAATCTCCATTTTTACTCTAACTGGCCTCCATCTGTTGTAAAAAAAAAAAAAAAAAAAAAGCACAGGGCACGGGTGACAGCACACCTACAGCAACAAATCAAATATGCAGAGTTACCACAATAATCCCCGACCACGTCTTGTGATACGAAAACAAACATGACACCACGAGAGATCTCTATTACGTGATCCCCTCCCCACCGGGTCTGAAAGGACTGTGTCAAAAGGAGCCGAGGCTGGAAGATGAAGGTTTTGGTGTTACTGCTTTAGATTACATGGGAGAGAGACGGGCTGACTCACGGAGAGAGAGAGAGAGAGAGAGAGAGAGAGAGAGAGAGAGAGAGAGAGAGAGAGAGAGAGAGAGAGAGAGAGAGAGGGGGAGAGAACGAGTGTTTACGTGTGTGATAGCGAAATAACAAGTGCCGGAAGATGGAGACCGATAGATGTAGGGAGGAGAGGGACTAGATAGCAGCGTTAGCCATCCCCCCCCACCCCCACCCACCCCCACCTCCCTATTTTCACACAACCTCTCATCTCATCCGACGCTCCCCGATGCCGACTGATCCGGAGCGAGTGTTGGGGTTGCGGGACATGCTTTGCATTCTCATCCCTATCGGCTTCACCATAGCAGCTCTCCGTTTAGTCAATCACAGTTGTTTTGATTCGCTTCAGGAACACTGGAATTAATAGGTTAAAAAGAAAAGAAATCACGTGGGGTATCATTTTCCTTTGCACAGATATTTTCTTCTGCCAAGTTTACTGACCTGAGACAAGATATGGTGGTATTATAGGACACACAATCATCAAATGAAAAACCCAGGGCAGGCATATTTACATGACCTTTAATAAGTGGATATAAAAAAGGGAGGCAAGGCAGCTCATAGGCAGCACATTGTTGGTCATAGCCACTTAGTCATTGATCAGCTCCATCACAAAACATAAAGGTTACATCAGCCAACTGTAATGTAAGCGTTAACTACAGCCTTGTGTTCGAGGATACTGGTGGGACTGTGAGAGCTCAAACCACAGGCCCCGGTTCAGAGAGCCACCATGCGAGTGACTCCGACTGATCTACGAGATCTACTGAGGCACATGACAGGAAGCAACATATCGTCTGACACCTGTCAAGCTTCGTAAATTACGAGACACGTGCCACAAGTGGGATTCCTTCCAAACTGTAGCTTCTGAACGACACGATCCACATAATTTGAATTGGTTTGAAGTCAAACAACCGAGAGGAAATGAATTGTTTTTGGGTGAACTATTGTGCTGAAAGGGGTGAGGAACTGTTCTTTTGTATATACACACACAAGTATAAGATATTATAGAGCAATTCATAGTCCCTGCTGCCACCTTTTTTTCATAACAGGTGCATTCATTTGGACATTACATCAAACTAAGTTGCCCATTTTTTTTTTTAAAAAGTGCAACATGGAACACTACTACTTCTCTTGTCTCAAAACATGTTGCAATGGCACCAGAGGAAGTTTGCCTTTTTCTGTGGTGCCACACAATAACATAAGCCCATCCTCGCGAGGAGGTAAGAGGATAGGAAGGGTAAATCCTTCTTGGTTTCCAAAAAGGCGCCAGGCTTTCTCACTGCCCCGAAATCCGATCCCGGTTTCCAGGGGGGAGCCCTCTCCCTCATGGGCCGTCAATAGCCCTCTACTGACCTTGTGGAACATTGACTATTCCCCAAAGTGGAGCTTGCCCGGCTGCAACACAACGCACGTCGGCTCCTGTCTCAATTCATCCGAGCGGGCTCTGGGAGGATGTCTGTGTGCCATATGTCAACACTCCAAACAGCGCAAACACGATTTCCAGAGATTCAGCTCAAGCACAGCCCAGGGCTTACATGGGAGGGGACGATTTAAGAATATTTAGCAAAAGACGCAGCCGAGATGCGCAATACAACTATCCGCCTGTTCACACTCGCAGCCGTGATTTCAGCATTATTCAGATCCACTCAGATCACCAATGTGTATATCAAGTAGCCTAATAACACTCTGGAGCGTCGTGTCACGCTAAACGCAAGCAGCCACGGGGACCGTGTGATCCGCGGCTGGGTTCAGACATTGTGACAGGAACAGAAGTGCCAGTGCCCGCCGGGAGCTCGTGTGCAGCTACCGTCTCCACAGCGCACACAGATTCACCCGAGAGACACATTCTCAAAAAAAAAAAAAAAACTCGGCGTGGTGACACTGCGCCAAGCAGATGCACCACTCCTCGCGAACCCCACGGCGCAAAAAAAACAACAACTGAGTGAACATACCTGGTTTTTATGCCGAGTCCCATCTTCGAGTTCAGAAGAGCTGTTCATGATTCCCCATTGGTCATTTACCATACTACGGAGAATCTGCGCATCCGATCCGCCTGTGTGTTCCAGGCGACAGAGAATAAGCCCGCTCTTTCGAAGTCTTTACCTGTGATTTAGCCTACTCCATGGGGGGAAAAAAGGGGGCTCTTTAACGCCAAAAATGAAGAGAGGCACAACTACTTCTGCGGGCTCAGCAACCGCAAACACCGCACAAATTACGCACCAAAATCCACCCCCCCCCTACCCCCTCTTCGAGAGTCTCCCGATTATCTTGCCGTTATTCCAATTAAAAAGAATGAAGAGGAGTGTTGGTAGGCTCCAGGGTTTGTAACTTGACCAACAAAACGCCTCAGAATTATGTTGGATTTAACAAAAACAAAAAATTAACCCCAAAAATGATCCAGAAAGCAAGTCGCAGTCCTTTAACTCCATAAAAAGGCACCGACACAATCTTCCTTGGACTGAGCTTGCAAAGTGCAGTCTGACCTTTCTGTCCATCCACTCCCGTGTCCTGGACACTTGGACACCCTGGTTAGCCCGGACTGTGTCCAGTTACGACTGAACAGAAGTCTCCAAATACCGAGCCCGGGGACGGGGACGGGGGGGGCGGATAGAGTCTCCTTTCTTTTCTGATCTGGCTGGTATTTCACAGAGATGCCTTTGACAAGCCGGGTACGGGGGAGATTAGCGTGCTCCGCTTGTGTGCCGCGCGGGGCGCTCCGTGCCTCCGACTGTCAATCAGCGCGTCCCTTCGGTACGCACGCCGCGCTCCAAGGCAGCGTTCCTTCCCTGTGCCGCCCTGCCCTCGACTGCTGAGCCGCCGCCTCCCCGCCTGCTACTTCACTTCCACCGCACCACGGTCCCTCCTATTCCACTGCAAACCCAAAACAGCGGCAGATTGCGGCACCTTTATGCGTGATGTGTGCACACTCACTGTCTAAGGGGTTCATGGAACATAATCCCGGAAGGCAGAATGCTGATGGAGTCCTCTCGCAGGAACACGCGACGTGTGCAAATCTACCAAAGGTTGCAACACATTTTGAAGCTCGCCTAGTGCGTACATTGTTCCACCCGGAGACCTGGTTAGGTGTGGTGGTTATCTCAAAGTCTTAATGAGTGGCTGTGACATCATCCAGCGCTGCTAATTTGAGTGGCAGCCTTTGGAAGAAGAGCTGCTTGTTTGGGAGTTTAAAGCAGAGGGACCTCACTACAGTAGAAAGATGAAACAGAATAATAAACCTATTTATTATCTATCCACATTTTTATAATTTATTGCATAGAAAGCCAATTTAAAACCAGCCGAGTGCAAACATATAGCTGCATCTAAGCAAGGCTCAGCAGCGGTAGCCTATAGCACATGACTGGAAATAATGAGGAGTGATATTGGAAGAAAATGCACCGGGCTGTGTTAAGTTTTTTTTTTTTTAGTTTTTTTTTTTAAGAGGTCCTTGTCTCAGAAGTACGTTTCCAAACAGGAAATGCTCTCACTGTGTAATGACTATCATAAAGCGTTATTATGTGACACTTGAATAACTCAGCTGGGTTTACATAAGAGCTCTAATGTTTGAACTCCAGGTACACAGTAAATTAATCAACCGGTGCCTACAGAAATCAATTGACAGTTTTCTGTTCCTGCTGACAGGCAACACAGCAGAGCACAAAGACGCCCCCCCCCCCCCCCACCCACCCTCTCTCTCGCTTATACACATAGTCATTACCGTCAATAATGTGGTCCACAACAGTGGCCATGTTTTTGCTCAGTTAAAGTGGTTTGATAGACAGATGATTAGAGGTCTAATCCCTAGTGCAGCGACCAAGGCAAGTGTCAGATTACTCATCCCTGTGATGAACCTGCACACACAAGGGGGGGGGGATGCTTGTATTGATGGATGACACCCCATCAATACAAGTTTTAATGTTAAATGTTAGAACATTAAAAGTTTTCACATTCTGTGATTTTTTTATTTCTTATTTTTGAAGGAAGATTCCACACATAACTGGGCTTTGATTCACAGCCAGCACACTTTTTTTTTTATTTTAAGGTTTAACACATTATCATGAACTCAGCAATTGGTTTCATCAAGAATTATGAGCTTGGCAACATAAGTGGACAACCCTGTCGATCGTCAACTTAACCTTCAATGTAGCCAAGTTAAAAAAAAAACAGTCCATAAAACATAATAAATACACAATGCATAATACAAATATGAAGAAAAAAATATATATCACATGTGATGTCACATGTTTCCAACTAAGTCCCGCCCTCATTATGCTTGTGAGAGTACAAAAAAGAAATACAGATGATTGATGAATTCATTAAATTAACCTTGAACATGGTGTTTATTTTTGTGTACATGTTATGTGTGCATATATATTAATTATTTTGAATTAATAGTCAAATTTTCCACATTTTTCATACACATATTAATTAGTTTTGCCGCTCTATTCTGCCTGAATATGCTCATCGACTGCTCTTTCAAACATCAAGATCACATCATTCAGGAAACAGTAATGGTAAATTGCAGAGTCTCGACATGTTTGCATTCATCACCAAATAGCGACTCTATTTGCATGGATTGTGTTTGTTGTGAGTCGGAGTAAGGTGACATGTCATCGATCATTATGTAAAAACAGACACTTTGACTTATGCCTGGAACAAAAGGCAGTTAACACAAAATGTCTCAACACCCCGAGGCCTTGGTTCGTATTTAATGAAAAAAGAGAAATGTGCAAACATTGCACATTTGCTGACAAACTGCAAGGGGTATTGAACTCAGTCGATTTCCTTCCGGGCTTTTTCGGCAAAATATTGTAATAACACAGCGATTTCCTTCACAAAGAAAAGCCATGACTGTAATATCAAAAGGAGAAGGACTAAAGGACGACTGCCAAAAGACACACCAGCTGGTGATCATGTCTTTGTATGATAATGTGTGTGCTTGCAGAGGTGCATGTGTGTGTGTGTGTGTGTGTGTGTGTGTGTGTGGCTGCTCAGTTCTGGCTCCGTGTTTGAATGTCACTGAAACCTGATCAGCCAAAGGCATTCAGAGAATAGGAGAAATCTCCCAGGAAGAGCTGTTTATCTCTACAATTAGCCCAGACAATACAGCCTTTTATTGGCTTTGCTGTTTGATGTGTCCAATATCCAAACGTGTGTGTGTGTGTGTGTGTGTGTGTGTGTGTGTGTGTGTGTGTGTGTGTGTGTGTGTGTGTGTATTGCTAAAGCCCTGCACTTGGTTCAATGTTTCTGTCTGAGATTTTTTTTTTTTTTTCCCCATGGCTGTGTTTTTTTTTGTTGGAATTTTTCACGCATGGAGTGGCAGCAGTACAAATGCACAGAACTGTGAAGAAGCAACAGAGTGAACTGCCCTTCCCCAAAATGCCAAAGCCTATAATTTGCAGAACGACAGAATTGCAAAAAGAAAAAAAGAAAATAAATAAGAAGGAAACGGTGTAGTCCGGAAAAAGGATGGGTGTAAGAACAGCACCGAATGCCACCGAGTCGGTTCTGCTAATACAAATGAACAGCTGTTTGAATCTAGTGAGAACTAAACAGTATATATGCACATAGAAACACACACACACAAGTACACACACGTGCACAAACTGACATCCGCACACAAAGCGCTCCACAAAACACACACCTGAATAACTGTAAGTGTAATCAAAGTGACAGTCCCTATACTCCCATCAAAAGAATTCAGTACAAAAAAAAAAAAAAAATCAATGGGGGACACAAACAGAGGCTGTGCAGACTGAGGCAGAAGTCTCTGGCGTTATTAATGTCTAATGATGGGTCTTTCTCCAGAACCTCCAGAGGCGGGGCAAAGCGCTCGCACCTCTGAAGTGCAAAGTCAAGTGCAGCGTTGCACGTCTCCCTGGCTGCTCCTGTTAATTCCCTAACTTAGCCCGAGGTTAGCCACATATAGGTTGAGGGATGTGAGCGAGGTTACTGATGCATCAGGTTCTTTGCAGGGCTCTTGGCCCCCCCCCCCCCCCCCCCCCTTTTTCTTTTTTTTCTCGGTTAACCCTGTGTGGGCAAAGCTGTTCCATCTAACACTGCACACATACTCGCTCTTGCAAACTCGCAATTCCTGAGCAGCGAGGGGTCCACTGAGTACACACCCATAGAGGTGACATTTACTAATGAGGGTAATTAGATGTAAATCCAGGAGATGGAATTCCATAAGTGGTGGTGGTGGTGGTGGTGGTGGTGCTGATGATGATCACAGAAATGATTGTAATGATCATGAGCTTGAAAATATGGTGGGTGTTTCAAATGCTTTACGACTTTTTTTACTGTCTTCATTACCGTCTCCAAGCTACGAAATACGATTATGTCCTCCATGATAACTAACAGCATTTACAGGATGGATCGCATTCTGAGCTCTGCTGTAGTCGTCTCCCTCTCCGGGCCCCCACCCTCCCGCCGGTGAGTCAGATGTTCCCTTTTTTTTTGCAAACTTTCGATCCATGTTTTTTTTTTCTGATCAGGCGGCCCCCGTGTTTTGCTCGCGTCTGTCTCGTTAGAGTTCTGTTTGTCTCTTTGGCTCGCCGTCAGGAATGACTCGAGCTGTGTTTGCTGAATGGTTTGTAATTATCCGCGGGACTCCCTCGGGCAATGCTCCCCCGGGGGCTCCTCTGCAAGTATACAGTGCTCCACCCACCAATGAACCCTTTCTTTTGGGAGCTGTGAGAGCAGCAACACGGCGCATCATAAAAAAGAAAAAAAAAAGAAAAAAAAAAAAAGGCGCAAGTATGTATAAGGGGCTTATAAAAACATGCGAGCGGAAGAAAGCCTTCTCTGTGCTCGGTTTACCTGGAAGCCTGATCTTCCTCTGCGATCAACACTGCCCTCTCACCCCTTTTTCATGTATTACCACTTGCTTCCTCCGTGTCTCTTCCGATTGTACCGTATGGCAAAAAAAAAAAAAAAAGCTTACCTACCAAAAATACACGACTACGTGATCCTATTGCTCTCTCTAAGGAACGTCTTTAATGTGTTTTATGTGGGGCTGAACTCCTAAAATCCAATCTGTACCTTTTTGGGGGATTGGGAATTAAGTAGGCAGGCGGTAATCCCAGAATTCTGCTCCTGTAATGTCTTATAATTCCATTTAAACTCCTTACCCCCCACTGGGACATCCCTGTACCTATGGTGTAGCCCAACCCTTTCTATTAAATTCGCTCCACAGTTCCAAACTACTTGTGTTTGTGTCTGTTCTCCTCTCTGGCCGTGTACTATACGACTTTGTTAATAAGGTGGAAAGTATTGTAAACCAGGTTTCCGTCTTCCCTCTTATAGTCAAATTTCACGCATGCGATCGCAGCTTGAAGGTTATTTACAATGGAAGGACACCTCGTCTTACACTGCAAACAAGGCGCGTCGTTATTTGGAAGCTGTAGCTCTTGGGTAAGAGCCACCAGCAGCCAGTGACAGCGCTGTCATCACATTCTTCGCACCTGTGGACCGCATTCTGCGTGGGAACGCTGTGGTTCCTTCCGCTCCGTCATAATCAGCCTTCAAGTCGTGGAAGGAGGAATGTCATTTGTACATAATTTGGGACTCGGGGCGTGTAATCTGCATTTGAAAGTTTGCGATCATTTCCCAGAATTCGATGGGACTGCACTGTTCGACCCCACAGCTCTGGAAACAGATCGGTTGAGAGTGAGAGAGTGAGAGAGGGAGAGAGAGAGAGAGAGAGAGAGAGAGAGAGAGAGAGAGAGAGAGAGAGAGTCTCTTCTGTGGCAGTGATGTGTGCGAGACGGGAGATGAAATTCTACTCCTCCACTGGGTGTCTGTGCACTTTCAGGTGAAACCGAAGAAAGGGAAACCAAAGAGATGAATGGAAATGACATATAATAATCCCAATATCACAGTTCTGCAGCTTGAAATAATGCAGCTTGTTGGAGCCGATGGCGGAAAGGCAAGACTGACGTTAACCTACCGAATACATTCCTGAGGAGAGAGCAAGGTAAAAGGGTGTCTTGATAGAAGAGGTGTGTGCTTGAGTGGGCATGGATGAAAGAGACGCCAACTCTTTCATCTTTGTGTCAAGTAAAAAAAAAGAAGAAATAAAATCAATCAGTGTACAAATAACGTAAATTGCTAAGTTGGGGAGGCAGCCGAAGGTGACAGGGTCTGCTCTCCGAAAAGCATTTTCTCCCCTAAATATATTTTGGCCTTCGATTTTGTATCTCAATCTAACAATATACGATGCCAACACAGAATATATAAATATTTGAATAATTGATACTTGGCTAAAAAGACCGGATGCCATCAGTCAGTCAGCGATGACTTTCACAATATGGAGCAATTGTTTCTCCCAAAAATTGAAAATCTATGAATGAAAACATGACCTTTCAGCCATGGGCATTCATTAAATACATGACAAACAACAAAGACGGAGCATATAGATCATTGTTTCCTGTTGTGGGTCGATGCTCTCCCCGTAGATAATTTTGTACATTTTAAAATTGAAATGTTCAATCTGGGGACCTTTGAGAGCAAAATCAAGAGGCTGGATCTGTGAAGAACTCTGTTCTTGTGAACGGTAACGAAGTACATTTAGGCTACTCAAGTACTTAAGTACGATGTTCAGGTACTTGTACTTTACTTGAGTAACTCCATTCCAAGGGAAATATTGTAAAATCTAGAGCCGGTCGCTGCGGATGAAAATATGTGTAAAATAGGCGTAAAATATTGTCAGTTCAATATGAAACTGCAGCAGAACAAAATAGACTTTGGCGAGCCACCAGAGTCTATGTAATTAATGGGAAACGCTGTAAACGTCTATTAATAGCTCAAGATGAGCAACGTTCTGTTTGACCGAAAAGGACTTCCTGGTGGGAAATGCATTAGGATCCTCAGTTAAAGATTTGCATTACAGCCAACAAGAAGCGGACGATAATCCTCCCAGGCCTTGGCCTATTCAAGACAGGATCAATAAACAATGATCAATGCAAGAGATGCAGGGAAATGTCAAAAAAAAAAGCTGAATAAACTCAATGATTTCACTCTACGATACATAGACATAGAGATAACCTAGCCATATATGTGATCAAAAGAACATCGAGTGACCTTATTTTACCAACGTTTCGACCAAATATGGTCCTTCAAAAGACACCCGGCGATGATTTGTTTAGAGTTTCCTATATAATGGAATGAGAGAGAGAAAAAAAAAAAAAAGAACTTTAGCAACAAGAAAAAAGAAAAAGAACAATTTTAATGAGGCCTATCTATTTACAGAAAAATGAAGTATCCCTCACATCCAATTTAGTCTCCTGAGGAATGAACACGCAAAGGCACAATGAAGATACAACAATTCAACACTGGCTGTGCGCCAGCTCTTGGCAGTCATCCAATTAACGCCTCAGTGTGGGTTAATGTATTGTCATGCCCCTTTAATAGCCTGCAATTGAGGATCCTTGTAGCAGTGACTAAACCAATGAACACAACATTATCGCGTGGAAAAATAGATAGGACCCCCCCCCCCCCCCCCCCCCCCCCACACCTTTCTTTTTGAAGGTGATATCGTGCCACGCTGTTTAGATGTAACGGCGTTCATTTAGTGCACCTGTTTTATACGCTACTCCTCTGCAACCCATCATGCTTTGAAGTGTAAGCGCATGCCATAATTAGAAAGACGGGGCAAAACGGTGGTAATAGATGGAGTTAGTAATCCGACATCGTGCCCCTTTTTACCTTCTGCTTCACAAACTGACCCTCGGGTATTTTCAAAACCCCACGACCTCCACAGATGCTCTCAGGGCTGGGCCACAGCAGCGATTTAAAACAGCGAAAAACATACAGCAAAATGAACTCGTTCCAATGGTAAAGTTGCACCACTGACCAATTAGCAAACCGTCTTGACAGTGCTGACCTTTGAGTCCGAAGTGGAGGAAGCTATCGTATAGCTTGTTGGCTGTATTGCACCATCCAGTGCATTCATACCATGCAGAAGTGAGTCGATACGATAAATTAAATTTCCATAATCAAGAGTTACCTATGCTTATTCTATAGTAAACATAAAGCAAAATACAAAAGGTTGTATGCTAAAAAAAAAAAAAAGAACAAAGACACATTGAATTTGAGATGCTGCCTGTTTAAAGACCAATTTGGCCAGAACATATGGTGCACTGGTGTTCAAGATAACTTTATCCAGGATTAGCAAATCAATCCTCAGGTTGCTTTTAACCAAATTAGCTGGATGAGAATACAATGGATTTTTTTTTTTTTTTTGCCTGATAACAGCATATTAGCAAGAATTAGTTAAGCCACATTTAAAGAACACGGCCCAGGCTTTCAGGATGAAGACAGGAGTTTATGGGGTCCTGGTTCTCCTAACCCCTGTCCACTGTCCACTATGTTTTTTTGTCGTTTTTGTCCACAGTGAGTTTTATATGGTTCACATCATATCACTCAACCAAGTAGTCCGCCGGGTCCCTGCGCTCAGACTCCTGCTTAAATTTGACACATTTGCAGAGTCATCCGAGGCATCCTGCAAGAAGACGCGACTCCAGGTTGCGTTTGAAGTCTGCGGTTGTACAGCGGCACACATGAAAGGGGACAGGACTGTTCCCTGCAGGGCTGCAGAGCTACTTACCAGCTGTTCAGGCACACACAGTGCCAAAGCTGCAGGAACCTGTCAGGTAGTCAGGTATTAGTATTGTGTTACTGGACCTATGGGGGCTAAAACTGAGCCGAACTGCGAACTGAGTAGCAGCGACAAGTGGAGGAAGTGAGGACAACTGTCCACGACGCAAGATGTGCATTTATCCAAAGAGGCTTTAATAAGCTGCAATGTGTGTGTTTGAATAAAGAGAGGTCAGTCCATGCTGGTGACAGAATACCTATGAAGAGATGTGAACAGGACCAAAATAAGATGAATGCAGTACCGACGGGGGGAAACATGTATTCACCGATTAAACTCCAAGTAATGGAAGATTGAGACACAATATACAGCAGATACCTTCTAAATATAGAGTTGATTACGAGGCTCAGGGAAGATAAAAGATGCATTTCAAGTATTAAGAGCAGATGGGGGGGGGGGGGGGGGCTCTCATTTCATCACAGGTAAAGTTACAAACAGTTCCGTCCCCTAGTTAAATGCTTGTTCAGAGGGACAGAATGAGCACACGTTGTCTTCTCTCATCTCTATTTTGCGTTTTTTTGAATTTCAAATACTGTGATTTATTTTATTTTTTTCTTTCCATGAGAACAAATTTAAGCAAAATGGTATCCCTCCAGTTACAGACACAAGCCCAAGGAGATCAGACGACAGATGAAAACCCCCGAATTTCCATATCAATTGCTTTTGCTTGATCAGACAGCCCTTCCCTTCTGCGTACAAAAGCCGCAAAAGAAGTGCACCGTCACTGTAATGTGAGTGTACTACAGTCACAGAAGTATTTGAAAGGATTACGGTTATTGCAGGTTTTTGTTTTTTTTACTGTTGGTGGTATGTGCATATGAACGCTCACGTTACCCAGCAGACCCTTGCCTCCGGGCGCTGGTGGTCCAGAGGGGAGCCTAACGCTGTTCACCTTGCACACACCGCCCGGACTGCAACTGTGCAAAGCCGGGTGAAAATTGGCAAAGTAATCCTATAAGTAGTTGGTGAGCTAACTGTTTTTCTATAGGCGGTTTAGCTGGTCTGTAAGTTCACAAGGGAGCAAGTAAAGTTTGGTTTAATAACCCAAGTCTGTCAGCACATAACCCAAGGGGCCGGTGATTAGCAAACCACCTTAAGCCTGGTGTTTGACCAGCCGACACATTCTCACTCCCAGCTAAACAAACGGCGACGCTTAGTGAGCGGCCAACGTCTCAAAACGTGACGCTCTAGGTAACAGTCCAGCATCAGCGGTGGACGTCAGTTGCTGCTCGTTAAACGTAGTTTCTTTTCAAAATGACGCTTCAGTGTCCACAGGGAAACGTGGGGATTTCCACCCTCACACACCAGCAGCTGATCACGACTCATGAGGCGGACAACGCGACCGGAAACGAAGAGCTGCAAGACGCTGTGGAGCTCCGTAGAGCGGAGAGGAAGTACAAAAATCAATTGATAGTTCTTTGTTTTTTTTTGGATTGTCACAACAAGCGACAGCTCTCACATTACACATTCTAAAAAACAATATTGATTATAGCTGCTTGCAGTATTTTTGGGATTGGAGGCGATCCAGTATGCCGTGACATTTTATATGGATGACACCGCCTGGTCCGGAATCAGCAGTATAGACAGAAAATCTTAATCCCCCTGTGCGCAAAGTTAATTGAGTTAAGCAACAGAATGCCAAACTGCATCCTCCCGTTCTCTCACCTTTCATCCGGATCCTTCCCCACAGTGGGGAAAGAGAGGTTTTACTGCTGACAACGCTGTTGCACAGCCAGATTGTGATAACGTGGCGTCGGTCTGACAGGACTTCTAACAGGGAAGTGAAGTTAAAGAACATAAACAACTTCTAGAAGAATGTTCTTAAGCAGCCAAGTAGCTGAACACACAAAAGAAACAACAATTATCCAACTTCTACACCCACCTGTTGAAAGTTGAATCAACTCAACGGGCCCCTGCAGACATCTTTACATTTTAAAAAAATCGTGTTGAGCCGTTTCTACGCTGGTTATGTTCTCTGTACGAGAACAAATGTCTAGTTAGAATGTGCCCGACTGAGTGATCAGTGGAACTCCACCAAAGGAGCATAAAAACCTTCTTATAATAAATTACAGCTTGCACTTAAGCCTTGAAGGCAATCCATAATTCATTTGAATATTGCTAATTTGCTAAATTACAGTAATTGCATTTCTTTTAGTAACAGCGTTTGACGTTTTAAGACTAAATGCTAGAGTACAAGACTGTACCAATGGCTGATACATAATGCCAAATATCATGTCTCTGTTGTTCATTTTATTGTCCCGAATAAAATACAACAATTTAATAATAATAATGACAAATAGGACCAAAAAAAAAATGCTGAAATTAAAAGAGCATTTATTAAACATTCGTATACTCTCTATATTGTCTCGGTTTGCTTAAGAAGATCTGCACTTATTTTAAATAAACGTTTGGCTGCTGTCACCACAGCAACACATCACTGACTCCTGTCTTATACTGCAAAAATGGTGGCGCAGCCGTTCCGCGGCAGCCGCAACGACCAAGTCGACCAACGACCAACGACCTGCAGGTTGCATCTGCAGACGTTTTCTTGTCATCGGCCGAGTGAGCGCAGGCATTGGCCGATGACAATTATCTCAAAATGGCATTAATTGGCCCAAATTTGATCACCCGTCAACCACTAACTTCTTTACATTAAAATAAAAGAGGACAGTACATTAAGTTTCATGTCTTTACAGAACCACTTAAGTTTTTGGAACTTTCGTGACACTGAGAGGATCGCTTAACTCTCGTGATGCTCCGTTGCCTCTGGGTGACTTTACTTTAACTGTCCTCAGGCCAGAAGTGATCGTTTCCAGTAAAAGGGAAACTATGGTACATGGTACACCTGCCAGTGTGCAATTTCCTCTTATACATTTCCAAGTCAACTTGGAAATGTGCGCACGTGGATCCGCCTCAACGGTCAACGCAAAGCGCCTCATGAATGTTGATGCATGCGAAATGAGCCCGGCGATCAATCGTTCTCCGGAGGTGAATGACGGCAGAGATGGAGGGTGCTTGTGGGCGAGGTGGTCCCCCGAACGCTCGCTCCCTCCCAATTCTTCTACTCCCTTCTTCCTCCAGCAGTGCATCCATCACGCAGCGTTACACAAGAGCGGATCTCACTGCAATGTGTATATTCTTTTTTTTTTTTTTTTTTTACAGCAATCACACTGATTGCTTCCCGAAACGGCCTGCGACAATCAGTGGTATACACCACCCTGGGATATCATTTGAACATAGTGTTATAGTGGAACATGATTTATTTATTTATTTAAATCTTTGTGTTATGGTGACCTTGGCTGGCATTATGATTAGGACTCGTCACGAGGATATGGAGTGTAACGATTGCGCAAGAGCTTCTCTCTGGCTTTGCTTTCCAGACGTCGCTAATTTACATAATCCGTAAAACGCGTGGCGACGGTGCATGAGACTGGAGGAAGCGGAGGGTGAACAGTCCACCGCAGTGTTCACTGCAGGGATTTTACACACAAAAAAAAAACCATTTGAAAATCGCAATCCTACTTGGTGATGTATGCACAATAGCAATAAATACTGCTGAACACTGTTGAAGCTATATCCTGCAATGCCTCGATGCTATTATTGGATTTCTGCAACCGTGTGCTCCACAGTTGCAGAATGTCGGAGTGTCGGTAGTCCGAGTGTCGGTAGTCCGAGTGTCGGTAGTCCGGCCCTCTCCTTTGCTCTGATGACACATTGAGCGAAATTTGATTTTGAGATTTGAGTTGGTTACACAAAAAAAACACTTGACGGTTTGGATGATTGCGATGAATCGTATGTAAAGCAATGTGTGACACGAAGTGCAACTAAATCATTACAGGTGTAATTCATTTAATTGATGCAGTGTGGCTGCAGTTTACCACCTCACCGTCTGCATCACCTATATCCCCTGACTCCATGACGTGTGTATACACAAGTGTCAGCGTTACCGCGAAGGTGCGCACATCCTCCTGTCAAGTTCTGCCTTTGTAGATCACAGCTTTTGCGTGAGAACGAGACCCCAAAGCAATTAGAAATGGGGCGACAAATGTGGAAACTCACAAAAGTGTTGGTGGTCAAATCTAGGCTTTGACTTCAGAGGACCCAGAACTATGGGAGACATTGTTTTGTTTTTTTAAATACTACAGCATCTCCGTGACATGAAAAATGATAATTTGCTACAGATTGACTGAACTGTCTGGCTAATAACACCTTTATTTGTTTTAAATAATGTTATAATTGATTCATACAATTGTCCCATGAATTTGTTTCATAATTATTAATGCAGAGACTTTCATCAGCGTATGAGCGCGCTTGTCCCTAATCCCATTCGATGGCAGAGCTGCCTCATTATTCCAAACTCATTTGCATCAATACTGAAATTGCACCAACAGTCCCTCCCTTGTCACTCTGTTGAGCTTTTTAATAGATAGATAGATAGATAGATAGATTCAAATTGAAATTATTTTGTTGCAAGCAGCAATAAGTTACAGGTAAGAACAGGTAAAAAAATCTTAATATAATATAAAAAATGCACATGTCAATACACAATATACAATTATAATAACAGAGTAAAGATATTAGATAAAGAATGCACACTATATACAATGAAATAGAATACTAGAATGATATTAAATCAACTAAATAAACAGTGGTGCACAGATTTAACAGACAGTGAATGATTCTTTAGCTCTCTTTTCTGAAATGCTTTAAATATATTAACATGGATAAAGCTATGTAACCCGTAAATATGATCTACGTTCCTAAAAATGCATCATGAAGGAGCCTTGTAGAAATATACTCAAAGAAGTTTGCATTATGCAGTGTTTAAAGTCTGCAGAGTAGAATATGAAGGGATTATTCCACAGGGACGCCTACCTGAAGAAGGACGTCATTGTGATTTCATTGTACAGCCGCTTGATATGGGAGGGTTACTTTGTATGCAATCTACCCACCACTTTAATTAAAACATGCTTGAAGAAAAGTTGAGGGACCTGTTTGAAGCCTAAGTGAATATCACAAAAAAAAAAAAAAAACACCCACGTCAAGGCTATTTTCGCACAGCCGCCACCAAGGCCTGAATCGCATCATCAAATGAAACGGGCAAAAAGAAAAGCAGTCCAGTAAATAAAATAGTCTGACGCACGAAATGAGCTGCCTTGGGACGGTGAAAATCAATTAAGTCGGGGGTCCGTTGGGTGTTTGGTGGGGGGGGGGGGGGTCTGCTGTTCCTGACTGATAAGAACATTTCTGTGCTTGATTTGGTTATGCCAAGAGAAGATTATTGCCTGGCAGGAGCAAGCAGTAGGCCTTACTCATTAAGTGGTGGGTTATTGCCAGTCCTCAACAGCAGAGCCAAGGTTTCTCTACAATGTAACAACAGGGGCTGGGGGGGGGGGGGCTGGGGAAAGACTCAAACACGCTGGAAATCTCGTCCCGTCTTTAGTTTTGCTGAACTAAATTGCCTGCTTTGTATTAACCTTGATCCTATTTTAACGGTACAGGGTACTTCATCTGATGTTTAGCCATGGGACATGCGGTGATGCTGCAGTGAAGGTATGGATTTTTACGATTGAGAGAAGCTATCTGTTTATCCTTTAAAAGAAGGAGACACGGGTCATTACATCGGCTTCCCCGCACTGCTGCTAGTATCTATTGTTTCCTCTTAAATGATTTGCGGGATTCTTTTTTTTTTGCAGCAGCAGCAGCAGGGTTTTGTTTTAACCAGCAGAGAATCCGTGGATGAACTGCACCGCCAAACAAGCTGTCCATTTGTGGTTCAAGATGATAATTGGTCTCGCATGAAGCAACGCTAGCTTAGTGATACTTGTCTGTCAATTATATCATTTCATGTTAACACATTTCGGCCTTAGTGTGCTGTAAAAATATACCCAGAGGGCGCACGGTACGAAACAGACTTTGCAAACTTCCCGCGAAAGCCTGAAAATCAAACCTCAACTCTAAACCCCACAAACAAATCAAATTATCGTTAAAAAACGACAACCTCTAGGCTTCATTAGGGGACTGTTTACCCTAATCCCCATAGGGGTGTTCCTGGTTTGCCCTTGAACATGTTTAGAAAGGTTTTTAATAATGACATCATCACCCCAGGTCCCAGAAATGAAAAAAAAAAAAAAAAAAAAAAAGCGCCCGACATGTGTAATTGGTGTGTGTGTGTGTGGCATTGCGCTGAGCCACCGGGACCCAGAGTAAATACAACCTGACAGTGTGAAAAAAAAGGGAGAGAAAAGGCTCTTTTGATCCCTTATTCATCTCTCCTCTGTCACCGATAAGGCTGGCGGCGTTGGACGACGAAAGGATGATTTTCCCCGAGGATAGAGAGAGGCGCCACAATGCAGACTCAGAGAGGGTGGAGGGTTGAAATCGAAGAATAACGCTAAATGTGAGCGATTACAGAAGCTTTTTCTTCTTGTGGAAACGGAGGGCAAAGTTAGAGAGGATGAACCACCTCACCTATTGAACTGAGTGTTTCTCAGAGTGGATGTATTTGAGGAGCTTCTGCAGTGTTTGCTCTCTTCCCTCATCTGTCTGAGACACATGGAATAAATACTCTACGTCTCAACATTTGACAGTAATGCTTTCTTCTTCTTTCGCGTGTGCCTCAGTGGTGTCGGATGCATTGTAGTCAATGTGCAGACAGCGTTCTGTAAATGAATATTGGAAAGAAGTGAGTGTGTGTGTGTCTGTGTTAAGATAGAAAGGAGAAGAAGAAAAAAATAGACAGAATGAGAGAAAAGTGGAGAGACGCGGCTGTTCGTTCGAGCATGATTCCATTACAGTTGGTGGCTGCTGTGAAGAGGAACCATTAGAGGTGTAATCAGGATGGATGGATGGTGATGAGGACAGAAGCGACGAGCAACGGGAGATATACAGCTGATGCTCTGTGATTGAGCCATAGCCCGTGACCCATAACCCTGCAGTGGGGGAAGAGCTATAAGAGAATGAAATGACACCTGTCAGTGAAGGTGGTAATCACTGGCTCACTATTTGGTGCTCTTGCTGTCTTTCCCCTCGCCGTCTCTCTTCTGACCCTCTTTGGGTCCTCAGACAGCAGATGCATCTCACGGATCATTTTTGCTGATGGATTCATGACATGTCAGAATGTTTACTGTCGCAATCGACAAGGTGGAGATTGTTTCAACAACTTTTCATAGTTTTCGGCAGATTCAATCTTAAAAAAAAAAAAGACATTTACAGGTTCAATGTCTTTGTAATTTGACATTGCACGCTGTCTGTAGCAGTACTTAGTTTAGTATATAATTCAGTGTTTTTGAGAACTAAATTGGCTTTGTTTTAATTATTTTTTCAAATTAGTAGCCAATGATGGAGAAGAAAAGTGACAATGCATAAAATGATAATTGTAATCATAGTCATAAGGATAACAAAATGACTTACTAGTTTACAAAAAGAAGAAAGGAAAGACGAGACAAAAGGGGCGAATAAGCCGGAAAACCTTGATGAGATATCAACAGAGACACGAACAGAAGAGCACTCAAGAGAAGACAATGACACATGTAAGAAAGCAGACGACACACAAAGTAACAAAAGAGAAAAATCAAACGAGCTGACACACAACAGAAACACAGTTATTATTCATTAAAAACATAACTTGAGAAGTGAGTAGAGAGAGTCTTCTTTCAACTGTTCCCAGTGAGTAGAGAGAGAGTCTTCTTTCAACTGTTCCCAGTGAGTAGAGAGAGAGTCATCTTTCAACTGTTCCCAGTCAGTAGAGAGAGTCTTCTTTCAACTGTTCCCAGTGAGTAGAGAGAGTCTTCTTTCAACTGTTCCCAGTGAGTACAGAGTCCTCTTTCAACTGTTCCCAGTGAGTAGAGAGAGTCTTCTTTCAACTGTTCCCAGTCAGTAGAGAGAGTCTTCTTTCAACTGTTCCCAGTGAGTAGAGAGTCTTCTTTCAACTGTTCCCAGTGAGTAGAGAGAGTCTTCTTTCAACTGTTCCCAGTGAGTAGAGAGAGTCTTCTTTCAACTGTTCCCAGTGAGTAGAGAGAGTCTTCTTTCAACTGTTCCCAGTCAGTAGAGAGAGTCTTCTTTCAACTGTTCCCAGTCAGTAGAGAGCGTCTTCTTTCAACTGTTCCCAGTGAGTAGAGAGTCTTCTTTCAACTGTTCCCAGTGAGTAGAGAGAGTCTTCTTTCAACTGTTCCCAGTCAGTAGAGAGAGTCTTCTTTCAACTGTTCCCAGTGAGTAGAGAGTCTTCTTTCAACTGATCCCAGTGAGTAGAGAGCATCTTCTTTCAACTGTTCCCAGTTAGTAGAGAGAGTCTTCGTTTAACTGTTCCCAGTGAGTAGAGAGTCTTCGTTTAACTGTTCCCAGTGAGTAGAGAGTCTTCTTTCAACTGTTCCCAGTGAGTAGAGTCTTCTTTCAACTGTTCCCAGTGAGTAGCGAGCGTCTTCTTTCAACTGTTCCCAGTGAGTAGAGAGCGTCTTCTTTCAACTGTTCCCAGTGAGTAGAGAGAGTCTTCTTTCAACTGTTCCCAGTGAGTAGAGAGTCTTCTTTCAACTGTTCCCAGTGAGTAGATAGTCTTCTTTCAACTGTTCCCAGTGAGTAGAGAGCGTCTTCTTTCAACTGTTCCCAGTGAGTAGAGAGCGTCTTCTTTCAACTGTTCTCAGTGAGTAGAGAGAGTCTTCTTTCAACTGTTCCCAGTGAGTAGAAAGCGTCTTCTTTCAACTGTTCCCAGTGAGTAGAAAGCGTCTTCTTTCAACTGTTCCCAGTGAGTAGAAAGCGTCTTCTTTCAACTGTTCTCAGTAAGTAGAGAGAGTCTTTTTTCAACTGCAAATGGAGGACAAGCTTATTTTGGCTGCGTATGACAAGCTCATCTATACAAAACATGAAGCAGGCATCCTCTGTTTGGTGCCCATGGTGAAAAAAACAACGTAAAACAAATAGATAGTAGCCTAAATAGTTATTACAAAGCAAATGAGCTATGCTGGTCTGCCACACGCCGGTGGTTAGAGTGGTGACATGTAATAAAAACAACATTTCCTCGTTGTAATGCTGGGATGAAGCGCTACCCAGTGACCTGCTGGCCACTTTTCGGGCCTTAAGCTCTATTTGAGATAGCCCCTAATGGATTGATAAAGCTTTCCAAAGCAGAGGACGTCATACTGTTATACTCTTTTCAAAAGGAGGACTATTACTTCTCTTCTCAAGAGTAAACAGATCTACCCTTTAATAAAGAGCAGTGCTGGAGTAACTGTAAAGAAAAGGGCTATTACAAACGCCATTAGGCATCCGTCAAGGCGTGCTTATTGAAAAGAAGCAAAAATAACAGTGTTTTTTCATTGAAAAACCTTTTTTATTTCATAAATAACAGATTGTTTAATATAAAAAGCAGGGAAAGCAAAAGATATCCTTCTTTATGTTCCGATGAATCATATCACTGAGAGCCGCAGACCTGCAAAACCTTCACTTCGATTTCTTCATAGTAGTCTGGCTGAAAAAAGGACCTGTTTTTTTATGAGCAGCGTCATATCATGCGGAGAAAGTGGAAAACATCTAAAACTAAATTCTGTCAGCATATTTCAGCCGTGAAGCTTATGTCTATTCGACACGTGGAAAGCCCTCGACTTTCCCTAACATTGCGGAGAGGGTAAAGCAAGATGATGTTATGTTAAAGGCAATCAATCCACACTATGTGGACCCCTTGGGTTCCACGCCATGTGCTCCATTTTCTTCCCAAGACGTGGTGCTGAATCTAAACTAAAGCGAGGGCTATTCGATGCGAGAAGGGGAGTTGCGCGGCGGCCCTTAGTTCTCCTAGAACGCCGGTCCTTTCTGTAAAGGCCCGGTGCGTCACAGGTTATGTTCGTGATTAAAATTAGATGGTAGGGTCAGGTGATTGCATTCCCCATGTGACACAGGAAATGGTAGGGAGTGAGTGTAAGGCCGAATCAAAACACAATCAACAGGAGTAGCTGGGTCCTGTTACGCAGGGCATTACAAATCAAAGTAGGATGGTTATTACGATAATGTCAATGTTGGCCAAATCTGTAAAAACGTCAAAAAAATATGTTTTTCATTCTTGCTTGGTTAAGGTAAGGTTATGGCAAATGAACTATGGCAAAGGTCAGGTAAGAGTTAACAAACAAAAACACTTAAATGTGATTAGGACTGGGTGATAATTCAAAATGATAACTTTATCGTCTTTCAATGGAATCATATAGTGACCAAATCATTGAGATAACATGGTGCACAGTTATGTAATCTATAAGCACATATTGACTAAAATTGTAAAATATATAATTATGTTTGCATTAAAGTTCTTAATCAAATGAGAAAATATTCATCAAATCACACAACAGTGTAGAAAACCATGTGTTTTTTTTTACATAGACTTTTTATTTACTGAATTACCAAAAAACATACTATATCGCGATATATATCACGATATATCGTGATATATTGTGATATATCACGATATATATATATCGATTGAGATGTGAAATGACCTATCCTGTGATAGAGGCGTCTGGCCTATTGCCCAGCCCTACCTGTGGAGTAAACATGGGTTCTGTTTACATTCAGCATGACTCCCAAAAACGCATATTGTGCATCAAGGCTTAACAAAACATATTGAATACATTTTCTTCCACAAAAAAAACCCAACATTTTCTAAGCAGATTATTTCGTTTTTTGTTGTTGTTTTGAAACCTGCACTTCCATTCTACTTGCTGGCCTTCCCTGCCTTTGCTGGCGCACCGCTGCGCTGCTTGGCATGATGCCACCGCATGCAGCTGAATTAAATAGTGTGAAACCATTGGCTGTACGATACAATCTGTATCGCATTGCCCCTGTGCTCATGAACAAACAATAAAAATAAAAAAAAGCATTGCTCCGTAGTGCTACTATGATCAACACCAGGGCGTCTCGAAGATGAGGCAGGGATGGAAGGAGCAGGCTGGGAAATAAATTGTCGGGCCTAATAAATGTCAACGTGTCGGCAACACAAGTTGAGCAACATCAGCAACATGAGGCCTATAGACGGCATTTTGCAGCCTCTGCATTTGACTTATAATCAATATCAATACGCAACAGTCATCTGTGTCTCCTTATAGAGTTAACCTGAATCAATAGAAATAATAAACAAAATCATTAATAAAAAAAGCAACAAGCACCATTAAGCCACATGCATTGAATAACTCTCCACTTCTTGCAGAATCAACAGCAGCCTATAATAACTATATGCACGAATAATATAGTCTCAACTGCGGTTGCGGCCACACACACACACACACACACACACACACACACACACACACACACACACAACATGCAGCGGGTGTTGACGTTTTCATCCGAGTGAGTTGAAAAAGTGTGTCGTCTTACTCACCTGTCAGCAGACAGCGTTCTGTGAGACACCGTCCTCGGCCCGCCCCACGTCCAGCTTCTCCCCCCCCCGGTCATTCTCGAAGCGTTCTAGGCTGAATCGGTTCCAGTCCACTCGGCCTCTCTGTCCCAGTACAACCAGTACCACCAGTCACGAACAGCAGAACACATGACGGAAAGCTGCAGGATGAGCATGCTAGCATTTATAGCATTTAGCGATTTCAGTACCTGTTGGTGACGCAAAAGAAAAAAAAAAAAAACGTGGGTGCGTTTGATTTGCGTCACTTTGCGCGTTGGCTGGGTGGCGAATTAAATCTGATTAATTATAGTAGGTAGGTACAATACTGACCATAACCACAACCCAACCTGATGTGACCCTTCATTGTATTCCAATGGGACTAATATATGGTGACTTGATTATTTATTATCTGTGTTGATCACTCCTGGTTATTGTATTCTATTATTCGTAACTATTGTCAACGTGTGTATTTAAGCATGTTTATGCATGAGTGTGTGTATGATCTATGTTCTATGGGTGCGTGTGGATTGTGATGCTGGCAAGTGTATTGTGCGATGCAGCGGATTGGAGCCCAAGACAGATATAATATATATCTTATCTGATGTTATCATTGTACACTTATGCACGTTATGCACCGCTCTGATGAAGCTCTCTTCTGGCAGCTTCTTCTCTTTTCAGCAGCCGATCAGCTGATTGATCAAATGTGTGATTTGTGATATTGGGCTACATGCAGTAAATTGACTTGATAAAAGTAAAATTGGCATTTTTTTACACACAAAAACACATGAATTAGTCACAGTAAGAAGAGTAAATATGAATTGTGTGATCGGGATATGTTTGAGGTCAGGTAAACGGATTGAGATCAATTTCCTCCTGCAGCAGTGACCGTGTCGCTCACACCTCGACCTTCACACCTACTGCATGCTTCGCGCTGCGCACGAAACATTTGGCGTCGGATGCAAATTGTGACGTGTGAAATGGTCCAAACGCGGACGTAATTCCTTTCGGGCGCTGGGCTGCTTTACAGACAGAACGATGTGGATGAAAGGCGCTTCAAGTATAGCTCTGCTCACACTGTGTCTGATTCATGTGAGGATCTCAGTCCAGTGGCTTGTCCACAAAAGCTCCGGCTGGGGGTACACAAGCATCAATACCAGATGACTCATTCTCAGCTGGCAACGGGGCCATGAATAAAGTGGTAGCTGGGTAGTGGGTAGAGTTACTTGCTGCTGTTTTTCCACCACAGACTGACTCATGTGGCTGTAATCCAGTGCTCCGGGGCAGCTGTGTTATCGCCACGGATTGATGAGTTCTACTCACATCTAATCACATTTGCAAAAAGAACTACTGTCTGAGAGTGAATAAGGAGTTTGGAATGAACGCACACTTGTCTTTTTATTTTATTTTGTATTTTTCATGTTATAGCCTATAAACTGCCGGGACACGGCCATACAATGTGAATACGCAGACACACGCTGCACGTTTGAGTCACCACATGCATAACAGTGATCGATAAGAATGCAAGATGAAAGGGATGAAAGGGGACGGCCGTTGTCTAACGTCATGACATATTAATGACACGGTGATGCACATTCTTAACAAGCTACGGAAATTATACGGCGTGGAGTGGGGTGTAAAAAAAAATAAAAAATCTATTATTTGCCAAAGAAAGTAAATATTCATGAATTCTAACAAATAGCTAATGGCCCAAACGAAGGGAAAGACTGATGAAAGATACTGGTTAGTAAAGCGTGACTCAGTGAAGATGCAGTGCTCTAATGCACACTATTGTTGGACCTTCATACATAATGATTTAGCCATGAAGCACATTTACATGCCACTTAATTCAGTTAAAAAGAACCGGGTTCCTTTTATTTTATTCTAACTGAAAGGGAAAATGGGGTTGGAAACAACCTTTCATATTCAGCATCCACTTAATGTTACGCCACAGACTGTGTAATGAAGACAGGAGCAGGATCGTGATTTACAGAAACACAGTTGGAGCGGAGTGTTTTTGGCCAAATGCTGAGCATTGAACAGGTGGGCTCATAGTCGGCACTGTGACATGCATCGGGTCTGCAGATGAAAATGACCCTGTGAGGCTAAATCTGGCACATTTACATGATGGACTCAAAGCGCTCATGTTCATTATTAAGCGTCCATCAGATCTTCAAAAAGGAAATAAACAAGCTGTTCAGGTTTTTTTTTTTAGCCTGCTGGCAAAAACACAAGTTCTCTTTCCGTGTGTGAAATGTATCTTAATTTACCCGATTTTGATGAACATATCCTTCAAACCTATGCTTTGTTACTTGTGTTTCACACTGAACATCAGCCCACTCTCGTGCTTTTTGTAAATGGCTTGGTGCAACCTTGTAGCTCGAGTGAGGCTAAATGGTTTTTCATTTTCTGTTTTCTGAAATGCTCACAGTATATCAGCACCTGATGCCACAATGTGCAACCAAAAGACTATTGGTACACATGTACACGTGTTGTTTGAGTGCACCTTGAGAGCATTTACGAAAAGTTGCTTACAAAAAGCACATAAAAACCCTGAAAAATGTAAACGTATTTCTTTTTTTTAGATTCCCAGTACGACTCCAGAGCTTCCAATGATTCATCTCTTTGAACATTTTGTCACTTGCGCAGAACATTATTCCCCCCTTTTTAAATCTTCATGGGGAAGATTTAGATCTTTTGGAGGTTCACCCAGATGTCAAGTTTTCCTTTATTGTTGTTTGATGAAAAAGTAGTCCATTGTGTTGCAGTGATTAGCAGATAAGGCACACCTGCACTTATGTCAGGCTAGCTTACCAGGGGGGGGAGGGCACCGCAGTGGGCCTTGCAAGCCCAAAAAAAAATAGCATCTTAACACAACCACTTTTATAACGTGACGGAACATTTCTACAGATTTCTGGATTGAGGAAAACATTAAAATCCAGGCTAGCCAATGTCTAGAGATAGAAGAAGTACCTGCAGTCAGACATAGAGCAGACCGCAGTGATAATCATTCCACGGTCGGATTTTGATGGAATTCATACGATACTGTCGAATCAATTGTTGATCAAATTCTCGCAGCGATTGCGGATGCTTCAAGATGAGCCCGTGATGCCAGATAAGCAGCAGAGCCGCGCGCCGCGTGGACACGGAGGCTATTTCACTTTAGAGGGACGGGCCTCACCCAGCGAAAGGTCAACGTTATTAACACAGCGGGACACTATGGAATCGCAGTGGTCCTTGAGACAATTATGAAGGTTGACCTGCCTAAGCCACCTGTCCAACACTCTCATAATAATCTCTGTCAGTGAGCTCAGCTGTGGAGTGGTGAGTCACTGGAAGTCTAGCTTTTAGATGTCTCACTCTTGTGTTTCACATCACCTTCCTCTGTCTTTGTCAGACTTGAAACATCCCACTCTTTGATGCGTTTTGGAATATTATGGGATCCCTGTGTGTGTGTGGAGTTTATTTGTTGCTGTTGTTTTTTTTTGGACTGTGAGTGAATATGTATCTGTAGCCGGTGTGGCGTAGCACTGTAGCTCGCACGCTTCATTCGTCACTTAAAAAAAGGTATCAGATGGCTCGCGATGCAGGCTGAAGTCTGTTCAGTAATTGGATGCTGCAGCTGATCTGACGGGACTGTAAAAGAATAAAGTGGAGCCAGCGGAAGTCAAGGGCAGGTTTTATGTGCGTGAATTGTAACGAAACAACATCTAGAAGGTTGATCTTCGGATCGGCTGCAGTCCGCTGTGATACATTGTAACCATTCAAGAGTTTGAAACACATTCGATCATTTAGAACGGCTGAATGGTATCGGTTCCGTGAGATATACTACACACTTGCGCGACAACAGCTGTGCAACATGTTAGCATTGTTAGCCGAGGACTGACTGCCAATTGACAAATGCTGTCCAATTTGAGAAACACATGATCCCAATGATTCCTCCGCATCTCATCCGCATCTCATCCCCTTCTCCCCTTGTGTTGTTAGTGTGAGGAATTAAAGAGGGAGGGAAAGAAGTGTTTTCTGGTGTTCTCAAGTCAGAAACACATTTTCAGTACACACTCATGATTAGTACAGTAATAGGAATTCAATACGGAATAGAGACACATTTAATCATTTGTTTGTCTTAGTGTCAAAAAAAAAACCATTAATAACTAAATGTGTTAGTCTGTCTCTCAATACTTTCTGTCTGAAGAAATCAATGTTTAAAAAATAAATAAATACTTACAAATATTTTGATTCAAAAGGCTCAATATCCTGAAATAGATGGGCAGTTTTTAGCAAATCAAACAGAAGTATGCGGCGCATTTCTTCCATGTGTATTCATCATTAATACACATTTGGTTGGTGAGTATTTACTGCAGAGGGACTTCGTATGTGAGATTGATTCATGATAGACTACAGTGCTTATGTGCTTCACTGCAATAAGGAAATGTCCATTTCTAAATGTTCCTAATATATAATGATTCGTTTTTTTAAGTGCATCCATGAAAGGTGAAGAAGAAGGAGACAAAGATGTCTGCCATAACTGTCCGCACGCTTTGAATGCACTTCCACGTGAGTCGTGTATTTGTTATCTCCTCACACCGTGATCTGATACGACGCTTACACAGTCGGAGAAAATCTGCTCGAGTCCCACGGCGAACATTTCACCCCGTTGAATCGTGCTCGAACAAGCAATTGGACCTCATATCCTGTGATCAATATCGCAAGCTGTGAGGCATTGCTATGGTTGCATCAATAATACGGTTATGAAATAATGCATGAACCTGTGGTAGAAAAAAAAAAAAAAAAAAAAGGAATGGTCTCCTGTGCATGTAAGGTGGAAAAACAGGCTATAGCGCCGAATCACCCCTCCTCATTACAAATCATGCATAATGGATCTTGTTGGGGTTGAAACATTTTGTTATATATTGTGTGTGTGTGTGTGTGTGTGTGTTTTGATGTTTATGTGTTTTGTATGCTGTTTTTCTGTGACCTAAAACATGCTCTTGAGAGGCGATCCGACCGTATATTCAGCGATGCCCTGCGGCCGAGAGCCTAATTGGTCTCAGAGCCCCTTCATGTCGCTTCTCTCATTTTAAAAGTCATTCGCACCGGCTAACTGCTCCCTCAAAAAGGGGGGCTTTTTTTTTGGGGGGGGGGGGGGGGAGCAGGAGGAGGGACACACTCAATTCATTGTTGTCACCGTTAGTATTTGCCTTTTTGATTTAGTTTGAAACCTTCTGACCTCTCATTTCCCAGTGTCACGCTCTGATCAATATGTAAGACAAATGTTCACAACCTTGGCTTGACCTCCTCTAATCATGCCAGGCGGACATAAAGGTGTATGCTCTGTGAATTGTGTGTGTGTGTGTGTGTGTGTGTGTGTGTGTGTGTTGGAGGATGATGTCGACGTACCTGAAAGTGTATTTTATGTGACGCCGGCTTTGTTCTACTCGATGGTACAAGCTTTTAGTAGACACACTCTACCACACCAAAGTGACCGTTTAAAGCAGAAATGCTTCTGTCTTCTTATTTCACTTCCCACGTCCTAAAGTAAATGTCACAATAAATACTTTTCACATCACACTCTCTTTTATTAGGCCATTTTCTCTTTTTTTTTTTGCCTTTAATACGTAGAAAAGCTGAAGACAGATGGATGAAATGCAGAAAAAAAGGGCCACGGGCCAGATTTGAATACTGGGCACTGCAGTGAGCTCACAAGGCCCCCACTGTACCAGGTGAGGTACCGGGTCACAATTTATTTTGGCTTCCTCTTCAATGGTTGTTATTGCTGTGCCATACTAAATATACACACACACACACACACACACACACACACATGCTGTGCACACACACTTAATTTTGTTAGAAAACTAATTCTGGTGCCATGTGTAAAGTTTGTCGCTTGTTAGATGCAGGGAACCTGTAATGGATCATTAAAGTGCCTGTGTGTGAAGCAACTCGCATTTTGTACAATTTGAATTGCTTTCACATTTAGAGATGCTCTCTGATGGGCCCTCTGTCTTATTAAGCCGTTAGATCTAAATGATACAAGTTGAATTTAGTTGTGTTTAGCCGTAAATGGTTATTTTATATAATGGTTTTCTGTAGGATTGGGGTTAAGTCGTATTTTTCTGTCCCCCATCTGGTTATTTCTGGACCCAATTAAGGGGCAATTGGCAGCTCTGCTGCAATTCTATGACAAGTGCCTTCATAACGGCAGCAGCAGTCTGTGCCGTCTTTAATATTATTGTGTACCTTTCATTGGATTGTTTAGTTTGACATCATTCAGGGAATCCACACATACAGCCTAATGAGGGAAGGTAGGATCAGCTCGAAGTAAAAGACACAATAGATAACAGTTAAATAAAATAAAATCACTGTGGGGATAAACATTCAAACTCCTCTTATCAAGATATTAATTTATACATGAATTTACCTAAAATTGGAAAATGCAGGTCCTTTAAGGTAGAAATTGTTGTTTGGTACATTTTAGGGGCTTTGAAACTTTTTATATTTTCCATTAAAGTAAAAGTTGGAATTTATAGGTTAAGGGATTCTTTACAAGGCAGGTTTACTGTATAATATAAGCAGGGGAATATCACATGATCCGCTCCTTCATCATCTGCAGAGACAGCTGAAGAGCCTGCAGATAAAAACACTGCAGATAATGTAGAGTGAAAACAAAAGCAGCCAAAAGAAACACGTCAAACTAGTCGCCTTGCTGAAGCTCGTTAGCTCGGCCACCGTGGCTCACGAGGACGTTCGAAGTTCTCGGTTCCTCCTCGTCGGTCGGCGGTGGAAAATGTGAAACGTTTACAATTTTAACAAACAGCTGAAACCGCACACATTCATCACAGTGTCAGAGGCAGGGTTCGATCCAACGTCTCGAGGTCTTTCACCGCATCACGAAGAACCAGTGAGAGCGAGAAGATCGTATTGAAGCTGCAGAATCTTCTTCTTCATAACCTGCAGAGAAACAAAGTTCACAGACTTCACACTGGGTTCGAATCCCTCCTGGGTTTTTGGGGAGTTTCTATCTCAGCTGACTGTATCAGGACAGCGTCTCCTATTTTGAAAAGCCCGTCTTGAATCAGTCGAACACAATCTGAACCAGGATCGGCATCGTTTCATAAAGAAACGGAGCCGGTCAACGCCTGAACGCTTCAAACTTCTGGATGAATTCAGTCTGATTAACCGGACAAAAGGTGTCAGAGTGACGCACGTCTTCTTCTTATTCAAAGATCTTTAGGACGAAAAAGCAGAATAACATTATTTATTTGTCATCAGACTATAGCGTGACGCTCCGAATGTGATGGAAAAATGAAAGAAATCTTGACCCCTTGGTTTCATTTCCTCTTTGTTGGAATAGAAAGGAGAGAAAGATAATCTCCTCACATAATGCAGCGTTCACCGGCCCGTAAAAACGGCGGCTTCGGAACGTGCCCAGCCCTGACGGTGACAATATGTAGCCGAAATTAGAAAAAGCCTTGTGAGGACTTGTCAGGTAGGGCCGGTGAGAATACATTTCAGGAGGTAAAGCAATGCCGATACTCCACTACTAACTGCCATTATCACCCCACTAATGTGGAGGAATATACAGGAGACGCTGAAAGAGAGATCATCCCAGGCATCCAGCAGAGTGAAGACATTCAGGATTCACTTCATCATAAGATCACAAGCCGTCCTATGAAGGCTGCTCTATAGAGAAGTGCGTGGGGGGGTGGTGGGTGGGTGGGGTAACATCTGAGCGAGCTGCAGCCGGGAAGAGTTCGAGGGGAAAGACCTCAGGGGGAGCAGGGAAGAAAGGAAGAAAGTAAAAGAGGTGAGAGGAATGAGGCATGAGTCGCCACCGCCCGCCCGCCAGACAGTCAGTGTAATCAGGTAATGACCTTCTCCCCGCGTCGTCTTTGAGCGGGTCTGAGGACGTCTTCGCCGATGTTTCATGAAAGGCTAAACGTTGGCAACGTCAAGCCAGCTCAGCAAATTGGTGAGTGGGAGCGATTTCCCCTGCAGTCGAGTGTTTTAAGTGTTATCGGGGCTTTTAGCTTTCACGTGACCCTGTTAGGGCGACGCAAAGGTCAGAAATAATGAAAGGGTTTAAGTTCGACGCCGTGTACCGGAGTTGTATTTCAGTTGCTGGAAGGGAGAGTTGAAGTAGAGTTTTTTTGTTTTTTTTTAATAATGAGTCCTCGTTCAGTATTAAATCTAAATGCAGGAGTGGCTTTCCAACGCCGCTGGAGTCTTACAGAGGCAGTGACGGAAAATGTGGATTTACAAAGCTGTCAGCAAGTGTTATCACACCCGCCTTTTTTGCTCTGAGTCAGCGGTATCTTCAGGGAAAAAGAAGTGTCTTTCTCTCAGAACAGGATGAGTGATTCAGAAAACGGACGGAAGCATGTTTATTCCAATCCATATTGGTTTAATTTTGATGCTTTAATCGCTTCAACCACCTTCCCGCATCATCTACGCCCCCAGAAACAATCGACAGACATCAATCACCTGTTTCGATGCTTCCTTTCGATGGCGGCGATGAGTCCTCTCATCGAGGTCGACGCGCTGTAACTCTGGATGAGACGACTTCCCCGTTTCCTCTCCGAAAAAAAACTCCCCGCCGCAGCATTTTTGGGTTTAATTAGCGCATAAGTCATCTTCGTCTTTCCATATTCCGTCCGCTTCACTTTTCACTTTCAAAGTCCTGCATTATAAATCATTATAAATCTCCACATTATTAATCATGTGGGAGCGCGTGGTCTCCATATTGATATATGATCCTGATCAGAGCATGGCTGAGCCCTCAACAAGCTGCAGTGAAAAAAAGCAAGTCATGATCAATTCAGCAGTGAGTGTTTCACTAATTCCCTACATGTAACTTGCAAAACATCTAATCAATCCAATTGCATCGCACATTTAACTCTAATGCTCTGTTCAGGGGGCCCCGGGGACACCCGGCCCTCTTTAAATGCACAAAAAAAACCAAATTGTTTAACCACGAAAAACCTCATTACTTCTCCAAATTGTATAAGTATATAAGCTCTATGTTTGTGATTGTTTAGGCAGGACTACTCCTCCTAGATGTTAGCTTGGTCTGTTTGAATTCCTCTTATTTATCAATCTGGAATCTAACTGACTCCAATCATAAGTAAACTGAAGTAAATTGATTTGTCTGTGATTTACTTTTTTCTTAATTTGTTCATGCATAGCCCTTATGGCATATAAAACATATTTATGGTGTATTAACAATGCTTTATGGTCAGTAAATGTGAGCTCAGTTTGTCAAGAGGAACACGAAGATGTACAGTGTGACCAACCAGGGCGTTACACCGGTGTGCCCGCCTCCCATCTAACTGGTGTGTTGAGGTTTTTTTTCTCCTCTATTGAAATTGGCAGACAGTTTTATCCCTCTGAAATGAATTCTGCCTATTAATAATATATCATAAATGAATGAACAAGATTATAGAGCGTACGCTGTTGCATTCAATTTCCCCGAGGCGACTAGCTGAAGAGTAGAAGGGTGTCCTGAGCAAACAGCAGAGAGTTTTGCACCGTCCACCGTGTTAAATCTAAAAAGCTGCTCAATCAATAAAGCAGGAAAAAAAAAAACAACCTCTCAGGGATGAATCTTCATTCCGTGGCACCGGAGTCTTGTGGGAACAACAATGACTCGGTGTCGTGTCAGGAATTAGAATTCGCATTTTTGGGATTAATCACTGGAATCCAAGCTCTTTTGCCTCCGTGTGAGATGAAGACGATCAAGGAGTGAGATCAAAAAAAAAAAAAAGAGACTTCCTCTTCTTTCTACCAAAAAAGAAAATCCTTCCCCCGGATATGAACGGGAGACATGAATGCAACGCTGCACATTTAAGCTGCATCTCTGCTGACCTGCTGAGACATGGGAAGACAATTATATGAGAAGAAGGTGACAAGCTTGTCAGTGTGACGGCTCACTGTGAATTCCATTTGTCCTCGGAGCCTTTATTCACCATGAGTCACACCTGATTGAACCTCCTCGGGGGAGCGAGGAGCACACGGTGGAGCAGAGTTATTCTGCACCATCTGGCTCAAATCCACACGGCGCGATGCATATGTGCATGCATTTGGAATACTGTGGACATTTTAGATGATAGCATGCATAGCGTATGTGTATGCTTATTCACATAATACCTCCAGAACTATAGATCTCATGCTTGAAATGCAAACAAGTGAACAAGGAGGCAAAGATAACCGGAGAAAAAACTAAACAATGGAGAAGGATACAAAGAGCGTATTGGAGGGAGAAGAAAGAGAAACAACAGGAGGCACTTAGGGGCAGTTTACAATGAATGGATATGATAGATAAGGATTATGGAGCCATTTGTAAGTGGTGAGTCACAGATGGTGAGTCAGAGTTTGTGGGGAAGAAGAAGTGGAGGTTATGAAAGAAAGAGAGTTCACAAAGAGAATACAATGTCCAACATGAATAACATTACCATTGTCTTAATTGTTTATTGTAACAAATGATGTGTTGTAATAAAGTCTTGACAGCAAGCCTTTGGGGCTGATGATGCTGCTGAGACTGGGGAGGCTGAGGAGGCGGATGAATCTGAGGAGGCTGGGCTGTGACGGGGTGTAACGCAATAAAAGGCAGAAAGAGAATCTTATTCAAAAAGATAACAGGCTAACAAATGTAGGTGTGGACGGATGAGACCGGCTGATACCACAGAGAGGAGAGAATGGCAGGATATATACGAGAAACAGGCCTCATCATGTAAAAGTGAAGTCTTCCTGACTGGAGCTTCATTCAATTTATTTCGATAAATTCCGCATAAATGCTTTGAACGGGGCAGCAGGTTTGGTTGCCATTCACACTGCTTCTCAAAGGCGAGGATTAAACATGCGGTGGGATAACCAAACGCTGCTGGTCATTTACAAGGAAATTGATCACAGAGTACGAGATATTAGGGACGATGGACCTCTCAATGTGGTAAACAGTCGGGTTAAAACAAAGCTGGGCTGAAATGTCAAAGATCCAATTAACCTGCGAAGCCATACAGGTTCCGAGTAAAAAGGAATGAAAGTGTGCAGTCAGGCACACGGTTTCATTCCTGAGCCTTCGACTTGTCGTCACGCACGCCCCTTACGAATGCACGGCGCCGTGAGTTCACGCGGCACAACGGCTCGGAGCTAATCATTGATAGAATATTCCCAATGAAATAACTCTTTCAGTGAATTAGCGGCAGAATTAAATTTTAATTGTCTCCCTGCATAACAGTCAGCGTTCAATGACTCATACTTCAGGGAGAGTGGGCATAAAACTGCATCTGTGGAAGGAAAAAAAAAAAAATGAGCTTTGAATGCAATCAGAATTTCGGATAATCAGCATCACAAGAGCCACGCTGTGTACTGGAATCACTCATTAAGATGGGGGGGGGGGGGGGGGCAAAAACAAAGATCAATGCATGGAACTCGAGGATGCGTAACTGAAAAGCTCCGATTTTTTTTTACTGGCTGTATTATGAGCTGCGAGACGCTCCTTCAGTGCATATATTATAGATGCTCAGCAGAACTGCTCTCGGTCCCAAAAGCCTGCGGGCCTTTCCGCTACCCAAGAGGTTGTCATCGGGACAGCTGTTCCTATAAACTTAACAGGTGTTGCTGATCTCTGCTGAGAGGCCCCTTCTTTTTGCACGCCGTCTACTTCCCACCTTGTTTTCTTTCCGCGTCGGTTTTTCACCAGGCGTCACCCACGTCTTTTGATTCCTCCTCATTCGAACCGGAGAGGTCGTTAACGACGAGCAGCCAGACGCCGGTGTGGTCTTCGTGCGGAACAGATGCAGAAGAATAAACGGACGATCCGCAAAGAATGAAGCACGTTATACAATCGGCTGAAAAAAATACAACAGTGTCTCAAGATTCTGAGGTTTTTTTTCCCAATACAGATGTTACATTTTACAGCAACGAAATGTACGGGCAAGCACACTTTAACCCTCAGGCAGCACCTGGGGTGTATATATATATATATATATATATATATATATATATATATATATAAAAGCAGCTACTGTCCTTTTCATGAATTACTCTTTATGTATTCAAATCCACAGCATATTCTACAGGTGTTTTGTCAATGGTAGAGCTTTTTAGAAAGTGTCACCCTGGAACAAGGAACAATATCGCTGCAAATCTTGGGAAATTGTCGTTTATGCATTTACAACGTCTGCAACTGAATCTGTTCGGGAAAAGGATATGTTTTTGCCACTACACATATATACATATATTTGTGTTTCCCAGGTTGTTTGTGTGTGAGACTGGGAGAATGTATTGTAAAGGTTATTTCTCACATCCTGCCATTTTTTTTCTTTCTTTTTTTTCTTTTTGTGGAAAAAGCCTGTTTTAATGTTTACATCCAGAAGATTGAACACAATATATCAGGCCCGGCCCCTCTCAGACACACCATTGTTTCCCGCAGAATGAAGCACGGTTTATTTCCAGCTCGCAGAGGCAAACAATGCTGGCTCTGCCATCATGTTCCCATCGTATCGTTATTGTATCTCTTACATCGAATAACTCAGACAGTCTCAGTCAGAGCTGTGGGTGTACCCTTGAGAGAGGATAAAAAAAAAAAAAAACCCAGTTAACTGCTGTTTTAGTGAGTCTGTCAGTAAGTTGGAGAGAGGGCATAAACATAGTTTAATAAGATGCCTTGTGATGCATTTTCTATATGCTCACCCATTTTTTCTCCATCCTCAAATCTGTAAATTAGGTTATGAATATGGATGAGATGTTCTGTGTCTCCGGTTAGTGTGTGAGTGTGGCACTAAATGGCCGTTTTGTGAGGGAGTGTCCTCCCTTAGTGTTATGAAGAGTTTAGCAGAGACTCAGGAAAAAAAAAAAGCCTGAAGAGGGTTTGGTGTGCAGGAAGCAGCCAGTCTGAGACATAATTCGCTGGTCGACATACTCATAGAAAAGGGAAATAAAGAGGTAAAGACATGGTGGGAGGTTTGGTTGGACTGGGTTTTCCGAGAGCTGGGCTCTGAATTAAGTGTTCCGATCAGAACAGAGACTGTATTTTCACCACATCCGGCAGCGAGGCATTAAGCTGCACTAAAAACAGGAGAAGGGAATGTTTCTTCAAAAGCTGTTGAGTCAACGGAGAATTCTACTTGCTTTCATCTTTACTCTTAAGGTTTCCACAGCAGCACAAATCATATTTTTTCCTAAATTTCCTTACTGTCCTGGAAAACAGTTCTTCAATATTCGCAGCCTTCGAGTGACTGCTCTGCAACCCAAATACTGTACAGTGCATGGACTGATGCGTATCTGCGTTCTGCTTGATGTGGTTTAGCCACCATTGCTGGTGGAAACAGTAGCAGCATCTGTTAGATCCTGTAATCCATCCAGTTTTTTTTAGCTCCGGGAGCATCTGCTGCCGCGCTACTCTAAGGGAGGATCTGTGCAGGGAGGGAAGGAAAGGAGAGGAGGAGAGAAGAGGATCTGTGCAGGGAGGGAAGGAAAGGAGAGGAGGAGAGAAGAGGATCTGTGGCACGGGGGAATGACAAGAAGGAGAGTGGAGTGATTCAAATGTGTAATGAATAGAATGAGTTTGACCCTACAAATCCAATTTTTTTTTGGTACAATGTGACTGCATGATCCTCCACGGTAAACACGGTACGACGAGAGGTTTGCTCTCATCACCGTGAGGTGGCAGACCAGCACACTTGTGTCTTCTAACGGCGCGATGTGTGCGCCTGTGCCATAGCAGCTGTCGTGGTCATTACAAGGTGGCGGCAGTGCCAACCTCTTGGTCGGCCGGCAGCTGCCTTAGCAATGTGGGTCTCTCAGATTAAGGCCGGCTCCAATCTGCCATGATCTGTTCGAGGAAACGGGTGATAATGAAGGGACAAAACAACTAGAATCAGAGAGGGCGCGACTAATCCCCGACAGCCGTCAGATTGCGCTCCGAATGTCGCCGCAGGAAATGACTACAAGTCGCCCCGGCAAAAAAATGCCTTTCGCGCGGCGACGAGGCAATGGGCAACGTGTTCTTGGTCAATGTCACACATCTTTGAGAGTCATTTTGGGGACTGATGGGAATTATTACACCTGTTATCAGAGAGGGAACGTCGGAGGTATTCATTCATCTTCAAGAAATCGTTCATTTTCTCTACCTCGGTCGAGTCCATACCCGACCGCTGAACGTGTCTCAAAAGTCTCTACAAACTTTGACACCTATTTAAGTGACTCAAAAATGAGTGTGTGCGCGCGTGTGTGTGTTAACGCGAGCTCGCATTCTCCCGCAGAGTGGCGGTGACCATAACAATGTTGTTTCCACAAAAAAAATGCATCTGACTGAGACACTCAGACTATAAACAAGCAGCCGAGCAGCATCAGTTACATCTGTGTTTTCACAATATTAAATATCAGCCGCCTCCCGCCAAAAGGTGAAATGAAACATCCTGGACCGTCTCATTTATGTGGCTGGAGAGAACAGCACTATATCAACTTTCCTAACATCCTCATCGCACACAGTATTACCTGATTAATGGCTTTGGCAGCAGGTAGAATTAGATCCTCAGAGGCAGTGTGTGAGTGAGCAATCTGATATAGGTAGAAAGGACACCTTCACCCAATAGTCGTTTTTTTTGCTTGAAAGCAGTTGGCTGCTTATCCGGCCTCTCCTTTTTATTTTGCGGCACTGAGGCCATATTTTGTATTTATATTTGAAAAGCTTATTGGCCTTGAGTTCATTTATCTTTTTTTCCCTTGCAGTTGAGACAGAATCCGTTGTGCCTTCATTAGGTGTTTTTTTTTTTCAAGAGACTTGGATATAATCTTTCGCCATCTGATCAGCTCGGTGGTGCAAAAAAATAGCAGATGAATAGAGAGAGATCGCTATGCTAACACGCCGATGGGCTCCGTGCTACCAGTGTGGATTGACTGCAGCTATGAGTGTGTCTTTGCGTAGAGTGCCGTCTGGCTGCCAACGTTCCCGAACACGTCGATGCAGCCAGTGTGCCTGACATGTCAATGAGAGGCGGGTTAATTAATCTCGCTTAATGCAATAACATGTTTGATTGGCAATCAGTAAATAAGGTCTGCAGCCGTGCATATACCCAAATGACACACTAACCGACCGACAGCGGGTGCACACACTGGGTCACCTTCATCAAAAAAAAACAAAAAGATCAAATATGAGTTTCTCTCTTTTGGCTTCTGAGAAGCTTGCATGTTTGCTTGCACAAGAGGGCATTAAAGGTGAACGCTGTGGGGAATACTAACAAGAAGCCAGTGGTTGATACTGCGCATAGGAAGTAAGTGGGTAGTGCAGGAATCGATTCAAACTCGAGAAGACTTGTATAGACAGTAGGCTCATCAATTTTAATATACAGCTGTCTGCTTTCATACCCTTAATGCAGCGGATTCCTGAACAAATGAAGTGGGTTTACTCCTGCTCAGTAGTCCCAACACGGCCAGTCGCTTCTGGCCACACGAAGCAAGGGAAGACACAGATGGCTCACGCTCCAATGTCATAGGACACCGTGGAATTGGCTGTATCTTGTGCAAGGGCAAGGTTCAGTCCTGCATGGCACTAAGTCCTGCTGGGATCAAACACAGACATGGAGAGGTGGGAGGCTAGAAGTGGACACAGTGAGGGACAAGCAGCGAGACTTCACAGCCCACTCTTCATTTAATAAAGCAAAGTCAGTGTGACGCGATCCGGCCACTGTTCGAGCAGAAGTGAGTAGGCGCCTTTAAAAAGGCTCACGCTGTTAAAGACATTGTTGTAAAAATAAAAGCTCCCACAAACAGTGATCAACCCTCGCTTTTCAAGTAAAGAAACAATATATAATGTCTTGTTATCCGTCATTTAGTGCAATTTTTCACCTGCAACATTCTAAGTAGCCAAGTCAATGACTTACAAACCATAAAATATGAAAATATGAAAGCTGAGCTGATCTGCCTTCATATCTATGATATTGTCATTAAACCCAATTGAATATTTTCAAGGTACAGAGACTCTGATTGATCCAAATATTTAAGAACACGTATTACTGAGATATACTGTCTGTATGTGTTAGAGACCAAACTATTAACTGGAGGGAGAGCTGAGCTGAGGAGGTGTATGCAACATGAACATTAGCACAGTAGGACTTTTATTTTGACGAGCAGCTAGAATGCGACTCATTGCCGCAAAACAATGCCGCCGGTAAAGCAGGCGGTTGCAGTGTGCAGCATCAAAAGCAACGGTTGCCATGAAAAGTAAAGAAGCATGGCTGAAGCGTGCGGATAATGTAAAGTGATGACAAAAGCAACCAAAGTGTCTGTCAAGCTAGGTGGCTAGAAGCTAGCTAGCTCGATCACCTGGGCTCACATGGACTTACCTGTTGTCTCTCCTCTTTAGTGAGTCTGTCAGTAAGTTGGAGAGAGGGTGTGAACATAGTTTAATAAGATGCCTTGTGATGCATTTTCTCTCATTTTATATAGACAGTGAAAAATGTGGAAATTGAAAGCTGATGCATTCAAACGTTTGAAGTTTTCAGCCAACAAATAAACGCACGTACTGTATGTGTGACATACCTCAAATCATTTAGGGCATGGACCCAGATCACTGGTCAGTGTCCTTCAGCACTGGACCATCTCCACAGCTGCTTAACATAAAGAATAAAGAACCAGAGAGAGAAGGAATATGTATTTGAAGAAATGTCCCTTTCGTCAACCTGCCGATTCACGCAGAAACCTGTTCACAGAGTCACAGAATCCAGATAGCTCAGCTGGCAGAGGAAGAGCTTTAAAGTGTGACGGTTTGTGTTTTCCTTCTGTCAACCATTTAAAAAAAAAAAAAAAACCTTTTTATAAAAAGGTGTCTCTTATTATGAAAAGCCTGTCTTGAATGAGTCAAACGAACTGAGCCAGGATCAGTCTGTCTCAAAAAAGACACTCAGCGCTGAACAGAGCGTGTGTTTCTGCATCGTGTTTTTCTCCACTGCCAGGGCAACCCTGAGGGGCACTCTATTACATTTTATCTACCATAGGGGCATCCAAAGGGCACTTCTTCAGCATTAACACCTAACACGGGGGGCAGCCCGAGTCCCCCAGTACCGGAAACAGCAACTCAGTAATATAACTGGGATCTAAAGCGCGACGTGCTTTAAAAGGTAATCAGTGAAATCTTAGAAGTCAATTACCTACGGCAAAGAGAGGCTACAGCAGGAGTGATGTAATCGCGTCCTCTTTGTTAGAAGCAGAGCGGCGTTTAGTACCAGCTTGAAGGCTTAACTCCAAATACAATGAATTACAATAATCTAACGGAGATGAGATGACAGCGAACAACCTTTTGGAAAGGCAGGCCGTGAAAGCAGAGACGTGGATTTTGAGATGCTCCTCGGTTGATAAAAACATGACTGAACGACTGCTGTGAGTCGTTTTTCAAGCGAAAGGTCACATTCACAGTCAGCTTTATGGTTGCATGTTTTTGCCATTTGTAGACAGGGAGCAAAGATGTGTTTTTTTTTTTTTTTTAAATTGGGATAAACTTTGGAGGACCAAAAAGATTTTGTTTTCATTTACTTGGATGAAAGGTCTGGGACCGTCTGCCTTCTTCACTGTTTTTTTTATTTTGTGCCGTGTGCAAAATACAGCGAGGGACTGTGGCGGGGTTTTTTTTTTTTTCACACGATTAAGCCGCTCATGAGCAAAATATAAATTAATGAAACCGACTCGTGTGCTCCATATCCTTTCAAACGCACCTGGGGAATCCCCATCTGCCTCGCTGGCTGATCAAGGTGCATCCATCCCACTCAGGAGGCGGGTGAAGTGCTGGAAACTGATCCTGCTGAGAGAACTTCTGTCTGCACTGACGAGATCAGCAAAGAGCACAGCGGTGGATTTGTTATGATGGGTGGCTTTGTCAAATCAATTTAAAGAATAATACACAGTGTAAATTGAGGGGTTCAAGTTTTGACGTGTGGGGTCTTTAGGAATCCATACGCTAAAATATTTACCCAAGACGAGGGAAAATTGTGATTTAACACTGACAACTCCACTAATGGACTCGTAAACATGCACATGCAACCTGTAAATTACTCGGAACCAAACATGTCATTCATTGACCGGCTGATTTGTTAGTAAATGACATGCCAGCATAGGTTAGTTTTGTCACTGTATTGTTGCTATTGGATACGTGTCCGTTCAAGTTAGAGTTCTGTCAGAAAACTTTATAGATAGCCCGGAAGCCTCCGTGCAATCAGAAAACAGCTGTCTGTCTGGCTGGTTGAACTGATGGATGTAACGAATATCTTGATGAATGACAGCGACGTGATGAGAAACGCTGCCAGCAGCTTCGTTTTTCTTTACGCCACTGAAACAAAAGATCTAAAGTTCTGTTTGGTGGGTTAACTATAATAAAACCTCGTCCCCGTTTCAGTTCAATTACAGATCAACTCTCCCTAATTGGTCTGTATTCGCTCATAGTAGTAGATGTTATCCATGTGTAGTGCACGTAGTTTGAAAACACCATATTAGATAAATTGAAAAACTTGCACACGGAGGAGAAACCGGTGCCAGGTTTAAAAAAAAAAAAAAAAACGGCCCCAGATCAACGTCGGCGAGCAGATTCAGCGCCTGCTCCTCCTCTGTCAAGCCAGATTAATACTCTGCATCCAAATGTGCTCCGCTGCTACTCGGTCACACCTCCATCTATCACGCGGCGGGGGGATTCTCCAGACAGGGTTCACTATTTTACCCATCTGTCAATCAGCACCCACGGGCGCACGGCCCGGGTTCCTGCTGCCAGACCACACACCAGCTGCTGCCTCATCGCTCGGCGCACAAACTCCCGGCCTTCCACCTTGGCTCCGTGCCGCACGGCCCTCAGCACCATCAAGAATCAAGTGTGAAGGTGTCTTGTGCTGGTGTCCAGTTTTGGGCTTGGTTTTATTGAGGATATCACGAGCTCAGCTGACAAGTCATCTGCTTGTAAACAAATCACGAGGACGCGTAAGTGTCCGGTGTTTAGCTTAGCTGTGCTGTGTTGGTGACCCCGCAGGGGATCGGATCAAAATAACTCATTTTACAGCCTGGATTGATTTAGCTTGTTAGGATGCATTGGACTGCACTGTTTTATGGTGTTTCCTTCCCCTGGTGTTCACACAAAACAACATGTAAAGACCAAGTCAGGGAATAGCTGCTAATTAAGACACTTTGTCAGTAATCCATTCCTAGCATACTGTGTGCATGCATGTACTGACAACCATCTTAATTAATACTTCCTGATTCTAACGGGCTGCTAAATCGCAGATAATAACTCATAATTGCTTTCTTACAGGCACCTTAAATGCTGTTATTTTTTTTACATCCCCTCAAGTTAAGTAAGTAAATAGAGCTTCATTTATATAGGGCCTTTTTTTAAACAGAGGTTACAAAGTGCTGTAAGGTAACATGAGTAGAGAAAAAAAACACACATTCCAAAGTGTAAAGCGCACACAAGAAAAAAAGCAGGAATTAAAAATACGCAGAGCAGCCCTTGAAATTAAAACTCTATAGGATTTATGGGAGAAAATCGGACGCAGCAGATCTGACACGAGGGGGCAGATCGTTCCAAAGCATACAGCCAACAGGTTGCGGTTGGAAGACCCAAGTGGACGCTTGGTGGAGATGTAGACGGGAGGTCGTGGACTGCTTTAGAAGTGATTAAAAGAATGTTGAAGTAAATCCTGGACTTCACTGTCAGCCAGTGTAGCAAGGCTAAAACAGGAGTTAAGACTAAGCTGCATTTAGTACAAGCTGAAGACAATCCAGGGACAGTCCAAATCAGAAGCAGATAATAATTGTTTGTGATCCGGTCTGAACACGTCCTCTGAGTCATTACAGACGCATGCTGAGAACACACTTTCGACCTTCCTGCCATCCACATGTGACAATAATGCTTCATTACGCTCAGGATGCATGTAGCGAAAGGAAAAGAGAATAGCCAAGTGCTCTGATAGAATAATGTGCTATTTCCCACTTGAAAAGTACTTGAAATGAATTTCTGCAAATTTGGCCATTTAATCATTTTAATATTTATGCCTTTGACTCACTATTACCAACCATGTCATCAAGCTGACATCTTGACCGACAGGTGAAACACCTTTTCTAATTCATAGATTGGTGGACGTTAATTGGATTCTCACCAGCCAAGTGAGATGGATTCATTATTGCTCCGTGGCAAGTCAAAGTTCTGAAGTTAAATAGATTTGACAACACAAAGTTCATGCCCAGACGTCCACTTTAATGTAATATATTAAACGTACTAACTGCTTGTTGTTTATAACTGTGTGTACAATGCATTTATGACGTGCATGTTGGCGAAAATACATTAAAATCAGCAATTTACATTCATTTGTTTCAAGCTTTTTCAAAAGGCACTTTTCACTCGACATCATTAAACTGCACATAAGCCACTGCAAACGGTTCCACCAAACATTGAGCTTAAAGAAAAGCTTTTACAAATCCGCCACGTGTGTGTAGTCACAAGAATAATCACGTAGCTTTAGCGGCATTTGCATCTGAAAGTCCTCGTGATAGACTGGTGGGGACTTCAGTTTGTTTAGATTTAAGTCGGTTTAGTCTTCAGACTGGTGGGAACTTTAGTCTGCAGTCAGTACGTGTTTTATTTCCAATCGGCGCGTGTCTCAGCTAACAAGGCTCTCATTTCTCTGCTCACAGCTTCGGGATCGGCCTTAAACGCGGCGGCATTGCCTGACGAAGACAAACCGAAGCAAACACGTCTACAGAAAATGACATTCTTCCCGGTCCCTGCACTCGAGCCCAACTTTTGCTGTGAGCTGCTGATTGTCAGGGGACTTAGTGTATATGCTGTCCGCCTGCTGCTGTCCCTCACCTAAGGGATTTCAGGTCTAATCTGTCAGGTGCATGCCCAAGCATTTCTTTATCAACTTTATCAATAACAGTGCAGCATTGCCAGGGCAACAGAGAGAGAGAGAGAGAGAGAGAGAGAGAGAGAGAGAGAGAGAGAGAGAGAGAGAGAGATGGGCGGCCAACTGCCAACCCCTTGCTCTGGAGCAGACAATAATTACCCGGCCTGGCTCGGGGCGGGGCTGGAGCATGACTGACCTACAAGCAACTAAAAACACATTTGGCTGTTTTTCTCGTCCTCAATCGTACACCTGAAAAAAGTTAGTCTCGACGTCTTTGGCTGCATGAAGACGTATAAACGACTAATCATCCCCTTTTAGGGAAACCGCTGTAAATCAAGGGCCAAGGCTTGTTTTTATACAAATGTTTACTGTGGGGGGGGGGTTTAATGATTATTGTGACGAATCACACATTAATCTTTATACGCGTCATCTATTTCCATATTGTCTCGATCAAAATCAGTTTACTGCCTCCGCTTGGAGAAGAGGATTTAACGTTACAGCCTATGCCATCATTCTGCTGAGCTTTTTCTTGACTTGTGATGGAGCAATTTGTGTGGGAGGTTGACCCTTGTGTATATATATATATATATATATATGTATATATATATATATATATATATATATATATATATATATATATATATATATATATATATATATATATATATATATATATATATATGTCGGTCACTCTGCCTCCACCTGTATCTCTCCATCTCTTTATCCAAAGCCCCCGTGTGTTTGGATGTCAACAATTCTGACCTTGTAGGAGAATCAAAAATAAGTGGAAAAAAACGGCATTAAAAGTTGTTTTAGGTTGCAGATAGATCGATTCATTTCAATACGATTCAGCTGTGTGGATATGTTGTTTTTTTTTGTGTTGTATTCAACTTGTTTTAGTTTTACATGTGAATGTGTTCCAGTAAACAGTCAAAAGATCTCTTGACATTTGAAGGAACGGAGAGCCGGAGAGTCCGAAATGGAGAAAGCTATCCGAGGTTATCAGCAGCGTTGCACCCTAATTGACGAAAATTAATTTCTTTTGAACCTGGGAATGTGATCCCCATGTTATTCATTTAAAAAAAAAGAAATGGCTCTAACACATCTGTCTCGGAACCCAAACAATGCTTCATTTAAACAGTTTAAACAGGCGTCCTGTCTGAACGAGACATTAAAACAGCTGTCACCCTTGCAGAGATTGCGATCCTGTGTGGGAGGAGCCTCATCATTACAGCAACACCTCGCGTGCATGCCAGATATTCCCCTGTTTGACTTCCTCTCTGCATTCCCTCGTGACCTTTTGCATGAAGACGTGTCAAAGTGAGGTGAGGAGAAATCTTTATCAAATGGAATGCGCGTATTGACATGGGACTCTCCTGGGATCTGCACAGGGGAAAATCAACACTTGGAAGTGGATGTCAGTTGAACTGTGAGTCCCATGTTATCATCCAGCGGTCGCTTCATACTGCACAGCTCCCTGCATCGTGATGAAACCGTTTGTTCAAGAGTCAATTCAAATGCAATATGTATAATACAATTGTATTCAAGTAACATGCAATATGAGACTCATATTTTATTGCAAGACTTTATCAAAATAAATCAGTTAATTAAGTTTTGAAGTGGAAAAAGTCCTTTCTGTGCTCCCTTTTTCAATGCTGCTCACTAAAGTATTATTCATCTAAAAATACTTTTTCTTGGTCAAAAGCATGAAAAAAAAAGAAATCGTGAAAAGACAACAATGCATTTTTCAAACAGGAAAAAAAGAAAGAAAGAAAGTCGTGGATGGTTGTACTATGATGTCCTCTCATATCTAACTGGAGTTGCAATAGTAGCCAAGCATGCGTACGAATACATTATCTCCCTCTATGCATGTTGGGGAAAGTCTGCCATGAATTGATTTACTGGTCTTGTCACATCCGTGATGCATCACATACAAGGACCTGTTTAGTGAGCCTATGAAATCTGCGGAAATGTGTGTTTAATTTATGACTCAATAAACAGGGGATCTCTATTCATATTGGCTCTTTTGATCTATTGCTAGCAGATGATTGGATTGGCTACAATGGGAGCACACTGAGCCAAACAAAGCATGAACACTGCACTGTCATGATGACAAAAAGCTTCATCCGGGTTGCCATGAAAACTATACCCCCCGTTGTCTCTTTGAGAATAAATGAAAAAAAAAAGATAGAAAATATACACAGAAAATATGAATTAGGAAAAGCAAAGAAAATAATTGATACGGGGAGGATGAAGGTGATTGGAGCAGAAATTGGAGCGCTACATTAAAGGGGAAGCACAAGGAAATGAGGCAACGAGCTGGCGGGGTATCTCCCTCTCCAGCTGCATGCTCAGGGAACTCTCTGGACCACAAAGGTAGGATGGTGGATGGTGAACAGCCTGAGGAGGTGTTACACCCAAATGCATTCGTTGCCATATGAATTATTCCAGCCCTACTGTTTGCACAGGATTTGGAAGACACCAACCAAAAAAAAAAGAGAAAAAAAGAAGCAGGTTTGAAAGATGAATGGATGAGCGCTGGTATAAAAGGGTGTAGGGGAGATGAAGTGCACACAAAAAAAAAATAATCCACAGAGCTCATCAGAATGAAGGCCAGAGAAGAAAGAGAAACCCGGCGTCCCAACGTCCCAGGTTATTTATTTTTTCATCGGCGTATGACTGATGCATCACAGAGAATGGAAAAACACCAAAAGTGTGCAGGTGAGGTAAATAATTCAAAAAGAGACGGCGAAATTGTGACGGTGGAAAAAAAAAATAAATACAAAGAACAACATGTAATATGATCTGTACGCTAACATACAAGCTTTGGGTCGTAGACCTTTTTCAGATAGATGGAAGGTGAGAGCACTGAATAATAAGCCACCAGCCTGAACTCAAGACCTCACAATCAGTGGTGCATTGTAGCTTTATTGCACACGTGGAGAATAAACGTGGAAGCTATGGAAAAAAATAACCAGGGAACACATTTGTTTCGAGTTACAAACCTCTAAAGTAGATGATGCCTGTACTGATATCATTTGGTCCACATCGATTGTCTTTCTTGTTTTGTAGTCCATACATGAGACTAGAATGCCCCAATTCAGTTTCTTGTGTTTGTAATACTAAGGTGCTTTGCATTGGGACAGATTACAAACCCGACGCTGAGTTCCAGACGACTTTGAGCACAAACATTTCTATGGAGTCAGGAAATAAAACATCTAGCCCGACTTAAAAAAAAGGAACATATATTTGCGTGTATTCAATAAAACGTTCATCTTGAATGCGACATAAGTTCTGCTATGTGGGATAAACTCTCAGTGTGCGGATGCCTCAGTGTGCTTCTGTTACACGATCGTCCTTCCCAAATCATTTTTTAAGCGAAGAGGAAGAACAAAAGAAATTGAAATAATTAAGAGTGTCACACGCAGGACTGACCTGGGAGCACGGGGGGGGGGGGGGGGGGGGGGTCAGGTCAGCTGATTGGCTTGTAGTGTCACAGGCCAGTGTTAAACAGGTAAATCATAGGGCTGACACTCAGACCGGTAGAAAGTGAGAAAGAGAAAAGGTGGAGCAGAGGGAGAGCGCATCCAGAGGACAAAAGTGCAAAATTACAGATACATCCATGAGCACAAGTACAATTGGATCCTATAATCAGGCATAAAAGCAATGAACATGCATTTTAATTCAGAAGTGCTAAATGAACAAATTCAATCACCGCGACAAATTCAAATTCTGCATCAATTACTTTTAACCAAAGCCGAGCACGGGATCACTTCACTTGGTTAAGTGTGACGGGATTTCGCTTTGTTGAGCAATTCCATCAAAAGTCTGAGAAATGGCCATCCGATAAATGTTGTTGAAGTCGTACTGTAGCCAACGCAGCTCCAGCCTCTAGTGGGCAAATCACTCGTGCTTATTTGAATGCACCTAATTCTACTTTTAATTTAATTGATCAGCAGACTTCGAGACTTAAATGCCTTTTTATAGTTGGAAGATTCTCAGCCAAATTATCTTTCCTTTTACTGCTGTCTTTTGATGTTTTGAAAATTGATTTTTTTTTTTTTTTCATAACCCTGGAGATGCCTCTTTTAAAATACATCTAACAGCAACGGTAGTACTTTTGTTAGTCAAATCCCAGGGAGGCTCTTATTCAGCACCATTAAGAGCGTCTTGTTCTTTAGCAGGCCATTAACACAAAAGACCGAGAATCCTGCAAATCCATGGAACCTGTCAGCTCTGACAATATACCAGTTTTCAACCGAGACGTGTTTTTTAAAAAGTTCAACATCCCTTTTGTATCGAGAGATCAATCATCTCCTTCCCTGCATCTTCGGTTTAAAAAGATTTAGCGATGATCAAAAGCCTGTGGCTGAAAAGTTTTCTTTCAAGAGAGCTCATCGACCGAACGCATTTAAAACCGTCTTGAAAATATATCACAGAGAGTGGAAACACGCGGCCCTGCGAGTGATCTACGCTGGGAAGCCCGGTCTGTTCAAAGACACATTCGTTGTCTCCAGGCCAACAGGCATGATGACGTTACACCTGTTTCAATCTACTGGCTGCCTGTAAACTCAAGAATCATGAAGAGATGGTTTTGTTTTAACCTTTAATGAGCCGCACTGTTTGTTTGTTTGTTCTCTCTTTACAAAAAACGGTAAGAAAAATACGTCTTTCCTCAACCCTCAATTACCGCACACATACATGGGACCATGCTTTAAACTCCAAGGCTGTGTGTCGCCCCTAACAACCGGCACCAGGCATCTTTCCTTTTTTTGTTGTTGAACATGTCATTGTGCTGCTGGAGCAGGGTGCGCGCTGCACTCTCAGAAACAAGTAACCCTGACCCCATCTGTCAGTGTTAGTATGTTTGTGAAGAAGCAGGAAACACTGAGCACAGCTCAGGCTGATGGGAACGTCGTAACGCCATTTTACCACGGACCGCAAATGTCGACCTCACGGTGCCGCTATAGCGATAAATCACCGTTCGGATTCATCCTCTGAGGACCATGAATGTCTGTATTCAATTCCATAGCAATCCATCCAATAGTCTGTCTGGGTCAAAGTTGTAGAACCAAATAATGAAGAGGTGTTGTGATCCCTGTAGCACGACAACACAGAAAACTCATTGGTAAACGTAAAATGGGATATTATTATTTCACATATTGTTCAGCTATGGTGTGAAGGAGTCACACGGCTGTTTTGACAAGGTGACAACTTGACTCGATCTTTCAGGAATAAAAGAAGGAGGCGCAGAGCTGGGATCTTTAACTGTCGTGTGATAGCAGAACTCAGGGCAAAGGCTCCGGATGTGCGAACAGCAGGTTCTTAAATTTGATATAAACAGCTGTAGGCGTTATTGAGGGAAGTGAGAGAGCGATTACCTGGGGTTCATGCACGAACTGACAACTTCCATCATGAGATTTGATTCCGCTGTAGGCATGACATATAATATTAATTAACTCTTTTTTATATGAGTACCTTTTTTTATTAAAACCTGCATTTTTCAAGGAGTTTCTCACAGTCCACTCAGGTGGACAGCATGCATTTCAGTTTTCAACGAAAGAAATATGTATCTGACAATAAATAAATATGTAAAATAAAGCCTATAAACAGTATATTTTAACATACAGAAGGCTAATAGCCCTCTGTTCAATGCAACGCAAACATGTAGAACCTGGTTTCCCTTCTACTCCTCTTCCTGATGTGCAAGTCATGCCATCGTCGGCCACGCATACGCAAGAACACGGCTGTTGAATATGGCTGCGGTGACCACTATGCGTGAAAGGCCTTTAAGTTCAACGAGTCTTGAGAGGCTTAAAAAGGTATTTTGGGAAGCCGAGGGAAGCGGAGGGCATATAGTGCCGATGTGAGATGACAAGAAGTTGGACAAAGTGCCGGAGGGTGTCCCCGATCCCTCGGGGGATGTCCTGCAACACAGCCACGTCAGAACAATGTCGCTGCTCAGGATTAAACGGTCTTGATTTCTGGTTATGCGTCACGGCCCAAGCTGTCATTGAGAATACGAGTGCAGTCTTAGAAACTTAAAAAGAGAGCACAGTCGCAGGGATATCTTGTGAAATAAATATTGATTCTCATGCTGAAGACGGGTCTAGAGAGGCGCCCACGTCTTTAACAGAGACCTGGGCTCTATCGTGGCATCCCAGGTGTGTTTGTTTTGTTGCTTCTGTTTACGTTCCTCCCGATACAAATTGAGAAAAATGCACCACCGAGAAAAAATGACGATAAATGATCCTTCAACTTTAAACCTAGAGGCCCGAGGAGAGAAAAAAAGCGCTAAGTATAGCACGGTATGACGGGCGTCCTCAAAGACACACTGTGCTGGGAATCATCGGGGTCATTCGCTGGTGTACTGTGGATGTGAAGAGATGACAGATTTCGCCGAAAAGAAGAAAAAAAAAAAGAAAGTTCAGTTGAGGTTTGAGAGGGAATCTGAGGAGAAGACGGTGATAGCCGTAATGTCAGAGGAAAAGTGCAGCCAGCGTTTTGGGTTTTTTTCTGGAGAAACAGAGATATTAACGGCAGTAAAGCAATTAAATTCTTACGATGTTATGTGTCTGCAGTTTCATTTTCCATATTGCAAAACCTATCCGTAACTAAAGAAAGACAGGATGACAGAATACACTTCGTCTTGTTCAGTGTAAACCGTTATTTGGCTCATTTAAAGATCAACGGGAAACAATTTCACGTCGTTCAGCGGTTACAACAGCGGCGATGGAGCTCGTTGATTACACGGTAGTTTATCGGTACAAGTCGTGACACTTGTAATGGATTTGATCCAACAGCGTCGCTGGTACCGCAGACGCCCCGACAACTTGAACAAACACTTTGTCACGAGATGCAAAGTAGCGTCTGGAGCGCCTCTCTGCTTGTGAAGTCAGCGTCGGGTTTAATCCCCTGGTTTCCTGAACGCCACGCCGGAGCGGGATAAGATGACATGGCTGTCTGGCGAGAAGACAGCTTCCAGACGCCTCTCGTGTCAGTTTGTCACAGCTCGTTTGATGGCACTTCAGGTGACAGGTAGGCAGTCGGGGAGGAGTGAAGACGGCCTTTTTTTTTTTAAAGTGTTTTTTGTGACACTTTGAGGTGATCTTACCAGCTTCAAATCGCAACGTTTCTCGATCGTCTCACGGATCGGATCAGACTGAGACTTGTGCATTTCTTTGAAATACCGGCTAATAAACTCTTCTTCTGAATGGACAACTGACAAAGATTCTGTTTTTCATACATTTTGTCAACTTTGCATATCTCAAAATGTTAACCTTTATTGCTGAGAACAATTCTCTCTTTTTTCACAAAGTCCTTGTTCACACACACACACACACACACACACACACACACACACACACACACACACACCTGGAAACCAGATACAGTGTTGGAGGCGGGGCCCCGTATGTTCCTATGAAAGTAGCTCAGTGGTGCATGAAGCAAAAATAGTTTGACTTCTGCATATAAGATGATCTTCCTGCAGTCTTCCAGATCCATGGGCCCTTAGTGCAGGAACAGCCGTGTCTTCATTAACCCCTCGGTCCGGTCTCGTTCTCACGCTCATACACAGGAACAGAGGAAGGAATTCATGAAATTTGTTTAATTTTTTGTCATACATGTGAAACAGTAAGAGTCCAAAGATAGAATTGGCTTTTTTGTTTTACCAACACATTTTAGTAAAGTAAGGAATTGTCATTTTTTCCATTTAAGGTTTTTTAGGTCAGTGACTTGCGTGGAAAGGAGCCATGTTGAGGTGGTTCAGGCATCTGGTGAAGATGCCACCTGGGCGCCTCCCTAGAGGAGGTGTTCCAGGCACGACCCCGAGGGAGACCCAGGACCAGGTGGAGGGACTATATCTCCAAACTGGTCCTGGGAGTGCCTCGGGGTCCCCCCAGTCAGAGCTGGCTGATGTGACACCGGGAAAGGGAAGTTTGGGGGTCCACCTGCTGGAGCTGTTGCCCCAGCGACCCGATCCCGGATAAGAGGTTGAAGCTGAGATGAGATGAGATGAGGTCAGTGACTTACGTACTTTTTGAATGTACATCTTACGTAATGAAGTTGGACTGTGTTTGGATTACTAGCAGAGAATCCCTCTTTTTGTTTACTTACTTACTTTTGATTTTGGGTAAAAATTAAACTAAATATTTTATATTTTGGACAATAACTATGATTTAAAAACGACACGATCGTCACATGCGGTCACAGTGATGCACAGCGGCACACATGAGGACAACAGGTGGTGCGTGCTGCGCTGCTGCAGCAGCTCGTACTACTGAGGCTGGAGATTCTGTCAGGCTCTGAGGCGTCTTCATGGATAATTGGCTGAGAAATAGCTGAACATTAACAGGCTTTTCTCAAGTCACTTTCCAGAACAGGTCATCACACAGTCTTTGTGGTGGGATTAAGATTTCAACGGGGAAATGTATTTTGTGGAAAGAAAAACCATCTCTGCTTTAGCCACCGAGGTTTAGAAATAATCACACATCTTTCAATCCAGCAGCCCAGGGGCCCAACAGGTTTAGGGGCCCTTGGGCCTCAGCCTCTGTTTAACTGTTGTAGACACAAGTTGACCACTAAGACAAGCAAACCTACCACTGAGACACAAAAGACACAAAGTGACCACGAAGAAACGCAAAAACATCTACAGGCACAAAACAATCACATAAAGACAGAATATGACACAAAACATCTACAAACAGATGCAACGCCCTCCACCCCTCCAAAAAAAAAAGCACCACGAGGAGATGCAACACATTAAAAAAAAAAAAAAACGACAAAAGGATGCAAAACTACCAATAAGAAACACGAAGAAACAAACAAAGAAGATACGTGAAATGTCTACAGAATGTCTCTACGGAAAAGAGATGTAAAACAACTAAAAGAGACACAAAACGACACAAAAAAGACAGACAAAGACCACAAAGAGATGCACAAAACAACCAAAGAGACACAGAATAGGACCATGAAGAGACTTGTCCACATGCATAAAACAACCAAAAACACACAAAACGTTGCATTGTCTCATAATCTGCCCATGGCTTCAGTGACCGGTGTTTTTTTATTGCTCCATGAGGTGATGGAGGGCTTCGTTTAGTGACATCTAAGGGTGAACAGAAGAGAGAGAAAATGAGTGAACATGACACGCTCCATACGTAGCACACAGAGAGACCTTTTTGTTCGTCTTTTGTGAGATCACTGGATTAAAACACGCTGATTCACTGAGCGTTCACTGATTGACAAGGTAATGATTTTTTCAGAGGTGAGGAATCATTAAAGTTTATTCCAGAAATTGAAGCCCTTGTTTGCCTAAGCTGATTACTCTTTGTCTGGAAGACGTCGGTATAAACAGAGCCCCGGAGACGGTCCTGTTTGTTCACCACAGCGGGGTCAATAGTTCACTCACAACACGCTCAGGGTGCTAATTTTGCAAACCGGTCGGCTGGAGAACTCAAGAATTTCGCCGCGGCTTTTGTTTCACCACAACGATGAATTTATCGCAACGACAACCATGACCAACAACCTCTCCTTACCACTCACCGAGTTTTCATGAACTGTCTCGGCAAATATTGCCCTAAAATTTTTAACACATATCCGAATGATTTTGGTCTTCCCCTGACTTTTCATCGAGCACCATCAAAATTTTAATTTGGTCCAAATACCTGCAAAACGAATGACTTTCCCAACAACCTCAGCTGTACTTTGTGATTATTAAATGATAATATTTGTACTTTGATCTTTTTGCAATTTATTAAAACCCAAGTGAAACTTTCAGGATCTACTTCCAGTGTAACAAATTGTCCCCCCCCCCCCCCCCCCTGGTGCGCTGCCATTTGTTGGCGTCCATTACGTGGGACGCTAATATCTTTTATTAATGTCTGTGTATATTGAAGTGCGGGTGGCGGCTCCAGTATTTACTGCACCTATACGTGATTGCTCTCATTAAGGACAAAAGGCTGACCTTGGTGAGACACAAATGGATCCGGAAGAGACAGGCTCTTCCATCACAGTGAAATGGAGCGCTCCCCCACCTCACACTACTGCTATTAAGTTTCATCAAGGCTCATTACATGCTGACTCTATGTCATCTCCTGCGCACTATAAAATCCCTCCCTGCAAACACACAATACCACATTATGTATATCATCACACGTGCTCTTTATTGATGTTGGTAGGTGCCTCTGACAATAGAAATTAATTCTTTTGAGGTGTCCGATGTATAAATGGAGCAGGAAATAGCCTCTATCAGGGGGTGTGACCCCGTCGTTGTGATTTGTGCTCGAATGCTATACTCAAGGTGCATTTGTTACAAACGCAACATTCGATATGTAATGCTAAAAAAAAAACCTGCAGGACATTGTTCATAACACAATGCGATAATCATGACGCAACATGGAGCCTTAATCTTTCATTGTTCGTTTTCAAAACGTGGGCTAAAATACATCAAATTGTGTCTCATTCAGCCTCTGATTGATGCCGAAACTGAGTTATATTTTATCGTCTTTTGTATTCAAGGTAAAAAAAAAAAAAGAAAGAAAGAAGCCGAGCATGCACACCAGAGAGGGGATACCGAGAAGCTGAAATTGAGTGAGGGGGCAAGTGAGAGAGACAGGCAGGATGGTGGGCAGACATAGCAGCATGCTTATATGATCTTGACCCAGCAGTCGATAGCGAAGGGCGGTGAAACCTGATTACAGACAGCCCACATCCCAGCCTGCTGATTTCATTTCCCTCACTCTGCTCAGTCGGGTAAAAGACAAGAGGTGTGATGTTCTGCACCAGCGCGCCGCACAGGCTCGATGAAACTTTAAGTTCTTCTCGCTCAGGTGTGATGTTGCCTGTGATGTGCACATCTGTTTTACTGTTTCTATCTACATTTTCATTTCACAGAGAAGGTGAACTTACTTTCCACTTGCTCCCCCCCCCCCCCCACTGAAAGAACCGAAATGTGCTGCATATTTTGAAAATGTTTATACGACACCAAACGGTAGAGTTTCCACCCTCAGCGGCTTAGCAGACATACTCAGGGATTCTTTTTTTTTTTAAATACAGGCTGTCACGGCGCTCTGCTGCATCCACTTGAACGGACCCGAACAAGGTTGATGAAACAAGAGGAAGTCAAACGGCGTGTGAAGACAGTCGTCCGTCCGACTGCCTGATGAGGTTTGAATTAAGGCCCGTCACGCTCATCGAGTGCACTCTCCCCACCTGGACTGCCTGTAGAGTCACACAATCGCTCTACCTCCGACCCCTTTTTTCTCCACTCGACGCACGAGTTGCGTTCGTCTAAGCGGCTCGTCGCCAGCTGGGAGACGATCTGCATCTTTTTTGTTTCCGTCTCTCTTGGCTCCTTCGGAGGATGTAATGAAACGTTCATCTCGAGTTTTTTTTTTGTTTTTCACGAGTTTAGGGTTATTTATGCTTCTCTCTGCGGCAAAAGCACACCGCAGTGTCAGCGGTGGATAATGAGCTGTGATGCAGTCAAATGGAAATCAAATGCTCCCCCCCCCTCCCACCCACCCACCCACAAAGAGCTTTTTATTGAACTTCTGTGTTTTAATTATTGTTGACCCGATCAACAGGATATCACGGAAATGTAGTTATGCATGAGCCGCTATTTTTCTGTTGAAAAAAAACCACGCTGCAACTCACACAGATAGAAGCATAAAAACCTCCATTAGTGAGTATTTGTGCACAGCGGAGGGCAATCCATTTCTGCGACACACGTTCGGTTAAAGAGTCCAACCCTGCGATACATATTAATGTTATGGATGGCAACAAAAGCGCCCACTTGTTATGGGCCGCAAAATAAAGGGAGTGAATAAAATGAAGTTAAGAACAAATGTCTTTATACGCGTGGCAAAAACATTCCTCTGAATGTATATATATGTTTTTCTAACAGAAGAAACCAAATTCATACCTGTGAGCAGACAAAATGCTTTCATGTAGTTCTGCACATGTTCAGAGTATGAGTATGAATCTCACACTGTGGGCCTCAACACTGAACAGTTGTGTTCCTCCCACCAAAACGGGAAGTTCTGGCTATAAGTAAGTTTGTTTTCTTGTTTCCACGATGAGAGAAACATTAATAAAGGCTGACAGAAGCAAAAAAACAAACAAGGGGGATTTGAACCTACAACCTTTGTAATACAAGGACTGTCGTAGACCGGGTGAACTATTTGTGTGAGTGTGAGTGTGAGGGATCAGTGGATCGCTAAGTGAGCATGTGAGCCCAGGTGGTCACACACTAGCTAGCTTAGCATCCGGCTAGCTAGACGGGCATTTTGGTTGCTTTTGTTGCTTTTCGCTTTACATTGTCTGCAAGTCTGTTCAACTGACCGTGCAGGTGATAGATAGGCTGATCATGTGACATTCTGCATATTACATATCATGCAGTAAACATGCCTTATCGAGGCTTTCATGGAGAAGGGTATAGATGTCGTGACATGCGGCTAAATGTCCATCCCTACCACACACAGCATGCTAGTTTGATTTCACTGCACAGTGGCCAGTTATCCGGCAGATAAAAAAATGTGTGTTATTTGTAAATGCAATAGATAGAATAGACGTGCATACAGTATTTCAAGTCATCAGATGTTTGGCTTTCATTTCTATTTATTGTCATTCCCTACAGCTACCCATGGTCGTCTTATGTAAAGCCCTTTTTGTTCAGATGATGTCAGGTTTGACTTATCCTGCTGAAATGATTAAGGCATATGCATAACAATGCCAATCAGGCTTTGACTCTTTAAGGGCTGCAGTTTAAAAAAAAAAAAAACATTGCCTCAATTTGTGGACAGAATGTTGTATATTGCACAAATTATGTACACTTCAGTGACATTTCCATTTCTATGAGGTACTGTTTTGTCACATAAGGGAGATGGACTGAGAGCACCAACACAGCTCAATCTAAAAATATGGGTCTAAAACACATCCGCTGGACCACAGCCTTGTGATTTTGAGGCACAGCGGGAAACAGAATTTTGGTGTGAGAAGTCCCCGCTGTGTGACTGCCCACTGATACGCTGCTGTTGTGTTGTCAAGGTACACATGCAGAACAGTGAACTTAAAAACAAAGCCAGCGACAAATTAACTTCTTCTTCTGGGTTTCGCAGCGTTTTTAGGAGAACGAATCGATGACTCCTGCTTAAGCCTAGTCTTAAAAAACGTGAGAAATTACCAAACGCTGAAATGTTGCTTTTGTGACGATACATCAAGCAGGCGTGCGTCTTTAAGCTCCAGAATAGGCCGTTAGTCAAACAAATCCGTCACAGAAAATGTTCTCAGGAAGTCTCGTTCCGCAGAAAATGGGTTTCTTCAGTGCACACTTTGGATAATTAGGCAGGGTGAATGGCAGCCGCCCCAACACCTCTGTCAAACTAGGAGACAGCTAATGAGGAGAACACCACACTTTCCCCTAGTAAGCATTAGCATCTCATATGAGGACACTGTCAGCCTCTGTTATCAACCATCTGTCCCTATAGGGGGGGGGGAGGAATCCTCGCTCTTCACAGATGACTGTTGTGGAAACGGGGCGGCGTACTCCTCACCCTGCAGCATGTTTATTGCCGACTAATGCAACACTATGGTTACAGCCATTATGCTATTACCTCGTGAGACTATATATCGTTTTGTTGACATTGCTGCTGATTGATTCGTTATTTTTATTTTTTTTGCACCGTCAAATCGGTGTGTACGGCCAACAGGAACCTGATTATGACTCCGGTTACAAATCCTCTTCACAGGTGGAAAGCTGCATGGTTTCAAGCAGATTGTGGTAAACCTGGGTGGGGAAAGGAAAGAAAAAGAAAAAAAAGCAACGTTCGACCCTCCCTCATTACCGCCGTCGAGGTGCCCTTGAGCAAGGCCCTCGACCCCAAACCGCTCCAGTGGAGCTGCTCAGCGGCCAGCGGATCAGACGTCCACTCGGTGAATAAATAAAAAGGTCACGCCTACGTCTCCCTCCACAAATCAATTAGGCTGAAGAAAGGCAATCTAGCCAGATCCTCAACGTTCACACCTGCTCGTTTTGCTCTGCCACGTAATAACTCTCTCCAGTCGATCCTTTCTGGCCTGCTGTAACACCTTTCCCGCTCTTTCCCATCACCCAACCATCTCCGCCCACTCACTCACCTGCTCCCCGTTTCCCTGATTAGTCCGGCACCACTATATACTGGCCATCTTCTCTCCCCCCCCCCCCCCGCTCTGTCTCTGCCGGACTGTCAAATTGGCTTTCGCCCGGCTTTCGTTCTGCCTGCCTGTTCTTAAATCGTCGTGAACCCGAGCCTCCGCACAGTGCTTGGTCTTCAATTGCATCGGAGCATATTTAACGTCACTTAACAAAATGGTCCCTGGCTGAAATGTGAAATGTGTAATCCATAACTCTTGAGATGGGAACACTCCGGATGTCTCGGAGAGTGGATTATAATTAGAGTGCTGAATGAACGGTCAGAAATACAATTATTTCAACGGCTTAGCCACATTAAGATAACGTCGTTAAGGGGAATGATTACTGAGGCGGAGATTGTCCGAACAATACGTTTAAGTAGCGTTAGCTATATCTATTTCTTTCAACTCTCGGCGGACACTTATTATCATCAGTTACCAATGAAAGACATGATTGACTGCAAAGTGTCCCCGGCCAGAAAAATAAATCCCATCATCTCTACAGTACGTTTGGCCTCTTGACTCTGATCCTCCTGAAGATTGCCGTTCTGCCTCAATAGGCTAACTGACCGATTTTGGATCCAGCTGTACAGAATTTTTCTTTTGCGAGGAAATACCTAAAGAATAGTAAAGAAAATGTATACGGCGTCGGCGTTAATGCGTGTTGTCTGTTTTTAGTTGCGAGCTGTAACGGCAAATAAACGCTTATGCTCCAGTACATGGTGCTGTTGCCTTATTTCACCCCTGACTCCGCCCTTATTTCACTCCTGCCCCAGTATATCTTCCATTTTCTGTTTTTACACAGAAATGAAATAAAAAAAAAAAAAAAAAGGGGCAATGGAAGAATAAACCATCTGCCTTGTGTTTCAAGCACTGTTTGTATCCATCATGAATCACCGTGGTAACCCTCTATTGTTGCTTGTTGACTCATTCTCTGTCAGCATATTGTCATTTTATGGAATGAATCGGGTACAAAAAAGGAGCGTTAAGTAACTGTGCTGTTTGCAGGACTATTGTTGAACTCTGAATTGTTCTAATAGCTGGTAGAGGTGTTCTGGTTCTAGCAAAATGAAGGAGTTGACTTGTGATTTTAATTCTATTAAAACAAAACTACAAAGACAGAGAGAAATGGTTTTGGTGCGTTGGCGTTTGGTCGTAAGCGTTTTATTTTTTCTTTATCTATTTGCTTTTATTTTTGTTTTTATTGGACAATCAGGACAGATAGATAGGAAAGGGGGGGGGGGGACACACACGACATGCAGCCAACCAGGTGCTGTTTCTGACGGAGACAATAACTGCACACACACACACACACACACACACACACGCACACACACACACACACACACACACACACAGACTGTTTTCATCCACTTTCATTTGTTTTTGATGAGACTGCGTGTGAGCAGAAGTTACAGCCCAATTTGTATTGAATACTGACCACTTAACTGTTGATTAAAGTATGAAAAACAAAAAGTCCAATATCCATCATTTTAATAACACATGCCCATCAATAACAAGGCATGTGCTTATTTGTTCTATTCCTTCCCAATGTGTGCATGACCGAGAAAAAAGACGCACAGAATGTCTCACAGCTGTTTGACCAAACACTGTCTGCCTTCAACGTGTGCCGTCATCTGATATCGATTTGCTTCACAGTTTGCCTCACGCCGTTCATTTTCTATACTTTATTGATTATATGTGCTGTGCTGATAAACATGAAGCATAGAAAATCTAGACTGGTCACGCTGTGAGAAATAGAGCAAGGAAAACAAAATGATTAAATAACCAATCATTGGATGTATATATAAAAGATAAGAAAAACAACAAAGTTTAGACTGAGTACAGTTAGCTTGGACTGTTATAACCATAGTTATTGAAAAGGACACGCATTAAATCTCGTCATTTACCGTATTGATATCGTATTTACTGTAAATATGAATAATCTGGTATTTTTTCACAGCATTTAATACATGCAGAAAAACACACTGAGTGAATCTGTACTCTGCATAACCAAGAACAACCAAGGACACATTGCTGCCAGGGAGCCGAGCATTAAAGTTGATGTACTGACAAATGATTATTTATAAAAACTCTGTGCTGTGGGGGGGTGGGGGGGTGGGGGGGGGGGTTTCACACAAAGCCCAGGGTCACTGCTGCAGCTCCTCCCCTGCACTGTAAGCTCACAGCTGTCCGCCACCAAAGATCTCTCTCTTCAGTCTTCAGTTTACAATTTATGTGGGATTTTTCTTTTTCTTTAATTGTACAGTTTGTAAATGAAAAGGCCACTTCAAACCTAATAACTTTTTAAATCACAGTTTTTGTTACGTTTGCTGAATAGAGCAAAATTACACTCTGCTTTAGACTTGTCAATAAAAGCGTTCTCCATATTTGCAAAAAAAACATATTCAACAGTTCTATCTTAATGAAACCCTTTTATTTGAGAAGGTTTTATACTTTCCGTGAGAAAGAGAGATAATGTAGTTTTGGATGTGAGACCTATACATTTTTTAAAACATGGTGTGGTCAGCATTTTGCAGCTATAACTAAACAGAAAGAAACACGTTCTATATCTATGTTATCTGCTGGATCGGTGTTACCGCATATCAACAACAACAACAAGGTGAAACACAAATCTCTGACAGAATGTTTCCTGCAGATTGTTTGGTTATCGCAATATCTTCTTTTGGAAGGGTTCAATAAAAAGGTAAAAAATAGGAAACAAGAAAGACTGGGTGGCAATATAAATTCAGCTCTATCGCTATTTACTGACTTTTATGTCAAATTTAATTAAAAAAGGTGTTTGAGTCTCAGTTCTTTGTTCTTTAATGTCACTTTCCAACAATTGTGGGAGAAGCCATCCATAGTTCTGTTAGACCAAAGTGACATTCTTCTTCTTCTTCTCTAGTGCCGGAACGACAGCCTTCCTGGAAGCAACCTCTCAGGATTACAGACACATTATAGGGTTGGGGCGTCTCTGCAGGCTCAACCCTTTTTTTCAAAGTCGCACATGAGGCAAGCCTGCCAAAAAAGGTAGATGGAGCCATCTGAGCGAGACTGATGGGAGCGCAACCGGCCATAAGAGACACACTCTGGCAAAAAAAAAAAAAGACAAAACACAAGCTCCCCTCTTCCACTGTTATCCTTTTAAAGAAAGACAATAGCGCGGTTCGGAAAATGTTAGTTTGCGGCACCGATCCTCGGTGGAGCTGTCCCTGACCCGGGTCTCCGCATTGTGTACATATTGTAAGTGTCCAGGCTCAGAAGTAAGTGTATGCGGGGCGTGCTGATGAGAACACACAGGGACACCAGTCGGGTTTGTGGTGAGCAAACGATAAAGTGCAGAGAGCAGAACGAGTGGGAGGTCGGAGCAAATGTATATTATAGGCAAAGGGCAACTTTTTAACTTTGATTTCAAAGTTCTGCCTTCCTCTTTCATGGCCAGCGGAGCTCGCTCTTCTGAGAGGCACTCAAGACGAGTCGACAAAAAAAACCAACATACACAGACCGCAAAAAGGACAGGAAGCAGACAATACAAAATAAAGTGTGTTATGGGGACATTTATGGCCTCTCCCGAAGTGTCCTAGTCACCGGCTGAATACAAATATCCAGACTTTCAGACTCCAAAGTGCAGAAAAAACAAAAGACCCCAAAACAAAACAACAAAGGTTTAAATATACAATAGAAGGAGATTGATCTGTACATTTGTGGAGGTTTTGATATTGCATATGGAATTATTTGGTCTAGACCAATTAGTTGTTTTTTTAAATTATATTAATTATACTGTGCAGGGTCAGACAAGCTAACGTTGATTTTATTTCAATTGGGAAAGCAATCCGACCACCTTTTTTTTTAATGTGTGCGAGGCTCCTCCGCTGAGGGTTTACCGTCAGTGGAGCATTAACAGCATTGTCAATTGAAAGCCATTTAAATTAATGGGAGATTTTACAATGCACATCAGACATTACACCGTCGCATAAACAGTGGTAACTGTGGCCAGAAACGTGGATCCCTCTACGGCAGCAGACTCTGCTAATGTACAGCCTGCATTAATCCAATGTGTGATTAAAAAGAACACTTAAATTACAAGGTGAAGATTGTGGGCATTGATGTACATAATCTCACAGCCCACTTATTAACCTTGAAGCTCAGCGGCTCTGCAGATGTGATGTGATCGCTTCAGACGTATCGCAGCTCATATGAGTACCGAGAGTTAGCATTTGAAACCGGCTAATCCTCACCTGTCCTCTGTACATCCGTGGCACATCCTCAGGCCTTCTTTTTCCTCATGCCATTTCATTACCCGGTCTGACCCTGTCTCAGTAGTCCAAATGGGACTGTGAGTGAGTAAGACATCAGGACACATGAAGGTTTGAACTGCAGATGCTCGGTATCGGTTATTCCTTAAGGCCCTGACGCACCTTGTCGGGCTGACGAGTGGGGCGTCGGCGGCCTATAGTGTTTGCGGCGTGTCCCGCGCCGTTGGAACTATAGTCTGTCCTCGTCGACGGCTTTTTTTTGGACAATTGAGCAGCGGTGGAGGCTGTCGGTGAGAGGAAGCGCTCCGACTGGCTGTTTTCATGCTGAAGCGAATCAGTGCACTGAAGACTGAAGCGAGGAAAAGCAAAACAAACGAGTTAAGTGAAGCGGGCACACATAGAAGGCTCTTCTCATGTTTCATCTTCATCTCATATGATCATTTTAATACACACATATTTTCACAATGACATGGTCCTCTAGAATGAAGCTAAACGGTGAGCAGGAGCGCTGCTTTATTTCGTGTCGGCTTCATAACGACGGCCTGTAGTCGTGGTCTTCTGGTTTCCTTTTTTTTTGAGTGACGAATACAAACTATCGCCACCTGTTGGTCTGGTGAGGTACGAACAAACACAGGACTTTCACTCGGGGGTCCGGCGTCCGTGTCCTGTGTGAAAACCAGAAGTTTAGTGATTTTTACTGATCATGACGTGCTTCAAGCGTACTTATTTTAGACAACCGATGTGGTTTTGTTTCCCGAACCTTAACGCCGCCGTTACAAAACGTTAATTACATGCAAACCTTCACTGACAAAAAACTGGCATCGCTAAAGTGGCTGCGAGGGCTTCTGCAAAATGTGAAGCAGGGACGAGAACACGCTGAAAAGGTTTCTCTTTTTTTGTAACCTCTAGCGCTCCATTCCCTCAAAGTTCAGCACTATCGAGACGGCTTGCTGTTGGTCACCGGCTTGAATTTGCTCATTAAAATGTAACAAAAAATGAACCTGAAATCAAAGAGTTGTACAAATTTGCATCATCGCCCTTCAGTGAATCCGCTGAACCGAATGATTCTATTGAAATGCATAATTCGATTCACCCTTTTTGAATGCTGTTTGGCCATGCCTTTAATAAGCGTCTCCATGCTAGATATTGAGGTTGAAAGTTCAGGCCTGGAGAAAACTGTCCAGTCCACAAAAAAGCAGAATCTCCAGGCATAAAAATAAACAACAACAGAAATATAATGTAGCATCACAAACCTAACCCAGGGCAAATGATCTAATCATTCATGTCATCTTCACCTCATCATTATACTTTCACACTGGGTGATTGTTCCACCGTGCATGTGGCTGCTGGATTCTGTTAGTTTGACCTTTTCCATAAAGAGCTGACAGGGGAAAGCCTCTCTGATAGAAAAGCAGCCGTTCCTACAAAAAAAAAGCAAAGGTTTAAACGCGTCAGTATATAAGGATCATTGGTCAAGGTTGATTGACCTTGTTATCATAATCTGTCTTCTAGGATCAGCAGCTCAAGGCTGGATGAAAAACCAAACCTGCCGGCCGTGGGCTTTGGTTTTGTATGTGCCTCTGAAGCAGGGGGAGGATGGATCAACAGGAGCGAGGTTAAGGGGCAAGGACAAAGCCATTAAGTGTTCATCCTTCTGCCCAAGTCCGTCCATCGTTGTGTTTTTAAAGTGGTGTTTTTGTGTGCGTCAACAAAGAACAAAAAAATGCAGGAAAGATGAAAGCTTGCAACGGACACAGACAAGGGGAGAGCAGAAAAGGGAGAGGAAGGACAAAACTTCTCGATAGCCATTTTGAAGGTGAACGTGTGACAAATGAATCGCAAAATTCAGTATCTGCAATGAGATGAGTGATGAAATAATCGCTCCTTAACTGTTTTTTGAAGCGAGATTCATTTTGGTCATTTGTAACCCGGAGAAATGTAGACCCGCTTCACACAGTTCCCCGTTTTATAAACCTGTAGAACAGTTGTGCGAGAAAGAGACAGAGTGCATTGTCATGCTAAAGACCTAGCACAGGGAACATCCTTCATGTAGTCCCCCCCCCCCCCCCCCCCCCCGCGCCATGGAGAATATTCTTTTCAGATAACTGCAGGGGCTTTTTTCATCGCGACCTCATCACCGCTCTATTAATATTTCACATCTGTTGTCATTGTGCGTGACTGTTTATGGATAAATTGGCTGTTGGTGAGAACCGCGACTGATTCTAACGGGAGTCTCTTTAGCCTCTAAAAATGTCCACCGCTTCATCACGTTCATGTGAATGAAATTGTTGTAGTTTGACCCCACGCAAAAAAGCCGCATTGGACAAAACATATTCCAATTTATTAACAGTTCGGGTTTTTTTTTTTGGTCCGGACCGTCGGCCCTCCCCCAATGACGGGCTGCCAATCAGAGTGAAGGAGTATGAAAACATGTACTCAGAAATGTGATCAGGCATGTCCAACACAGGTCACATATCAGTCCGTCAGCCCTGAAAGACGACATAAGGCCGAGACATTTAAACAAAAAGTGTCTTTTGAAATGCTAATGTACGACGAGGGAAGGACAGCATTTGAATGAGATCGTCTTTGCATTGTAATAGCTGCTCTTTTGTTACCGCTCTCCAGCACTGATAATTCATTAACTGCCCTTTTGGCTATAGCTGTGGCATTTTAATTAGAAGTTATGTTGGAATGAAAATACTTTTATCAATTAGTTCGAAGTGTGTTAATTGGATGCAAACATTAGCTGACTTACTTAACATTTAAGGGGAAGGTTAAGCATACAGTAACAGATGGCGGTCGTGCCGGTGTTTGTCGTATAAATTGTACTCGTACTTTTTTTAAAAGTTTGTTTGTGTTCTCTAATCGCCGGAAAACCTCGGGACATCGCACAGAAATCAGACAAGAGAAGTTTTGTACTTAGCCCCAGTGGTGCGGAGCAAAGCAGGCAATTTGTTTTCCTGCTGAGATTTGGAGATTTTGGCTTCATAGTGTTTCGCTGTTAAAAGCAGGGGAATGAAGTTTTTATTTGTGGTTCTTAAGGCGATGCAAAATCTTTGCAATAGATTTTGCATTTTCTACTTTTTGAATAAAAAACGAAAAAAATATAATAATGTATATTTATTTGTTTTTTCTTCATGTCTGGAGCTTAACAGAGATTTAACCTTTATGCAAATGTGCCGGACACCAAAGCACCCCCCCACTGTTCCACCTGATTGTGTGCGTGTGTCCGACTGCGTGCAGCCATGTGAGTGTGTGTGTGTGTGTGTGTGTGTGTGTGTGTGTGTGTGTGTGGTCCTACCTATTGTAGCTGTCTGCACCAATAAACCGGCAGTCACATCTGATCAGGAAGCATATCACTCATGTTTCCAAGATTTAATTAACAGAGGCTGGGCAAAGCTGCCCTTGGGAAGACAGTTTTCCTTTTTCTTAATTGGTGCATTAATTAGATCAGAAAAGCACATTGTGTTTGCCCACTTGGAGGCTCGACACTATTGAAGCGTCTTATGAGTGTAGGCGTGTCTCTGCATGTAATGTGAAGGATAAGAGGGACATAATTACACCCTCAAGATGGTGGGGGGAGACAGGTTAGAGGGTGAAATCAAGACCTAATCCACAGGTCCTTCGCAAGCTACAGGTGACGAGCTGACATTAATGAACACGCTCCGCTCTGCGTTCACTTCCTCATATCTATTCAGCGCCTCGCCAAGCCTCCACAAAGGCAAACGTACTGTATGTCACGGTCCTATTCCTATTCCAGTGGTTCGGTATTCACAGATCGACGTGTTTGCCATATCTAATCATGCTCTGAAACCCAAACAGGATTACACTCTGTGAACCCACAGAGATAACAGCTCACGCTTTGCAGGGGCCCATTACATCCAGATGATAAAAGCCCACAAAAAGTGCCAGGTGAAACCCACCTGACTGCACAAAGAGACGCGCAAACACACACAACTTGCATACAAATTTCTGTTAAGTCTTCAGCAGGGGTGCAAAAATGTATTTAGTGGTGAGCATGAAATGTCCTTTTTTTTTTTTAAAAAGGATCCGGCAAGTTATGCAGAGTAAAAAAAAAGAACAGGCACGTTTTTTTTTTTTTTCTTCTTCATATTTCATTCTCCAGCAGTAAAAATATTGAGTCTGCAGTAGTAAGAACTGCTTTAAGTCCCTTTCCTCAGCTGAAGTTGACTTTGGCCCACACATCAAGATATTTGGCTTTTTTTAAATTAACCATACCTGGAACGCCATCCATCATCATCCATAATAACGAATCGACGAGTGACCTATCGACTATCGACGATCTGTATCTGAATCAACGCTGGGCTTTTTCGTTTCACGACGACACAGCTGTGAACCCTGAAAAAGACCGACGCAAAAAAGCTCAGATAAAGCATTTCTTATTTCAGTTCACTGCCCTATTTACAAGCATTGCATTTTCCTTTACATTCATAACGTGACTTTTCTTATAGTTCTGCTGCAGACCTGTGTTCCAGGGGAGGTGCAGTGCTAGAGGAGCTCTGGCATTGCTTCAGGGTAGCAACATTGCATCTGCTTGCACCCAGAAAAAAAAAAAGGCTCTGTCCCTACCAGAAAGTGATAACATACAGTATATTCAACGGACTTCATTCTAACGCCTCTCCCCCCTCCTTCCTTTACTTAATATTAAATAGGGGTAAAATGGAGGCTTAAGACGTGCCTCAGTGCTCTCACAGCCTTATCGCTCATCCTGGAGCAAATTAAGCTCATTACAATCCATTAGTGAGCGTCTTAGGGTTCCCTGTAGGCTGAGGGGAAAGCATCTCTCATCTCAGGGCTGGTAGGCTTTAGAAACATCAGAAAGCCAAGTGTTTTCTGATATCGCTTCTTCGAGGGTTGTGGGGAGCAGTGTCGCCAAGGCCGCCCGAAAGACGACGCGTAAGATGACGGTCTATCGACTGCTTGGCCGACATGGACGAGGAGAGTTACGAGCATGTAGAGAACTCACCCATACGATATTTTTGGACAGCGCTTCAACGAGACGTACGTTCGTACAGCAGATGAGACAGTCCCTTCTGATGTGTTGCAGATTTACATGCAAGACATGAGCATTCAAGCTGTCCTTCACACACAGCCTTTATAATTGACTCAATTAGCAATCCTCGCTGTCCCAATTCTCAAGCCCCGGGACTGGTGGGAAATATGTTCAAGTTATTCCATCTAAACCTTTGCCCGCCTACAAAGGCAGACTGCCTGAAAACTGCCAAGAAATTAGTCCCAGCGCTGCGATCAAACTGCAGCTCAGCTGGAGAGAATAAGTGGAGATCCAACGGTCTTGTCATGTTCTATTTCATACTCCCCAACCCTCCTCCTCTCTCACTCCGTTTTAAAGTGCACCATGCCTGTAGCTGTCTAAAGCAATGTCTCATTATCAAGTGCACACCTCCCCCCACCCCCCCCCCCCCCCCCCCCCCCCCCATCTCCATCTCCACTGTCGGTGTATTCATCACACAGCAGGTCACAGCCCCTGTTAACAAGGATGAACAATTGAGGAAACGTGGCTCGAACTTCTTTTTCCCGTCAATGCACACATTATTGGAGAGCAGTGTATTCACCAAGAACGCGTGCAAAATTGACTACTGTAGTAACACAAGGAGATATGCAGAATAGAATAACTTGTAGATAACACTGTAAAATCCCCAAGCACACTAAATACTGACAGAATGTGAACTGTGTGCTATTTGTATTGAACACATTTTAGGTTTATTTTATTCTTAAGCCTAGGCAAGCCAGGTAAAACTGCCTTTAACTCCCTTTCCTCAGCTATGGTCGCCTTTAGCTTATATGCATGAAGATATTTGGCTTTTGTAAATTCCCGGAATGCCATCCATAATCATCCATAATAACAAATATCAACATTGTATGTAGTGGTGAAGATGTATTAGTAAAATAACACATTGATTAAAAGGTGTCACTGATGCTGTAGCCTTGCTCAGCGTTGAGTGGTACTTATAGCTCCACCCTCTCATTGGACTACTGGATGCAAAAACCAAGATGGCAGCAGCCAAAATATCAAACATGAGGCTTCAAGACCGTAGTCCCCAAACCAATGGCTGACGTCAACTTCTCGTATACAGCCTATGTTGAATACAGATGTGTCATGCCTTTTTGGAGCAAACAACACATTTTGCATTTTGCTTCATCAGATTCAATTTGTACCAGGTGTGCCTTTTTAAATCATTAGGTGCATGCTAATCTGCACCTGTTAATAAAATGGTGTCCATCCCAATATCAAGGTGTGAGCTGGAGCTTTGCATTCTTTTGGTTTTCTCTGCACCAGCTTGCACCTTGGAGAGATGCACTGCTGTGCACCGGGTATCTTCTATTTATTTCTATTACATTTTTTTAACGACTTGGTCAAGGTTTGGGTTAAAATGACTGAGTTAATGCTGTGGGACCTTTGCTGTCTCAGCAATCATAATTAGTCCTTGTTGGGCATTTGCTGAAACAAGGATGAATTTTCTATTATTTGGAGGATTTGGGGTCAGGATTAAAAACCAAACTATATAATTATATTCCTGCTGTGTTGAACTGATTAATAGTGTTTGCGTAAGCTCAAAACAAAGTTGATTTTCTTTCTAAAATGTTGAAGAAGAGAATTATGCGCAGCATGCCTGTTTACGCCTGAAGACAGGTGAGGCTTAACTCTGCTGTCTTATGGCAGTGTTCCTCACTCCTGAAAAGAACAGAGCATCATAAATATGATTATGTAACAACGTGAGTGATGTGATTGAAAACCCCGTTTGAAAATTAGTTGTTTTCATAGGGAGTTAGGGGGTCAGGGCTCATTGTTGCAAAGAAGTAATTGGCTCCATAGCTGAAACAGGGAACAAAAGCAACCAGCAACTTGTGAACGATGGGCTGTTGACTCAGTGAGTCAGTTCGTTAGTGGGGGTGTAAACTCTAGCTGCAGGCTAATCTTCAGAATGCACTAAAACTGAGGCTTGTGAACATGTTTTCAAAAGCATACAAATAAATAAGCAGTCAGATATTCATAGTGTTGCTCTAAAGCTGACAAATTTACCCTTTGTATTCATCTACCTAAGTAAATTAGTGATCTTATTCCACAGACTTTTCTGAGTAATAATAATAACAACAATAAATACATATGCATGATAATCACAATACAAATATGAATGCTGTTATTATGATTATTATTATTAACTATATGATGTCTTTGCCGCCTTTTGCACAAATGAGAGAACCAACATCTTGAAGGTAGTGGATGCAAAATTCATATTTTGCAAATATCCCACAATATACTTTATTTTACCATTTACAGCTTCCACAGACTTTAGTTAAATGAGTCTTTGAGTTTCCTCCAGTCTTAATAACTCCAGTGTTAGATTGTTTGTTCCTCGGTAGAAGCCTTGAATGCAGAGGACAACACGTCCCTCTATCGGAGAATGTACAAGTGTGAGGATCTATCAGGCACCTGCACATCATACATCTCACTGTCTCCTTTAGAGGACTTCTCACATTAAGTTTCCTGTGGTGAGATCAATCCTGTCCAGTTTGTATTGCACGGGGATCCATCACTGGCAATATTTAACATCTGCTCTTATGCAGATGACACCCTTATATATATATTCATACTTTATTTTATATTATACTTATATTATATTATAACTTATATTCTAACTTCTTAGCGCCATTACTAATGGATGTTAAGATTTCCTCAGGTTTCCTATTTTTCACAGTAAACTGTTGGATAAGCTCTTCACTCGATGCAGCAATAACTGAGGTGAAATAATGCTATCAAGAATGCGGGTGGTTGTTTAGGTGGTAGGAAGCAGAGGGAGGTCTTAATGCATGTAGAGTGGGAATAAAAGATGAATGGATGAATGTGTTTTTAAAGACAAACTAAGGTTAACAAACCAATGCCAAGAGAAATAATTCAGGATGACATGAATGCATGGGTTAACATTGTCAAAAAGACGAATATCTGGTCCATGCCATGCCAGACACCATTTAGGATGTTTTATTTTTATGATCATTTTCAAGCTCTATGATGCTTCTGGTATGTGTAGCCTGTGGTGTGTGTTCCTCAGGGAAACAATGGTACAGGATAATTGCCCTCCAAAGTCTTTTCAAGTAGGAAAATGGTAAAACTAAATGTAATTTGGAACCAATGAAACCTGATATAACATATTGTCAATTTATTTATTTTATTTGGTCACATACAGAAGAATAGGAATTCACCAAAGACATGCACCATCAAGCTTATTTTTCAATAAGACAACGGTAAAGTAAATGACGAATACATATTTGATTCATTCGTCTTGTTATGAACGGCATGTTAAGCCTCTTTTTATTATCTTTTAATAATGCTCCTTTCCAGAAATCAATAGTCCTTTTCCATGATTCACGTCTGGTCATATTAAAGAACTGTATGCCCTGCACGGAAAGTCAATGTGTCTTGCGTCGCTGGCTTTGTACCAATGCTCCTGAATGTGAATATGCTCAAATCAAAAGGTTATAAACATGCATCACCACATGGCTCCTTATCTCTCAACAGGGAATAGCTTAAGCCTTAGATGAAACATCGCTGTTATGCATCGGGATCTGGGGAAAAAACATGATGTAAGCCCATAGTCACAGTCCTGTCGGACTATATGCCACTCATCTTGTTTTTATTTCTTATTCAGCTATCTCAGTAATACGCCGCTGGCAATGTTCTCAAGAAGAATTAAATTCCCTTATCACAATCTTGTACCAATCTGTGTACCACTCATAATTTAGTTGCTTCTGACCATGTTTTCTTAATTTCAGTTGTAACTACAGTGATGAAGTGCTTATAGGGATCAAACTTATATGGGTCAAAAAGGGTTAATAATTAGCTTTAAATAGTCCACTTGCAGTGTTAATTTTGGGTCTTTTTCATACATTACAATATATTGAAAACAAGTACGGTAACTCTATATTTTTTACTCCCATGACACTGGCTCGCTGGTGCTGTGTGCACATTGAAATCAGGATGGGGGAAAAATGAGTCACTGAAAAACGTCTCTCCTCGAAAAACTTGCAGCAGCAAAACTTGGTGTTGAGAAGCATTCACGGCTGCTATAGCGATGGAGACAGAAAACGAATGAGCACGGAGAAAGCGCTGGTGTTTGAAGCCCGCCCTCATCAAGTGGACTGACGAACACCGGTCACGTAATGCCTCCGTGAGCGGACCCTCGCTGAGTAACAGCAGAGCAGTTTGAAATGTGTTTAAACAGCTGTACTGTATTCTGAAACGGTCGATAAAATGAGAAAGTGGAGCCGTCCGTTTCAGTCCTTTTAAATTCATGTAATGAATATTTTTTAAAAAAGCCAATTACATGGTAATCTGGATGAGAAATAAAGAAAAATAAATCCCGCTTGTAATAATCAGCCACTTATGGTGTTCAATTTAACTTTGGCAAACACTGTCTGCACTACATTAAGTCATAATGCTGATCAAGTCCCGGATGACTCCAAATTATGATCAAGAGATAGAAACATATAGAGGGATGAGAGCGAGAGAGAGAGAGAGAGAGAGAGAGAGAGAGAGAGAGAGACAAACAAAGGATTTTTCTGTAAAGACTATTAAATACCATGACCCAATGGTATATTATGGCTCATGATATCCAGCTTTGATTAATACAAGTTTATTAAAAAGGAATCCTTTGACTCAAACACGGCTGGCTGCCCTTTCCTGAGTGGAAGAACTTGGACATGCCTATTGAAATTTGACATCGGGGAGTCACACTAGTACATCATTATATATCGTCGTTTAAGAAGTCATATTCTAATTTGCATCACCGTTGGAAAGCTATTTTTAAATGTCCTTTTGCTGCTGTTCTCCTTCTTCTCCATGTTTATCCACAAATGACTTGGAGGTTCTCGGTAACAACAGGTATGAACACCAAGGAGCAAAAACAATGGGGCCAGTTGACTGCAGGTTTCTAATTAGATTCCATTCGCTAAGTAATTGCATCAGGAATGCTCATAATGAACTCTAATTACTTGTGGAGGTCTAAATGAGAAAATCAGCGGCGGGCAGTGGTGGGTAAGGGAGGGTTCAGGCGTGCTGCTGCTGCTGACTCTCCTTGGGGAAATCTGCGTAACAAATGACTCAGTGTTCATCTTCACTTATCCATATTCCAAACAGGAAGAGGGTTCTGCGCCACCTCCGCTGTCTGGAACCGTGTAGCATTGTTTCGCTGTGTTACCTGTGAATATTGCCTGTCTTTTCTGCTTTTTTTTTTTTTTTTTTTTTTTGCTTTAGATGTCATTTGTTTGGAATAGTCATCAACTGCATTATAGCCTTTTGCTCCCAGTATATTGCCAATCATTTCATCCTTTCACTTCACTCCTTTGTCTCTCTCCGCCTATATCCCCGAAGGCTAAACGCCCCGCAGTGTTCCCGGGTTGGCCGGCTCCCTCACTCTCCTCGGGCTCGGTGTCTCGGTGTAGTTTCAGCCTTGTTATGCTGTCAGAACAGGAGATTAGTCATTCAATCAGGCTGAAGAGGAGTTGTTCGGCAGATAAGGCCTGCGTTGAAGGACCTCCTTTTCCACGCTGCGCCATATGTCGCCTGAGATTGGCTTCTTGCTTATCGGCACGGGACATTTGCATCTTCACCCTTCCTCAAACTCGCCCTATCTCTTAGTTCCTCTCTGAACTGTGAGAATTACATTCTTATTTTCCTGCGCTCTCCAGCTGCTTCTTATTCCGCTCTCGCCCCGCTATCTTCAACAAACGCTCCGTCAATTTCTGCTTTTATCTATAGCATTAGGGGTCGGAGATGTAAATTAATTTTCTTTTCTTTTCATTTGCTGCCAGTACGTTTTTTTTTTAAATTCAGGCATTCAAAAGACATACGAGAGAAATTGTTGAGCCTGCAGCCACGTTGCCCCCCCCCCCCCCTGTGTATTATAAGCAGCCATTTTTGTCTAAGTGACTGCGCAGCATGCCTCAGTTAGTGAGCGAGTAGACAAATTCAAGTGGCACAGAATATACTGCATGTGCAACGAATTAATCATTTTACTCAGCAGACAATAGGAAGGCATTTTAAAGTGAAGGCATGTTTCTGCTAATTCCCCCTCATGTAACGTCTCTGTTTGAATATCTTCTTAAACAGGTATGTGTGTGTGTGTGTGTGTGTGTGTGTGTGTGTGTGTGTGTGTGTGTGTGTGTCAGTTTATTTGCACAAAGAATATTTGCATTATATAAGATAAAGACAGTTTTCTGTGTTCTGCCCTTGGACAGATAGGACGAACAAAAACATATGCCGAGTCAGCTTATCAGGCCAACTCTGCATTAGCGACTGAAGATTAACCATGAAGTCACATCTGCTGACATGCCGCCATCAAACCACCATGATTGAGGCTGGGAGCTTTTAAAGCAACGACTTTTAGGTTGTTGTTTTTTTTTTTTTCCCAGGATTTGTGTCATCACACAAACACGCCGTGATGGTTTTCACACCAACACGGGGTTGAGGCAACCAGCACATTTTGTTTGCTAATGAAAATAAAAATTGGTCGCTCTAGTCAGAGGAACATAAATTAGACGGTTTTTATTTGTGATCATAAATAGCAGACGTGATTCTATCATCCCACACCAAATGGAGCCATCTTGCAAAAGAAAGGCAGGGGAAGCCACAGCCAACAGCTATGTCTGTTACACATCTAATACCCACCCACTCACGGCTATTCATTAAGCTTACATCTTGGCAAGGTACACATAACCTATAAATATAAAACAACAATGCCTTTTAAATATATACTTCTTCTTCAATCTGTCCAAAATGTGGGATGTGCTCGGTAACAGGCCAGACTTTCTGGATGAGGACGGATATCAAGTTAAGCAAATCACCCCCGAGGTGAGGAGGTGCTGCTCTATTCTTGACTTCAGCCCAAAAGTTCTCGCCCCAGGGACGCACCGGGTGAACGTCATTCCTTCCCTTTCTTCTGTTCTTACCTCCTCCTCTGTCTTCTCCTTCCTCCCTCCTTACCTACACTAGCCCTCCCTCTCCGGGGCTGTGTGGCGTGAAATATGATCCCGGAGTGCAGAGAAAGGCCCAAACAAGTGCAATTTATCTTCAGAGACATACAGGAGTAAGGCACAGAGCGTACAGCCCAAACAGCCTCCTAAATGGACCCGACTACTAAAGGTAATCAGTGGCGGGCCCCGAGTAATTTCTGTTTGTTACGCTGCATCTCAAAATGACTCGACCATTAGAGAAATGTGCAGGGGTGTACAATAAATGAACCAGACATGTGTAAATCCAAGCTCTGCCTCTCTCCCTTTTTTGCATTTACCGTTCACTTCGTCTCTCTCTCTCTCTCTCTCTCTCTCTCTCTCTCACTTTGTCTTTATCTCTTCATCTCCCTGCGTCTTTGTTTGCTTTCCTTGGGCCTGCCCTGTCTATCTCAAGAACCGCTTCTGTTTTCACTTCTGAGTCTCTGTTCCTTCTCATCTTTATTTCCCCGCATCCGCCGTCTGCACTGCCAGTCCAGAGTACACAAACACACCGGTCTGCACAAGTAGCCCGAACACCAAGTGATTAACTATAGCCCCCTGTGTGCTTTATTGCTCATATGTGTCCATAATCTCCCCACTCTCACTGAAAAATCCCCTTGCAGATCTGGACTGTTTGTTTTGCTCCCGCCTCTTAGCATTAGAGCCTCTCCGTGCCTTGTTTTGAAAATGCCATATGGAGTACGTGGTTGCATTTGCCAAGTCTCCAAATAAGCAAAGAGCATCTGAATGTCTGAAGGACAAAGACGGAGATCGGTGAAAAAGAAAAAAGGCCACAGTGTAGTTTAACAAGACAATAACAAGAGGCTACGTGTTAATGTCGGCATGCTAGCATGCTAATGACGTTTACCGGGCGATAACAATTATCACCATCTTAGTTTAGTGTGTTAGCGTACCATCATTTACTCATTAGCGCTAAACGCAAAGTACAACTGAGGCTGATGGGTAATTAGTGCAACAGTAGAAAAAGGAGGCACACACTCAAAGCAAATGAATGCTTCATTTTTCTTATTGCTGACATGTTATGGTCACCCTGAGATAAATACGATTTTTGTTGACCTGATGATGACGTTAGAGTCGGTCAGGGGATCATCGAGGTCATCCTCTGACCACCGTGGATGTCTGTACCGAATTCCATAGCAATACAAGACGTTTTGGTTTTTTTTAGAAAAAGAAAAATGTCAAGCGAGGGAAGGTCAAGGCGTCACCAAAGATGCATGGCTTTGCTGGAATGTCTGTGCAAAGTTTCATGGCAATCCATCCAACAGCTGTTGATATATTTCAGTCTGGAACAAAGTGGCGGACAAACCAACCAATCAACAACTTTCCCTTAGCAAGAGCACCTACAGCACTTCTGAAAGAAGAGCATTACAAATATATATATATATAGACTCCAATATAATTCTCTAAATAAAAATGAGCAAGATTTCATGATAAGCTGTTTTATGTTATTATATTTTATTTTATTTTTACTCAAGTTGTATTTAATGCATGGATACTCAGGAAACCTTGAGTGTAAACTAAAATGAATGTAGCCACGTCTTGGTCCATGTCTGTCTGGTAACCACAGCAACAAACGACGAGGATGCGTTGACACACAAATCATCCTGACTGCTTGCAAATTACGGTGTTGGACGGTCAATCCTAAAGGTCAAACTTGAGAAAGAGATTGGATTTGCCAGGAGCAAATGGACATAATCATTTTTCTAGTATTGATGACACAAAAAGGGTAGAAATAGGGTGACGAGTCAGCTACTGTTAGCTGTTTACGTCACGACGTCGTGACATGTCTCACATCTCAAAATTGCTGTTGAGATCTAATTGTTTTATGGCTGCGTTTTTAGAAACAACACAGTAAGATTTCACAGTTTTCACCCTGCAGCATCAACTTCCAGATACGTACTTCCAGCAGCCAAATAACATTATTTTTTTTTTACAATCAACACTTGAAATGAGCACTTGCAAATGACAAGATAGCACAAAATGTACCTTTTTGTTTCAGTTTTACCTCTTTGCTTAAGATTTCATTCAACTTATTCATTTATTTTTTTTTACAAAATGTACTAAAACACTGGGCTGTTGAGGCTCAGAAGGTAGAGCGGGTCGTCCCCCAGTCAGAATATCGGCCCTTGGATCCCCGGCTCCTCTAGTCCATGTCGATTTGTCCTCGGAAACAAGACACTGAATGGATGCAAATGCTTAGATAGTCCTGATGGGCAGGTAGAACCTTGCATCAGTGCATGAATGGGTGAATGACATGTAGCGTAAAAGCACTTTGAGTAATTCACCATTCACCACTCACACCTAAAGAGTTCACTGATCCCACCTTTGACGCTATGAATAGTTTGGAGTGCGTTATCTGCAACAAGCGCTAATCCACCATCGATTGCACTTGCGGCCTGGTTGTAAGCGAGACAAATTAACTGGTATAAGGAATAGGTGATCCTAAGTATCATCCCCATTTAACTTAATGGTGAATCCCAGTTAATTGTGTTGTTTCTTCCACAGCGCCTCACTTGTTTTCCGGTTAATCCTACGGGCGATCTCGGCAAAATCAATGGCGACTATACTATCTTCAAGGAAGTGTCGATTGTCTGCACGTTTCATGCAACGGGACAGTGGGGAACATGTGAACTCTCTCCGAACATGTGTGTGTCTGTGTGTGTGTGTGTGAAAGGCTTGGGCGATGCGCAATCACCAAAAGGGCGCTTCTGTATGGATTTTGTGCCGTTGTGGAAGGAAACCGGCTAATGAATCTCAATGACTTGCAATTACGGCCGCTGTACTTACACGCCAGAATCCGCCGAGCGTGTCGGGGGGAGAGAGGCGAGCCGCTGTTCTTTGCAGTGGGGTTCCTTCCCCAGGTGCAGCGCTGCGTTGTGTGTGTGTGTGTGTGTGTGTGTGTGTGTGTGTGTGTGTGTGGAGAGTCTGCTATTGATTCCGCTGGAAAAGAGCTTCTTTATTAAAAACCCGCATCTGGTACGAGGATCCTAGAGGTGTCTGTGCAAACTTCATGAAACTTTAATCAGCATGTGTCTGTCCAAAGTGACTGCACTTAACCCTCCGAAACACAACATAGATTATTTATTCGCCGAAACATCCGTCATGATGACCTTTTTTTTTTTTTTAATCACAAGCCCTCACTTCATGTGAATAGGCAAAACTGACATTGGAGATATGATTGAAATGCTGTTGACCTTATGTAACACTGAATATAAAGAACATGCTTAGGAAGGTCATTCGCTGCCACCAGAAACAAATGTGCCACGTTGCTTTAATTCCCTCAACACAATCATTTTGCCCATATGGAATATGTCACGGTCCAACATTGTGATGTAAACATCCTAGAGCCAGCAATTATTTTGCATGTGCGCTAACATACGCATGTAGTTTGTCCAGTGCATGGGGGTTTAAATAAGCTTTTGAAATTGATGTTAGCTTCAGTGAGCAGCAGCTACTTGGTGTGTAAATGCTACAGGGAGCACATGCTCATGCATCAAAGAATGTCATGTGTGTGTGTCAACGTGTGATAGTTTTCTGCTCATTAATGTCCACATTGTGTAAAACAGTCAAGCCCAGGCTGTGTGAGTAATGAGACCAGGAACTTGTCATTTGAGTTAACCCACTCCTGCAAAAATCACAGCAATTATATTTCATCTTCATACATGGCTTTGATAAGGTGGATTCATTAAGCTGGTTTGTTGTCATGGATGTGAGTGTTGCTAAATTGTCTTTGCTTATAAATTATCTGCGAGCTAAGCTGGGGGGGGGGGCTGAGCATCATCACAGCAAGAGCAAAAATTGGGGTTTTGGATGATTTTGAATGCTTTTCATGTTCTTAAGCGATTGCGTTATGATATCTGTTGATGGGATGTTGTATCAGCTTCCATTGTTAAAAGTCCTGTTTGTCTTGGTTTGGCCTCATTATAAGAGCACTCAAGTCAGCACTTAGCCGTGAGTTTATTGAATCAACGTCTCCTGCAGATCAGATTAAATAATATGAATAATACAAAAGCCACTGCTGAATACGCATGTAAGAGAGGACGCATGCGTGCGTGCGTTTGACACACCTCTCACCTTTTTTACTGAAAAGCCGAAGATGTATCACCTGGCTTGAATACTCTGAATACCTGTCAATCACAGGTGCTCAACCTACATTAGGTACATTTGCATCTGGCTACAGAGCACGCGTCTACTTTTGTGAGAAAACGCACCTCTATTAAGGCTGTTAGTGAGTCGATACAGGCTAGAAGAGCAGCCAAGGGTACGTCGTGCACACTCATAATGCATATAGTTAATTGTGATTCAAAACACACACTTAACGACTCGACAAACGGTTAAAGCTCCTGTGTCCGAGGTTTGGGGACCTATTCCCGATGCCTGAAAAACAAGGAACGCCCACAAGACCGCGACCACACTGCCAAATCAAGTTGCGCGATCTGCGCCGTATTTCATCGAGGTTGTGACAGACACAAATTAGTTGCGACGGTGCATCCTGGACCCAGCACACAGGCCTTTATCTTCGCAACCGCTTCCTCCTCGTCCGCCCTACCGCTTCCTCTCCCGTGTCACTGTGGAACAGAAACGAACGCCAGCGTCTTGCCAGCCTTTCCAAATCTCTACCTTTTGAGATTTCCTTCTCCAAAGGCATGAATCAATGCTGTCACCGCTCGCCTGTTTTCAGTTCTTTTTGATCAGCGCTTCAATGCAAATGAAGCAACATATGGGCATGTAAACCAGGCGTTGGTTGATGTTGCTGGCATCATTGACAAATGAACCAAATCCTAACATTAGTGTCTGAAAGATGTTGTCCTGCTCCACGGTGTGAACTCTGTCCAGCCCTCATTGACATGTGGAATATAGACTGAGTTATAAAAGTGGGTTCCAAGGCATGTTCAGTCTGCTGATGTGTTTGAATGGTGATCTTCCTAAATGCAATCACGGTGCACATCATGAAAGTGTGAATGTCAAAAGTGAAACACGTGATTATGTCATTTCTGTCAGCCATTTTGAGTCGACCAAGCTATGGAGACAGGAGAGAACAGAATAAAGACAGAAAGAGTTTAGTGGGATGGAAATACTGAGACAATTGGTAAAAAGAAATGACTGAAAAGGGTCCGAAGGAGAAGCAGAGGAGGAGAGGAGGATGAGAACGAGAATGAAAGAAAAAGTGATTCACCAAGCGCTGCACTGGCCCAGCAGCAGCTGTCACTACATTTGTGCCACACCCCACAGCGCCACAACTGAGTCCAATGAGGAATAATGAGCTTTAGAAATCCACAAAGGTCACTCACTGCACGGATCTCTCTGCTCGCTCCAGCCCAATCAGAAATGCCACCACCGGAGCTCAAAAAGAAAATTCTATAGTTAGGAGATGGGGGGTGAAAAAAAAATTATTAAAAGAAACCTTAGGGAGAAGAAAAGCAGAGCCAAAGACTCCAAGGAAAATATTCACCTTTAACTGACAACCTGGGAGCAGAGTAGCAGTGGGGGGCTACAGCGGGAGATGAAAGGAGAGAACTGAAGAGGTAAGGGAGAATGGAAGGAAATAAAAAAGGAGACGAGGAAAGGATAACATTGATGATGACACAGGGAGAGTGTGAACTAAGTGGAAGGCAGAGAATGGTGAAATGAGACAGTAGGGCCTTAGTAGTGGGAGGGAGAGAGAGAGAGAGAGAGAGAGAGAGAGAGAGAGAGAGAGAGAGAGAGAGGGAGAGAGGCCATCCACTCCTTTACCCGCTCCAACTCAGTGGGAGAAAAGAAAGATAAAGGGAGGAATGAATATATTATCTTTATCCAGCAATATATCGTTCAGGAACATATGACACTTAATTGTCTCACTTGAACTTTACAACAGTTGAACTATTCACCACCATAGGTAATGCATTTCATTTTAATAAAGCCCCAATACGCAATTAATGCTGTTCCTGTCCAACTGTGGATGTCCATGCATTCCTGTGGCAGCTACTGCGGTGGAGTCCACATGGTCGGGATATATAATACCTGGACTTTAATTGGAACGTAGACCGTGTGGATAACTACACACGTTCTCACATTTAGCATGTTAAGGCTAATTTAAGGCTTTTTAAGAGGTTGGTGGTACCAGCAATCCATTTGAGAAAATTAATAGAAGAGTATGGAATAGCTTAGCATCCAGACTGGCCAGTAGAGAGAATACAAGTTCTTCCACATTGGCTTCACTGTTCAGAACCGGAGGTTGCTGCCTGTTAATCACACACAGTTATTCTACCAACTTTGGACTGAGCCAGGCTAACTGATTCCCCCGTTTCCAGTTTGTATGCTAAGCTAAGCTAATTTCCTGCTGGCTATAGCTTACTAATGACCCAAATGTAATGGATACACAATATTTCAATCCTCAGTTATATTAGAGGCCCAGTTCAGAGCTGAAACAATTCAAATTTATTCAGAAAACGATTTGGGGAGAAATCGAATGCGTCAAGAACAGCCGCCATTTTTACAGTGTGTAATTTGGAAACTGCAGGCAAAGACCAGTGACTGCCCAGTGAGCGGTGCATTTGTCCAATCGAGTGTTGGAAGCGTTCATCGTTGAGAGCTGTCAATTATCCATTGCACTGCCTACTTGAGATGTTTGTCTCGAGCTAAGTCATCCATGGCGCTGCCGAAACCACCAGTGAGGGAAGCAAAACTATGTGGAAGGCTCTCCCAGATCACCTCTGTGCTCTAACTCAACGGGCCTCCACACTAACAATTCTTTATGCTTATGATATCGACTCATACAGAGAAGTTGCACAACAAAACTGCACCCACAGTGCAGAGCTTTTTTTGTTCTGCATGCATATAAATGTTGCTTAAAACACAATAGATTATTGTCAGTAAACTTTGGCAAAAACTTTTGGGTAGAAAGTTACACTTCATTCAATATGTTGCACCCAGGATGCCTCCCATCCCCACATAACTTTGATAAAGCAGATGAAATTGAGAAACATTATATTGCATAACATTACATGTAGTTGTACTCTGTAAACAAACAGTATAATTTAAAGTGTCAACTGCTCACGTTGCTGGATGTACAATAGAAATAGTCAAACCCCAACCAGATATAGGAAGAAGAAAAGAGTGCTCTGCCTTCATATTTGATGTAAAGTATGACATCAATATTAGATGAGTGTACATTGCTCATCCTGTTTGCTGGGGCCATTTAACCGGCTGTGCTGTTTCAATCTCCTTTACTCTTGAACTCTGATTCAACTCGTTTCATGTCCTTTGTTCCTCTGCCTCCTCCGGAGAGTGTTATACTCGCTTATAAGTTGACTCATCATGTACATAGTTAGAGTGAGTAGTAGTTAGTACGACTACTTCAATCCCTGTTTTAGATATTTTTACCGTTTTAAGCTTTTCCCTTCACCCTCACCCTGGAAAAATCTGCGAAACAGCGATTTCTTACCTTTGTACTACTTGGCATTGAGGGCTGCTGCTTTTTTCGCCTTGTGAAGTTGAGGTAATTTAAGTCTGGCCTGAAAGGCAAGGGCTGTCTCACCATACGTTTCAGTAGTGACGTGCCCTCTTCATCATGCCATGCTGCTGGCATCAAAAAAATAACAAAACATCAAAGCAATATAATGCTTCTATAAAGAGACGGTGGCAGTGAAATATTGCCACGACTCTAAGAAGGACAAGATTGTCAGTTTCCATATTGTAATTTTGGTTTAGTCTGTACACACAAGGTTTTTGGGGATTTGGGATATTGGGGTATGAAAGTAAAATTGACTTGAGGGCAAGGGATGAATGTCCCGAGGAGACGGGAGAGTCGCTAGTGAAGGTTATGTCTATTAACAGCGGTCGCTTCATTGCTGAAACTTGCAGACTTGTCTCACAAGTTAGATGACCGAAAGAGCAAGATGCCCATCATTCACAAATTCCCCATCTAGCTCTCCCTTCACTACCTGTTATTTTTCTACTGTCAACTAAAGGCATAAAAACACATACAGAAAATGCCGCCTAAAATATAGTACAATACCAGCTAATTGGGCCTCGAGTGCATCTTTCTCAGCATTGAAAACTCTTGATGGTATATATTTTATGACTTGAGTATGCTGTTACTACCACAAACATGTGTAACTTTATACATTTTTGAATGCATTGATTGACACTCAAATCATTGATTCAATTGTTTGTTTTAATGCAAGAATATTAGGGGTGTGTCTACAGGGTAATATGTGGATGGGTATAAGACATACACACAAAATGTATAATTTACAAAACAGGTTATGTGCTGAATGAAGTAAAATGTCAGGGCGTACGACCTGTTTAGTAAGAAGTGAAGGAATGGGGGTGGAATGATGATGAATAACTGTAGATGGTAAAGAGTGAGGATGCGCTGATATATGCTGAGGCATGTACTGTCCTCCAATTGAGTTCAGGATGACTTTTTCCTACGCTGCGCTGCAGCATCCCTAATGATTCAGACCACCGAAGTGCTTAGATCATCACGAGTGTGCTTTTACACAACACACTCATTCAAAGTTTGCACCGAATAAAAACACCCACAACACCCACAGAGTACAGCACATGAGTCGACACAACGCTGACATACAGGTTTAAAAAAGAGCTCTTCACTGAGCTGTGAAATGTCAGTTTGAATGACCTCACAGCAAAAATATAAAATCTAAACTTCTTAAATTACTTAACGCTTACTGCAGGTCACTCTAACGGCTCTACCAGTAAGGTCTGTGTACTTGCATTTGGAATTATTTTCTCATTAAAGAAACTGAAAAATGTTTTGGTTTAAAGATCATTTGCCTTTCAAGTTTTCTTATGAATTATGGTTATATGAAAAAAAACAAAATAAATGATAGCGTCTTCCATGTACGTTGGCATAGATTCTACAACTCTACATTTTGGATGAACGCCACTTTTCCGAATGATGGTGGTGGTCATACATGTTTAACTGGGTAGAGAGATAATGATAATGTTAAACCGGCTCACAGAGTAGCTGCTCCAGAGAGGGTTTTCTTAATACAAATTAAATTATTTTGATTCAGGGAGACAGCTTGGCTTGTTTATACTGTAGATCTCAAGAGGTCATCACAGAGCATAATCCCAGTTAAAATGAGTAAATCACACAAAACAATTATTTGCATACAAATACTAATTAAAACAATGTTATGCAAATGTATTAAAAAGTAACTGGAAGTAGAATTTAAGAAGTGTTTCGAGCAATGAGAGACCTCTAACTTCAGGATACTTTGCTTTTCATCCCAGCGGTAACGTATGTGATGTTAATTAGGTGACCAAAGGCAGACTGTAACCTGGGAAAGACCTAATTGCTGTTAAGTCAAAGAGATAGAAGAAGGTATCGTCTGCATAATATTGAATTGGAAAAACGTACATATAGACTAAAATAACTAAACCTTCCTGATTACCAACTCGTCACATAACACTGCTTGGTTAGGTTTAGTAAAAGACGGGTTAGAATACGTATTTAATGTGTAGATTACATAACTGATACAAGCTACAGTGGTAAGATCACTGCTACGCATACTTAAAAATGTATATATTGTTTTAGATTTGGCCACGTGTTTCATATTTGGTCTGGTTGGTTAAGATATCGGCTGAGATACATTTATTTATTTCGAAATTGAGCTCTTTAAGCTCGTCTGAGCTGGTGGAAAACCAGTTAAGGTCACGAATGTAAGCCGCTCAGAGATGCATACATTCACCATGTAGTCCCAATCTCCTTCAGAGATTTACTAATTGAGCTTGCGAAGGGGGTTGTTACCACTAGCAGCGACGTGAAAACATGCATCCAGAGCATACATCATCAGGCACTGAAGACATGCATTAAAGCAGCTCTTTACATAAATCAATACACCAACTCCTTTACCTTTCTTGATACAAATAAGCAAGGCATATCTAGCAGTAGATATATATATATATATATTCAGATACAGCATGGGTATGGAGCCAGTTTTCTGTGAAAATTAAAACCTCTTCAACACATTATTTTTAACTTTGTACATCCTTTTTAAAAAGTCACGTACAACCCCCTGGAATCCCTCAGTGGTAGTATTTATTTTCTTTCAGCATCATCAACACTCAGAAGAGGTGACATGTAACCGCATACAGTGCAAACACTTCTGCCATTTGGAGGTCAGTAAGCGTTCGAAGCTGCGACTGAAGGACTCGTCACAGAAGTTTATAGTTTTGATTCAGTGTCATGCAGAGTGAGTCAGTAATCACAAACCTGTATGTTCCCAAAAAAAACACGCATTAGTTCAACTGCAAATGAGAAAACATGTGTAGTTTAGTTACACCAGCATGCAGGAACATGCATTATCACCTTGGAGCTATTCATCACAACTAGGGCACTTCCCAAAAAAAAAAAGCTGTATTTGTGACACAAGGATGTGCACACACACACACACACACACACACACACACAGACGTTGACCCTAGCACACACACACATATTCTATCACTAAGCAGAGAGGGACGCATGAGAGTGTGTCCAGACCGAACCGTGTCAGGTCAACCGTGCAGAGGAGAATTTCAGGAGGAAGGAGTGAAAAAGACGGGACAGCTTCGTGAGGAAAAGAGGGAAATTAGCGGGCGGACATCACAGCTCTTAGCCTCGGGGTTGATCACGGCCACCACTCTGAGATAAGCCTCTGAGAGGTCAATAAGGAAGACCATTATCTGACAAATGGCCTCCGCTGCAATGTCATTGTAAACCAGGCCTATAGGAATCAGAGGGTGCATATCAACACATGGAAAAGGAATAACAACAGCCCGGACATTAAGGCTAATGCTTCCCAGAGATAATCCCTTACTTCTTACTCTGAAATGATCATTAAGTTGCACCACTCTGGTATAAAACGGGACATTTCAGTCATTTCGGTACTTTAATCTATGCTTCTATAATCCTCCGTTCTGTACTACAGGCTCTGAGCTCGGGCAGTCTCACTTAAGGTTGGCCAGCAGCAGGCAAAAATCATTTTCTCAACTTTCTATGTCTTTTTTTATGTCATCATAAAACCCTGCTGATACACATAGAATACTGAAGAATAACACTGGGCAGCACAGGCCCCGTGATATCTTCGCATTATTCAGTGGGCCTTGTTCACACATACACACTCTCACCCTTCAGTGATAGTCCTGATGTGGGATTAATGTTGTCATTCGCACCTATTGTTCACACTCGCCCCGCCTCCTCTTCCCCATCCATATGGCAGGTCCTCTTGTGTTGCAGTCTTCTCTGTAGCCTCTAGCCTCTCTCACCATCCTCACCTCCTCCCATCCTGCCTCCTTTCCTCCCTCCACTGACTTTTAAATGAGCAGAGCACCCAATGGATATATCACTAACTCCATTAAGCAGACGGTGTTAGCCTTAAGGTGCAGCCCCGCGTGTGTGTGTGTGTGTGAGAGCATGTGTGCTTCTGTATATGGATGTGCAGTGTGTGCATATAGTGAGAGCAGGAGGAAAACGGGCAAAGAGCGGAGGGTAAGGAGTGTGCAACGGTGTTTGTGGATTAACTGCGTGTGTGGGCGGGCTGCAGAACTGAGGTCAAATGTGCAAAGATTGAACACAAGCACCCACAGTCCCCGTCCTCAATCCGTCTCGGGTGGAATAGCCATTAAATTAATGACCTGGTCTCCCCGCTTGCATGTGTGTATGAGGCTGTATGCGTGTGTGTGTAAACAATGCATGTGGGTACAAACAAGAACCTCAAATAATGTCAAATATATTACATGAAAGATGGGAGAAAAGACCGGACAGAGGCAAGACCGTTTGAAATGAAAATGAGCAACGTATGATTTATAGACCACCTCAAAACAGGCTTTTACACATGAATGAAACATATTTGTTCGTCGATGCCCCATTAGTCACGGGTGCCAGACTGGTCGATAATCATCTTCATGTGTTTCTGAGGATTCCTGTAGATACCCGAGGAAGCTTTAACAATATGGAACCGCAGCAGCAATGTGAAAAGACTTGTTCTCCACGCGTCACAGATCACTATTAGTGCCACCACCTTCCCCGTTAACTCAGCGGTGAAGCCAGATTTGCCGGTGGAACTCTTGAGTAGGAAGTGTGTGACTTCAAAGTGCTACATTATTTGGTATGCATATGGAATCGTCAGACATTCTACGCTTTAGCGAGATCGGGGTGCCGGTCTTTCGGTTGTATATTTATCAGCGCAACTGAATTGGCTTTCCGTTCATGAGGTGTTAAGCACAGTGTGAAGTGATTGTGGTAGAATGCAATGAGGGCAGCGTGGAGTTAATCATCTGGTATTGTTATTATGTTAGAGATTGTGTGTGTGTGTGTGTGTGTGTGTGTGTGTGTGTGTGTGTGTGTGTGTGTGTGTGTGACATGAAGTAGAATTGTTGCCAGAAAGTCATTTAAAGACTCTCATTGGTGTGACACACCAAAAATTAAATACTTTTTTTTTTTTTTTGTTCCTGTTGTAAGAGTCCAAGGTGAGCGAGAGTGCTAAATGCACCATGAAGTGTCCTGGTTAAAACAAACCTGTATATGAGGCAGCATTTCTGTGTATTATTGCCTAAATATATTGTGAAGCGAATTAACAACATTTTTTCATATTCATGTGTTCTTGGTTATTTTAACAAGGGAGAAGGAATAGATATACTTTTTCACAAATTAAATTATTGTAGAAAAAAACAACATATCAGACACAAGTTGTTGTTCCAAGCAGATATTTTAATATGTCATATGTCAATAAAGTCATAAATTAATGTCAGGAGGGGGACCTTTAAATGATAGCAAATAAACTACCCAACTTCCTGTTTCCCCTTCACCCCATACTCACTACTGAGCGTTTTAGGAAAACACAGCGATAGTGAGGCAGGGGAGGAAATTAAAAATATTGAAAATTAACTTTGGTACGGCAGAAAAAAAAAGTGTTTTTTTTTTCTCCTTCTTGTCCAAACCTGTGGGGCCTCGCAGTCAGTCACACACAAATAGGAGGGCAGAACATCGGCTCCACTTATGAACCGACTCGAGCACAAACCGGCTATGTCCAATTATGGGAGGCACAAATTAAAAGTGCAAATTGCAGTGTAAAAATCTCAGAGTCAAATTTAAATGTAAAACTTGAAACCAGGGTGCGTGGAGCATTCTAATGAAGCCACTGAAGGGGATTAATATGCTGGGTAATTGCCGGATCTCTCCTTTCTCTCTAAAGCCCTTTTTTAATCAACAGTCAACTAATTACTTATCCCAGGGATGTTACGAATAAAAAGCTGCTGGTTTCAAAGAAGATGGGTGGACAGAGAGATAAGACAACGTGGCCTTTCCCTGCTGTCCATTTTTTTGTTTGTTTTTTTAAATGGGGAAGAAAACAGAAGGAAACTCTGCTCTGAAGGATGCAAGAGCAGAGGCGACGCTGCAAATTCTTGGCCTCTGACAACAGCTTAACAACAGCTCAGACACAATAAATATCTACAATCCCTGTTTTGTTAGAGGGCCCCTGTCCAGCTCTGGGACCCTTAAATCGTTCAAATCATTTTTCCCCCCCTATATGGCACCCCTGTGCAAAAGTGTCATATTACCATGTTTTGCAGGTCTTATGAAACTTTGAAGCTCTTTTGGACAGCAGTCTCTAAATCGATCCGTTTATTCCGTTCAGTGTTCCCGACGCTGTAATGGTAAATTATTTTCATATCAGCCTTGGAAGCTGACAAATCCCCCCTGGAAGGAAGACACAGTGTGAACCAACACTGTACAGAGCAGCAAAGTGGGCTGAGTTATATTGGGCAGCCGGAGAGTTAAGGGGTACAAGGCCTCTGCAGTGCACTGCCAACATTTGGATGGCCTGAAACATGTTCCTGGTAAAGTATTAGTGCAATTTGTGTCAGTGTTGTTGAAACAAGTCAAATGTAGAAAAACTGTGTGAATTAAATATTTCGTGAAGAAGTCAAATATTAGTACCGCTGAGCAACGCATCCAATGGTCCAGCTTAAAAGTGTGTTCACTGTGCCGATAACGGAGGGTTTACAGTGAGAGGTCTAAGCTTTTTAGAGCTAATTAAACACATTCAGCCATAGACGAGCATCGTCTACGGCTGACAGGACAGACATTTACAGACACACAAAATATATAAAGGATAAGTAGCGTACTTCAATGACAAATAATTGTTATTTCCAACCTGTGTGGGATGGTTTGTAAACACTAAATCTCCTGCTTAATCTCACTGACATGCATCAATCAACAATTGTCCTCAGTGTGTCCCTACCCTAGCAAGTTGGGCTAAATGTTCCTTGAAAAATGTCACATATTTTGTACTCTGTAACACCTGTGGCAGAAGAAAACAATGTGGTTTTGAAGGTATTTGCTGATTTTCAACAGCGGCTCTCAAGAGAAGTCTGATAGGCCTCTTTCAGGCAGGACTGATGATGTCATCCCGCCTAGCTGTTCCGGATAAAAGGTACGGACACGGAATGCGGGGGGGTATTGCAGTCCCGCACCCAAGCCTGAAAGGTAGACACAGCGCCACATTGATGTCTGTGTATAAGGGAGACCAATTATGCTGGCATTGTTTGGTTCAAGGTAAAATGGAAAAGCCAGGGTAATGGTGGCTCTTCGTTACGGCGGTATTGTGAACTCTCCATGGTGAAGCTGTGGGGTGTATCCACCATCAGGTATGAAGAAGCAACATGTGAATACAATGACTTTGGAGTTATGGGGAGGAACATTCCTCTCGGTACGCCTTCAGCCCATCAAACTCCCAGTAAGACGGCAAGCAAGCAGAACCCCAAATTGAAGTAACAGAGCGTTGATTTTCAACTTTAGACGGGTTCCCTTGCGACGTTGTCGGGTGGAAAACAAACCGGAATGACTGACAGTTAATGAGGGGATCGTGAAAGGTTTTTTTTTTTTGCCGTACACTGCTGAAATTGCAAAAGTAATGGGTGGAAAATGTTCATTTTACCAAGATGGAAACCTCCCTGTTAGCTCAGACGACATAATTAGCTGTAGTGTCTATCAATCTGGTCTGAGTTCTGGGTTTTAATAAGGCGGCGGACGGTTCTGCATGGAAAATACAGGAGGAAATGCAGAATTTAAAAAAGCTCATACGGTTGCTGCACGTTGATGGTTAGTTATTCAACACATTACATTACATTAGTCATTTAGCGTTTTATATATAATATATGACCAACCCCTCTATCCCCTGCAGAGTCAGTCAAACAGTCTGCTGAAAAGACTGCATATAATGTAAAGTGTTAACAAAGGAAACCAAAATGGCCCCCAAGCTAGCTAGCTTACAAAGCTAGCTAGCTTGTACTGATTTTGACTTACCTTATCTCCTTGCTGAATATTCGATGATGGAACTTTGCAAGTTGAAATTCAGAAATTTGCAAGTTTGACATTGAAATTTGGAAATTTGCAAGTTTGACATTGAAATTTGGAAATTTGCAAGTTTGATGTTGAAATTTTGCAAGTTTGATGTTGAAATTTGCAAGTTTGACATTGAAATTTGGAAATTCGGTGTTGAAAGTTGCAAGTTTTGATGTTGAAATTTTGAAGTTTGCAAGTTGGACTTTTGACATTTGAAGCATGCATTCACATCACATTCATTCACTGTGTGTCACACCTCAGGTCCGTGGAATGGTGGTATGGACCCCAGGTCTCTCGGGACCCAGCCGTTGGCGTCTACCATTGGACCATCTTCACGGCTGCTCATTGGAAAAGAACCAGAGAGAGAAAGAACAGGCTGAAGCTGCAGAAACTTCACCTTCATTGACCTGCAATGAAAAAATTGTTCACTGGCTTAAACCTGTTCACAATGAAACATGATCTCACTGAAACCTTTCACACTGAAACTTGTCCACCAAAATGTTTTTACACCAATTTCTCTTCACTTATCTTCCTTGCAGCATGTCTCTGAATTAGCTCAGCTGTTTGAGGTGATGTTCAGCAACTAGAAGGCTGGAAGTTCAAATCCACCCTGGAAAATTATTATTTATTATTTTTAGAGATTACCTTTTGTGCTTTCTTTGCTTGACCTGCCAAGGTACTACAGATGCAAATTAGAGCTACAGTCTGGTACGGTGCGTCAAATGGTGACATTTATGTTTGAACTGTACATGGCCCCCTTTAAATAAAATACTCATATCCATTTACTAACCTAAAAACGTGGTGTGCCTCTCTCAGATGTGGTGCGACTCCCTGAATTTAAACATTAAATGAAAATGTAAGGTTATCAAACACCGTCTATTCTCTGATTTGTGTCACAATGGCTGCGTACCGCCACTCGGTAAGCTGATCCCAGTGCTGCTCAACCCCACACACCCTGAGGGTCACCACCATCACACCCGGTCAAATCCAAACAAGCAAATCAAACACGTAGTTTCAACCCGTAAAAAAACACTGCGGTTACAGTTCTTTAAATAGCAGTGTTGTCATGTCTCCGTTGTATTTTAAGCATTCCTCAGCATTGCCCACGTTTGTTTACTTTGCTTGTCTTTTTTTTTTTTTTTCCCCCGTTCACATCATATCGGAAGAAGCAGAAACACGGACTTGTTATTGTGACGGCTTGAAAGCATTCCTGTGTTTTACTCACTGGAACACCCACATCAAAATTCATTTTTTTATACGTATGAATTTTCTGTATGAAATCAAATCAAAATATTGGCTGAGAGTGAACATGACAGATGATTGTGACCGTTCCAACATTTCCTTGATTCCTTGTTCTCTTGGGAACAGACGTCCATTAGTTCTGATGCCAAAACAACACCGCTCTCACAATTACTTTGTATTCATCCATACAGCGTTAGTCATCGACTTACAGTATCTGTGCTTCTCTGACACCTGCGCGTGAGCGGGTGGTTTTCTTTGTGTTGTTCGACAAGCGCCTCTCCTCTGCTCATGATGTACTGCCCCATTTGGCGTGTGCTGTACCGGAAGAGGGTCGCGTAGACCTGGGGTCACAGATGATTGGTCATTTTCAATCTGAATTGCTAATACATAAGGGAATTGTTGAAAGTCAGTGACTCTTGGACTCCCGCTATTATCGCGCCGCACGCGATAATAGTCACGTCGTGGGGTATCTGTCTTTGAAATGACAGGCCTGATGGTGCCGTATATTCAAGGCCGTGGCATCGTGGATAACCAGCATGCCAGATTAAATGGGACTGTAGGCCCCACTGTGCATCGTTCATTATCACATTTCCTTCAAGCACACTGGTGGCCCAATCGTTGGTTTCATAGGCGTCCAAGGTTTATGGTCATCTAAGTCGTAGTTGGAGTTAAATCCACATGCCCTGCGTCCCTAACGTGTGTCCTCCACCGCGTGAACATCTTCACAGCTGACAAAAAATTAAGAACCAGTGATTGCTGCAGAAACTTCGTCTTCATCAAACTGCAAAGGAACAACGTTTACAGGCTGAAACGCTGTGATGTTTTCACATTGGTATCTCACCATGTTGAAAAATGTATTTCAGATAGCTCAATTGGTAGAGTTGCGCCTGAGCAAGAGTTGGATACATTTAAGGTTGCTGGTTCAAATACCCCTTTGGCCATTTGTGAGATACAAATTAAAGCCATTTAAAATGTCCTAATCCATACTCTTAAACATTTACTGAACTGAAACCCGGTGTCAAAGGATCTGAAGTTGAATCAGAATAAAACCTTCTATAACTGGGCTTTAACGCATTTGTATTTAGTACGTCGAATGGAGTTAACTGAGACATTTGTCGTCTTGGAGTTGAACCGGGCATCTTTGAAAAACAAGTAGGAGATGAAAAATGTGCGCGAGTGACAATAACGGGAAAAATAAAGTGTAGTGCGATTGATTTGTGGCTGCGTACTGTTTTGCTAGCAGTACTGCTGATTTCATTCCTACTGTAGTCAAATTGTTTGACAGTGAGGACGGTGTTGTTTTTCATCGCGAGTAAATCTTGTTTATTGATGAATCCAGACCCGTGGCATGTTCTCTCCTTGGTGATGTTGATGTTGTTGCCGTTTGACAGATTACTGTGTGGATTACAGCCTTGTGTGGCCTCTAGTTTCATGGTGGTAAACCGGTAGTAAAAGCCGTCCTGTGTGTGTGTGTGTGTGTGTGTGTGTGTGTGTGTGTGTGTGTGTGTGTGTGTGTGTGTGTGTGTGTGTGTGTGTGTGTGTGTGTGTGTGTTGACCCTGACGTGTGTGTTTTATGAATATTCTGCCCACCCTGTTCAGCTGCTGCTGCAGCACCTGAGACCGGCAGATAAATCTCGTCCCCCGTTATCTGAGGAGACTCTGGGCAGCAGGCACATTCCATGTCATAAATATGTAAATGTCAGATATTCTTTGTTAGTAATAATATAATATTTAATATGATGTGATAAACTAATACCAAGATAATGTTGGGTGCGCTGAGGTACACAAGGACTAAATACAACAGAGCAGTTAAAGACTATATATATGAGAATACTTCGGGTGACCGTGGCTAAGTGGAGAGCAGGGCTGTCTTTCAATCAGAGGGTCGGTGGTTTGATCCCCGGCTCCTGCTCCACTAGTCTCATGTCAATGTGTCCTTGAGCAAGACACTTAACCCCAAAAATTGCTCCCGTGTGCCTACATTATATAGATAGATACTGAAAGCGTCTGCTAAATGACTGTAATGCATTTTAAAGTTATGATAGAAATGATGTACCAGAATGTGATCTGTGTTGCTGTAGCTTTAACTACTTGTAAATTAGGGAACTGTGCCTAATACTATTCAGGATTTGAGCCAACATCTTTCAGACTAGACAACTGTGACTCTATCTGGACAGTGAGTCAGTGTCAACATGTTTCAATCTGTAAAACTTGTTTGTTTTCTCCGCGGGTTGATGACGTTTCTGCAACTTTAAATCTGTTTCTGCAACTTAATCGTCTTTCTCTCTCTCTCTCTCTCTCTCTCTCTCTCTCTGGTTCTCGACGGTCAGCTGTGAAGGTATAGTCTGGTGGTGTAGAACATCAGCTGGGGAGCTGGAGACGTGGGCATCGATCCACCTCTCAGACATCCTGAAATGTGACACACATGAGCGGGTGCAATGTTACGTTGTGCGACGGTTGACTGATCAACTGATCGAGACTGATCGGCGCACCCTCCTGTGTTTAGGTAACAAAATCAACTACTCGGTGAGGTCAAGTAAAAGATCTTAGTTTGGGTTAATAATAAATGGAATTATTTAAGTATAGTATTGAGAAAAAAAGAAGTAAAATAAGACTTCTGGGTTTCACAAGGTTTCACACTAACAGCGTTTTTTTTTTTGTCTGCTCCAAAGAACAAAAAAGCAATACATTTCAACTTGCAAATGTCCACCGTCCACTAATGAGGAGGGAACAGAGGAAAGGTGAGCCCAGGTGGGCCGAGCAAGCCGGTGAATTAAAAGTGCCACAGAAGGCATGGCTGTTCTCAGAGGTGGAGTTGTTTTGACAGGAACACTGTGAACCCAGTCAGCCACGATGAACCGAACTTAAGAAACACACACAGCATTGTCCTGGTTATATCTGAGTAGTATTCCGTGTTCCATCATATTTAGCTAGTGGAAACATTTTTCAGGCACACTTTTTTTTCTTTCTGTCACCAGCATGTGAACAATCTTAGCTTTGTGCGTGACAATGTTGCGACCACAACATAATTAAATACAGTCATACAGTATAAACAGAGTCATCATACATATGAATGCAAAAGGTAGTTTTTTTTTCTCTTTTTTTTCCACGCTGTACCAGAACTTTCATGAAGGTGTGTGATGCCAGGAACATCTTTGTGACGACGCGGCGCTTGTGCAGCGCTCATTATTTTGTCAGATAAAGCTTTCCCTGCGGGGATATGGCAGCTGCCTCCTGCATTGCAAAGTGGAGCGCTGACAGCTGTGACATCAAATCACTGTTTGAAAGCGCAACTCATCGCTACGACATTGTGGCATCGTGAACAGGAGGCCGTATACCCGCTAGTCTCGGGTGCAGCGGGCTTCACGCGGTGACAGCCCGCTGCACCAATCTGCGGCATGAAAGGGGTCGGTGGCAGGTGCGGGCTAAAGGATCTGTGGCGTTTTGAGAGAAGTGGAGACGAGGATGTAAGACGCATAGGGGGAAAGGAGTAGAGAATGTGGGAGGGCAGAGAGGAAGTTTGAAGTGTGACACGGCACAGGGGGAGAAAGATGTCGGCGCAAAGGCAAAACAAAGGACAGAAAACAGCAGGGTTGTAGCAAATCTAAAGCACGAACAGACTGACAATTATCTCATTTAAATTAATATTCTGTCCGTACTCACATTCAGTCGCAGAGAGGCTGGGACCAGTGTATCATGAGAGTCGGACGCTTCGTCCAATCACCGGTTCAGGCTGGGGTTCAAAAAGAGCGGGCCCTGCTCTGGTGAACACATATAGCCAAATTCTATCTTGTCTCCTAAAACAGAGATGTGTCAGTTTTGTGACTTCGTGATGCCTATCCTCTTGGTACAGAAAAACATCAGTGTTTTGTGACACACGATTCAGAAAAAAAGCGCGTACGAGTTGTACGTTTCTACGTTTGTGTCGTAGTGCGCGTATTGTGCGTGTGCCTTTCAAAGAGAACTAGTTTGTATGAAGCCAGAATAAGTGAATCTACTGCTCGGGCCTGTGCGGTCTATCTTCTGCGCAGCCTTGTGGTTGGCTTGTCTAAAATGGTTTCGAAAACAGCGGGGGGGGGGTCCCAGGGAATAGCATACCCTTGGGTGCTTTTGCAGACGTTTCCCCCTAGTTTCTGCAGGCCCCATGCTGAGCTCATTCACCCGACTCAAAACACTGCCCACAATTTTCAAGTCAAGAATACGACTCTGTCTTGTTGATTGAATTTTTTATTTTTTTTTGTGGGGAAGAATTTGATTCCCCCAGCTTCCCGGGTGAGTCACGGGTTACATCGAAATCATTATTCTCGGCGGATGAATTCTGCAGTATCATGCTGATTCGACAGACCTAGACAGGCCGACTCATCTGCAGCTGCCCTCAAGAGAAACTGCACTGTCTAGTTTCTGATGTACGGCAACATTCCCCCCCACATCGCCCTTCCTTGCTCAGTGAATACAATTCTCTTCTCTTTTTTTTTTTGCATATGGTTCAAACACGTTGTCATCCCGTGCAACAGTTGTGTTCTCACATCCCGCACGCGGCGTCCAGGTGGTGTCATAATGAACCTACTCAGTGAATAAAAAGTGTTTTTGCAGCGGCATTAGATTATTCATTATAATGGCTGATCCGCACGCAGCCAAACAGATTTGACGGCGAGCGTGCTCTCATCCAAAGCCGGCAGAGGATTTCACTGCAAATTGATGTGGTCCCTTTTACAATGTCCCCGCCTGAGTACTGATAGAGCCCCAATAAATCAAGGCAATCACAAGGAGATATGGGAAAGACTTTGCCGTAAATCCCGCCGGGATCATAAATGTACAGCATCTAAATGTGTCTGTCCACGCTACCTGTCCCTCTCTGTCTCGCGCTATCTGTCTTGATATTACTTTCTTTTGTTGTTCTTCCTTTTCTCCCTTCTCTTCTTCATCTCATACACTCCCATGACGGCATTGATCCGATCGTCATTTAGAACGTGCTAGTGCCGATTTAGCTGTCGCTGTAAATGTGGTGACAGTAAAATCATTAACGAAAAAGGAGGATCAGAATGCGCTGCATTATGGATTATTATGTTGGACTTGTTATACCGCTTTGACAATGTAGTCCCCGCGGCTCGACGCTCTCTTACTGAGGCTACCACTGATAACGCCGTCCTGACCCACGGCGGCGTTGTGAAGCGTAAAGCCCCCCCCCCCCCAGGTCAACACTGTCAGCTCTGTAAACACTCCTGCTGCTGTTTGCACTTGTTCTTGCCGTTAGCGCCGATGGCTGCCTGTCGCCATGTTGAGAGCCGTGTGGGGGCAATCCCTCACTATTAGACGTGCTCTGAAAATGTAGCGTCTTGACTTATCTTGACAGCGAAACATTCCCAGCGATGGAACAATGGGGCCATTACCACAACTGAACCAGCAGATAAAGAAGCATTGACGGGTAGACAAGTGCACAGGAGTGGTCCAACGCTAGCATCCCCACCAGATAGCTGATCTGTTTATTGGTGATGAGTTACAATTCCTTGTCATAGTTTCGCCACCTTTTAATTCATAAGTCTAATCAAAGACTGGTGGATGGGTTGCATATAGGACCCCGAGCAGTCCGTATGAATTACAGGCATATGCAAACCAGTTCTCACTTTCACGGTGGCTGGGCCTTGAGTGGATATTGCTGAAAAAGCAGTGCAGCTGCTTCAACTCTATTTTTGCAAATAAATTGTCCCTTTAGGTCACAGAACTCCCCTGAGCGACATCTCTTTATGGAGATGACCCGTGCCTGCTGAAATATTCCAGACACTTTTAGCACCTCCAGTCTTCCACTGTGAATCACTGCAGTCAGCATTTACCAGAACGTCCTGCTGCGGGGCCAACTGCCAAGCACATTTATCACCATATCGATGATATTTTGCGTTCCCGTAAGTGCCGAAATGCAGGCGCTTTGGTGCTCACTAGCTCAATGCCCAGAGGTGTAACAACCTCACTCTAGTATTATTTAAAAGGTGTTGCAGAATGTGTTTTTTTTCCCCTGTCAAACGACATTAGTGCAGTCTGCTTTACATCTGAAGCTAATAGCGGTGCGGCGCTTGTGTTGACCAGCAGGTGGAGAGGTTTGCATCGACCGTTCTACCCTCCAGCCCCCACCCCTGTCCCTCCTCTGTCTGTCTCATGCTGCCCCTGATGAGAGGAGTTCCTGCGCAAACTTCATTCCACTCCACAAAGGGAGAACACATGTTGGAGACTCACCAGAGCTAGTTCAGACACACAAAACTCATGGTCTGGACTTTGTTCTTGCTGTTGGATTTCTTCTCTCAAGTCAGGGTCTGCGTGCGTTTGTGTCTTTGCATCACAGTGTATGAATGTTAAAGTGTGTGTGTGTGAAGTGTGAGTGTAATTCAAAGTGCTTTTAGACATGGAAACATCTGTGAGTTCTCTTCTCCTGGCCCTGCTGCTCTCTCTTCATCTGCACTGCCGCCTCCCCGTTTGGGCCGCAATGGACTCCTGCTTCGATGAGGAGGGCGCCCCGAGCCGCTGCATGCCCAAGTTCGAGAACGTTGCCTTCAATCGCACTGTGGTGACGTCCAACGCGTGCGGCTCCCCACCCGAGGACTACTGCATGCAGACCGGCTCGACGCGCTCGTGCCACCACTGTGACGCGTCGGATCCGGACCGGAGCCACAACGCCAGCCTCCTGACAGACTTCCACAGGAATGAGGAGCCCACGTGGTGGCAGAGCCAGTCCATGTACTATGGCATCCAGCACCCCGGTTCTGTCAACCTCACCCTCCACCTGGGTAAGAGAGCACATCAGCACCTCCTTAGTTCAGCCTCCAGAACTCTTTGGTTTGACTTGCCTCCACTTGCAGCGTAGTTTGTGGCCAGGCTGAGTGATCTAGGCCAAGCATGTGTGTCCTCAGGGTTCAATTATGGTCTCTGTTACGATAATGTTGTATATAATGTCCGATTTCATTTTAAAGTGCTTGAAAGCTCTTCATGTGCACTGCATTTGCTGCGTCCTGGAATAAAATATGATTATCAGTAATATATTTAGCGCCCTACAGAATGCAGGTGGGTTTCTTTTCAGTGGTAAAGAGCACTTTCATGGGATTTCACATCGATGCATGTTATAGCTGAGTTGAGGTTTTCGGCACTTTTTTTTCTCACTTTTCTTTTGCAGCCAGTATCTCGGTGCAAGTCCATTGATGTGGACATCTTTAATACAGAACAGCTGTGCTTAACAAACACATTCTTTGTGTTATTCAGTCGCTGCTCTGAGCCGTCTTCATAAACACACACTTTGGCCCAGACACGGCTTAGACTTGGAGTGCTTGCGAGCACATAGCCACGAGGGCATGTCTGAGAATTTGGTTTGGATTTGAAGTGGATGAGAAAGACACACACTTGCATCTGACATGCCTAGATAGCAACCGAGTGATGGTTCAGTGCTGGCCCGAGTTTACATTTTTAGCCCACGTACCACCATGGGTATTGGGGGTGAACCCATCCGAATCATGGCTGCCACAAACAGTCACAACTCAAGCTGACAAGGCTTTTTTTTTTTTTTTTTTTTTGATATGATTTTGGGCCAGAACTCGCTAGAATACAGCCACCAGACGCAGCCTTCATAGAAACATGTCCCACGATTTGGACCAGGCCACGGCAGGATGTCAACCTTTTAGGAAACATTTTGGATTGAAATCCACATTTCACATTATTGCAAATTCAACATCTTCTGCTGCAGGCTCCATTCAGTGTTTTCATCTCAGCAAATTTTCAGGTTTCACCGCAACAAATACTAAGCCACTTCATTTTCAGAGAAATTCCAGGAAATAAGCAGCTGATAACCTTTAAAAAAAAAAAGCTCCAACTTCGGCGGGAATAAGACCAACTGAAGTTAGCTTGGCATTTACATAAAACGTATTTAGAATTCTAACGATACGCTTACTTTCCAGGCAGGTAAATTTCATTAACCCTCTAGCCAGAGACATTTTTGCATAGCCAGGGATTTGGTCAGCAGGTCTACTGTCACTTGAAATTATGCAAATTGTCCCTTTACTCTGGGGAAGGTTGTCTCAGAGCTTTTGGAGAGAACCCCTCAGCATTTTAAACAAAGTTCAGCTTTTGGAGTTTTTGAAATGTTGTCAAACGCCTGTGGTTAAAACACAGTCACTGTCAAAACTCAATTAACCCCCAAAAAAAATTACAGCTAAATATCTAAACAACAAACAAATTGTCTTGGCTGGATTGATTTAGACCAGCAACATATTAAATAGCCAAGAGCTCTTCACAAAAATGTGCAATTATTGTACCAACTGAGAAAGTCTTAGTTTATGTCTTTTCCATTTGCAGTGGTTTTAATTGATACAACTTATGATACAGTAAGCAAGAGTGCAAACGGAGACCTTTGGGCACATGTGGAAAAGATGTGGATCATAATTGCAATATCGTATGATATTCACAAATTCTGTAAATTCTCCAGCATGAAGTGACTTCTGTGTCATGTAGTTTCACACTTTTCTGTTGTTCAGAATGTGAAAAGCTTGACTAACAGTTACTCATGTCCAGTGAACTGTATCTGGGCCTTGGTTTAGGATCTGGTTGAGGCTTTCTTGATCAGTAAAGAATATGTTTGGGGTTAGGATTTAGTCATATAGTGGGAAAACCATCAGTTGTAATAATTAGACTTCACTTCTCTTGAACTGAACCCGGGTCTTTCGCAGTTCAAAACAAATACGTAGCCGTGCATCACTTTTACCACGCTGCATTACTCCTGTGTCACTAATACAGAGTCTACGATTACCTCCTTCACGCACTCTTTGCCTTTGAGCAAATGCCTTTGACTTACTTTTTTTGTACACCGTGTATATATTTGCATTTGAAGACATTTCTCATTTCACAAAAATTTGTATGAGACCAGCTTGAGCCATTAGCATCATTATCACATTACCATGCGGTGCAAAGCTGCGGGAATAAGTAACAGAACACATTTGTCACTTTAACTGAATTAAATTGTGGCGATTAATGTTACAAAGCATCTATGAAATTACCTTTTCCTTCTTTCATTTATTTGCTGAGCTGTGTGTGTGTGTGTGTGTGTGTGTGTGTGTGTGTGTGTGTGTAAAGGAATGTCTAAGCAAGGGCGTACACGGGAATGTGGGCCCCTCTGAAGAATATTGCTCTGGGCTCCCTTTATTTATTGAACTAAATGAATACTAACTATTCTTTTTTTTCTGGTAAAGAGTACATCTAATATATTTCATTTATTCTCGGTTAGAGGTTGAATTCAACATCTTCTTGTTGCGCTAAATGTATCTTCTCTGGCTCTGTAAATGTCAAACACTCTACAATAGAGTATGTTACCAAATAAAGAGAACTCAGAAGTGACTTTCCTGTAACTTTGCAACAGGCAGGCTGCTAACAAGCCGGCAGTCCCACAACAAGAATAAACCCTTTTTAACAATTAATCTTAAAGAAATAGTCTAATATTGTTCTTCTTGTTTGATGAGAAGATCGTTACCACTCTTATATTTGTCCATTGAGCATAAAGCTGGAGCCAGGAGTTGGTTTAGCTTAGCATAAAGATTGGAAAAAAAGGGTAGCCTGGCATTGACTAAAAGGTAAAAATAATAGCACCTGTAAAGCCCACTAATAAAAATGATATAGTTGTATTTTGTTTGTTTAATATTGTTGTCTTCTGGACCGCCACCTTATGGCAACACACAAATGTTCTTTGGGCAAGAAAGTTAATTCATTTTTTTCACCAAAATGTCAAACGATTCCTGAGTCGTGAGAGTGGCCGCTTGTTAAATAGAAGAGGGAAATCAATCAGCCTGAACACAGCTAATTTAAAAACAAATTCTCAAAGTCATAGTGAATTAATTGTGTCATCAGACAAATGTTGGTTGATAATAACTGCTTAGTGTGCATGCAGGGTGAAAAATTAGGAAAACAATACACTGATAACTCAGTCTTGCACATTGTAATGAATGTGAGTGAGAATCTCTTACCTTGAGGTAGAATAATGGTCTGTCCAGGTCTAACCCTCATTTTGCCCAAAGTGAGCTGGGATGGATATCTTTGGACCCCTCACATTTTGGATCAGAAAGGTAACTAGATTAGGTTGAGTGACTGCTAGCCTAATTGGTATAAGCGGCATTTCGTTGAATTAAATGCAACGTAAAAAAGGTAGAGCTATTTGAACATCACCTTAAACCTAACTATTTCTGGCCACTTGGGGGCAGCGAAAACAAGCTGTAAACACAGACAATAGTAATAACCTTGATAAGAAGGCGAGCTTGTTAGCTAACGGTTGCTAATTTACACTTCCAGTAACTGCAACATTGCGGAGTTGTGTTTTTGGCGAATGCAAGTCCGATATTAACTATCTTTTAGTTTTCATTTGTTGTTGTTTATTTCCACAATGTCCTGGGGGACTTATGTGGCTCTTTAGCCGCTAACGTTTGAATGCTAACGTTTGAATGCTAACGTTTGAATGCTAACGTTGAATGCTAACGTTAAATGCTGAATGCATACAGTGGCACGGAAGGTTACTAGCTAAAAACTGCTACCTGCTGTGACCGGAAACGAAAAAGAACGTGTTTAAAAATGCTTATACAAAAAGAAGCTCAGTAGGAACTGAGGGAGCTTCAGAGTCACTGACATTTTCAGAGACATTTTCTTGACAGTTTAGATTTCCTGCCTCCTCGTCCTCCTCTGTACCGGTGGAGTGGGCGCTGCCCATCAAAAAGCCCTTCTTCAAAGGAACAAGAGACGGGGACAAAATGATGACAGAAGTTGAAAATGCCAGCGCTTTGACCGTCGCCGAACTGTTGTATCACGTGCTCTGACAGCGAGCGTGGCTTCCATCAAATGGAGCATATTGATTTCCTATAGCAAGCAGATGTCTGGCTGTGTTCTGAGGCTTTGTTGTTTCGAATCTGCGGTTCTTTTAGAGAAATCCGCCGATGTTTGCTGCTACAGAGGTATGTTGTCTGCAGGGGTTGTTATTCTTCAGACAATCGCCCACATGTCTGTCTCCCTCAGACTAAATTCACCTTTGCTCCCCTCTCCCAAACATGTGTTTCACGCATTTGAATTAATCCAGCACAGACGATTATGTTTTCTTAACACGCAATTTCAATGCAAGTGAAAATCCCGGAATTGTGGTCCGTGTCGCATCTCTTTGGTCCATGTGAAAGCTCTGTGATCCATCTGGGTTGATGGTGGGGGTGGTGGGGGGGGGTGTGTCTTCGACCGTGGCTGTTTTCTTTTGCCTCTCCAAACAAAACAAGCTCTCTCTGAAGGGAATACAGGCAAATGCTGGGACGATAAACACAGCAGTAGGACGCAGGGACACACATTGCAGCCAGGTCAGACTGGTTCTGCGAAAAAGACAAGAAAGAGGGGGGGGGGGGTCAGGCTGCTTCAAGGGGAGTAAACAAAACATAATGAGGAAGAAGGGGGTAGAAGGAAGAAAATGCTGGTAAGGAATTGGGGTCAGGTTTTTCCCAGAAAGGCTTGTTGAGATACACACAGACCCTGCAGCTGGTTCTCATTCAGCGCCGTCAAAGACGAGCAACATCCTGTCTCGGATGTAAAACAATGATAAAAGTCTGCCGCAGTTGGCATGGCGCTCTCACAGCCAGAATGCGTGGCGTGCTGGATAAATCACAACTCTCTGTAAAGAGTTTTATTCTATTTAATTTGCAATCTTTGAGACGCAGCGCGATTGGAAGATAAATCCACTCATCCGTGTATTTGCCGATTCCCCCTCCCAAAAAAAAAAAAAATCTCAGCTTGGAGTAAACAGCTTGTAAATATTGAGTCTACGGCGCTCGTGGCGAGTTTAGTCTCAGTCTGTCTCGGTCTGGGCAGACGAGAGCAGCTGTGTTAAGTTGACACTAATGACTCCGAGGAAGGGGTCGGACGCCGTGCCTCTGCAGCTCCCAGCTTTTGCTCTTAAAGTCGGCCGTTTCATTGGTGCGCAACACGAACAAGCTTCAGTCGGATTTGTGTTGCCACAAGATTCTGGATCAGCCCCGCAAAAAAAAAAAAAGCTGCACCATGCTGTTCCTCTGGGTTTCCAAACTCAACGCTCAAAGACCTGTCGCTTGGCAAACAAAGACAGACTTCTGCTTCAAACGGAGAGCTCCGAACTGCCAAAACAAACGTGTGAATTCTATCCTAGGGCGTATTTTATCTATAGTATATATGCTTGGTTTTGCGATTTGATAGCTGAAAATCCCCTCACGTAAACTCTGACGAACACATAAAGCATGTGCACTCCTGAAAGACGATCAATCACGAATCATTAAACATTATGCATAACAACATACAAATATCATTTGCAATTACTCTGCATTTCATCGCGGGGCATCCAACAAATGTTTCATCTTCTGCCTCTTTTTATGTTTTTTGCCTCGGTCCCAGCAGGGCTGAGCTCACCTCACGCAGGGAGTAAATGAAAGCTAAATGATCTCAGGGCTCCTAAAGGAAAGATACCATTAGAGAGAGCCGCAGAGACAAGAGACAGAGCTGCTTCGATCCGACTTGGCAGAGAAAAGCAACAGATGTCATTACGGCTGTGCCAGCGGATGGCATCCCTCTATGAATGAGCAGAGCGGCAGAGACTTAGTATCTAATGATGTAGAAGAAAAAAAAAATCCCCAAGAGTGCGATGAAGACGCCCGTTAAGAGAGTTTCTACTTGTTACTTATCATTCTGGTGTCAATATGACTTCGGTTTGTGTCTGCCCAGTCGAAAGCAAAGCCGCTAAATCTCAACGTGTGCTCGTATTCAGGACGAGTAACTCCGCAAGCGTCCCTGACGCGCCTCCGGGATTACAGTTTGAAGTGTCCGCAGCGAGCAAACAATGGGAGGGAAACGACACACACTCGATCGAAGAAGAGGCGTCGACTCTCTGTTTGCCCCGAGATCAGGGAAGAAGATGCCCATCTTTCTCCTACAAAACCAAATGAGGACAAGGGCTATGTTGCAAATCGATGAAGCTCCCACCGTGGTTTTCCACACAAGGAGACGTTATGAAGCAAAAATCACCGAATGATTCAAGCCATCAGAGTATGCACAGTGTGAAAAAAGATGCCAGAAGACATTCTTTCCTAACCTCCCCCCCGCCCCCCGCCCCCCATTACCCGTGAGACTGATCCCTCAACGTATTATGCACCTTCAGAAAAATACTTTACAGGCTTTTCTTCAATTACAATGCAACACCAATTACATCGCAACTTAGTCGGATCTGCTAAATCCCCCCCCCCCCCCCCCCCCCCCCCCCCCAATGCCGACTCAAATGGAAACCCGGGTACGCTATATCTCCTCGTCTGGGGCGGATCTTCTTCCATGTGAGATTGGAATCTGAAACGCATTTTCCTTCTTCACAAGACTGAAGGCAAATCACTGTTTTAGGTAGAATACAAATCTATGAAACAGTCTCCCTTCTCTTCCTGTCTCTGTCTCCCCTCATAAACAAACGGCTGAACTAAAACCTCACGTTTTGCTATATCAATCAATGGTGTGTTTAATTCTAAGCCACACTCAGCCCCCCCCCCCCCCCCCCATGACACTCGTTAGTGTTTGACCAATTTCTATTGATTACATCTGTTGCTTTCCTGTCGCACCTCCAATGTTGCATCAGACTACATTCTAAGTGAGTCCACCGACGCTTTCCACTGAGATTGCGCTCGCACTCATCGGACTATTCTGTCCTACAGTTATTATAAGGGAAAAAAGAGAGACATTTTGTCTCTTTTCCTTTTGACCTATGTTTCACTTCTGGGGCCCATTATAATCTGGATAATGAGAAAATAATCCTGGGTATTCTTCTACTCCTGCAGGAACGCCATTAATTTACCCTGCATAGAGGCACGGAAAATTAAGCCTGTCCCCTATTGTTTTTCTTCTTTCTATAATGCAATTATGTCTTTTTTTTTTCCCCCCCTTTGCCCCCGGGCCCTAAACTATCACCCTGCAGTATTTGTCTCTTATACAGCCAGCCCCGATCTAACTGTGTAACTACAATGGATCTAGTTCCAGCAGTAATTCTTCCAACGATTCCATTCAACGCTAATCATATCTGTTTTCCACAGGGAAGGCTTTTGAGATAACCTACATACGATTGAAATTCTACACCAGTCGGCCGGAGAGCTTCGCCATCTACAAGCGCACGGAGGAAGACGGGCCCTGGCTGCCTTACCAGTTTTACAGCGCCTCGTGTCGGACGACGTACGGGAAGGACGCCGAGGCGTACATTCGTCCGGGAGGTGATGAGAGGGCCGCTCTGTGTACGGACGAGTTCAGCGATATCTCTCCCCTCACCGGAGGAAACGTGGCGTTCTCCACGCTGGAGGGGCGGCCCAGCGCATACAACTTTGACCAAAGCGTGGTGTTGAAGGTGAGGGCACATTTTTTGTGTTGTGCGTGATTCTTTTTTTGATCCACATAACGAAAAATAACACACATTTTTAATGCAATGGAAAAAATTTAAAAAAAATGCAAATTGGTTTATCAGTTGTTTTATGTAGATTACATATAAAAACAGCCAAAACATGTTTTTTTGCTTTATTTGAATGCATTGCATTTGAAAACCTTGAATCCATACTTCACACTTTTAGCTTTAAACTTTGCCATATTTTTTTCCCACGAACTTCTGACGAACACATGTGTCTTGAGTTTGACATTCCTTCAAAAAACAAATGTATTATGGAGACACAGGAGCTGCTCCCATCACACGTAGATGATAGCATGTTAATAACAGCGCCGTGCAGCTGACATCGTTAGCGCCACCTTAGGCGTGCGCTTTCACAAAAACAAACATGTATGACTTCAACCCATATATTTTCAAAGCAACTGAAGGGAATCTAATGTTATATTTAGCTCTGATTAACATTGATGAAGCTTTGAGAGGGCTGAGCTGAATTAATGGCGGCCTCTTGGGGGAGAGCCCAGGAGGGGTGGGCACAGTAAAGCGTGCCTAAAAATGAGTAAATATACTTAATGCAGCCCCTCCTCTTCCTCTGACAGGGCTGTAAGGATGCATCTGTCCACCCCTACTTCAGAGAAAGACTTCCCTGTGAAAATACAGTATTATTTATAGGCTAATTAACGTGAAAATGTACAGTCGGAATATACGCTACAAACGCATTAAGTTAAGCCCATTAGAGCAGAGATCAGAAGAAGATGAAACGTGCGCGTGTGCGTCCAGAAATAGTAGATGAGGACATGAGATAACGATGGTCCAGCTTCACAGAGAAGCCAGCTGGTTCTCAGTCACATGCAGAAATCCACAGCAGCATTTGCTCTGAGGCGGCTGTTGATTTTCAGGAAGTTTTGAGGAAGTTTGATCGAATTTTGCCGTTTCCATACAGCTTTTCTAATGCGATATTTCAAAATGCGTTTACAAATATGTGACTGAAAGGCTAGTGGCGTCAGTTTGACCAGAGGTTTGCTTCCTGAGTCCTGCGTGTGATTAGGGTTTCGGCGACAAAGGCTCGTTGGGGAAAGTTAGATGAAGATCATGGATTCGATTAAATATTGCTAAAGTATTGCATTTCACGGTGGAGATGTTCATTATTTAACCAAGAACACAATCGTTCTCTAACCATAAAGTGCTTAAAAGTTACCATGAAAACGTTAATATTGCTAGTTGCAGATATTGTATCGCGAGAAACATTTTTCTCATTATGTTTGTAAAAAAACAATTCAGGCGTGTCCCTCAAAAAATATTTGCTGTTGCAAGTAAGAAGTATAAATAAAGTAATTTTTAGTCGAAGGCAACAGCAATACGACAGTAAAACAATGTAATTGATGCATTGTATTGACCAGGCGTCGTTGCTCGTGGGAGGTTACCCCATTTATTCAGATCCATACGCCCTCATCAACGGCTTATCTTGACTCCGAAAACCATTCAAAATCGAATTTATTCTTTCTCAGTGGTAGTCCCACCACACACCTAGATAACCTGTTTGGCAGGATGTGGACAGACTGTATACAGGCCTCCCACAGCCCGAATGTACTCGCTCCGCATGTTGCATCTTTTCCCTCGCAGTGCAATCTGAACGCTGCTATTTTTATTCCCCCGTCTCTACGACAACAACAAATCGACCCTACATACATCTTCGGCAATGATCTTCAATTGCTTTAGGAACTGTGTGTCGCGACGATCGGTCCGCAGACATTGGCCTCCTCGTGATAGCTAATGACAACCCATTCTTCCGTGTGACCTTTCTCCCAAAACGCCTGCGAGGGAATGGGTCTGGCAATGCGAGACTCTCACCTCTGTAGAGGAAGCTGTCCTCCTCCACATCATTAAATAGGACGAGTGAGGTTGTCTTTTTGGAGGACGTGTGGGGGATCTGCAGTGTAACTCTGCATAACCACAACCAGACACACACACACACACACACACACCGTCGTCCAAAACTTAATAAAGTTACATTGAGGGGATTTTTTTATTCCGCCTGTCAGTATATTTGCAGTGTATAAATCAATTTAAAGATGATTTAGCTATAGATTAATATATAGATTAATGGCTTTATTTTTTTATCCAATCATTCCCTTTTAACAAATTATATTTAGTTTGTGCACAAAAAGCTGCAATACGAGGTTAGATTTGAACAAAAAACACTTAAATGTAATCTTCAAATACAGAGATACGCATCATGCCGGCTGATTGTAACAGCTTGTAACTGATGAGGATTTGTTGTGATGCTATCCTTGTTTTATTTGCACTCTTAAACCTCCCCTAAGATGTGAGATCTCAAAAGCAGAAGGGTGTGTTGCAGCTGACAAGCCCTTAGGGCTACACATGGTATCTCTGCCTGCATGCCTTTACCCCAACCCCCTGCCACCCTTACACACACACACACACACACACACACACACACACACACACACACACACACACATACCTTCTGTGCCGGATGCTGTCTTCTCATAACCCCCCCCCCACCCCTCACCCCCCTCCCTCTTGCCCCTCCCATCAACCACGGCACTTTGAATGGGTGACATCCCCCGAAACCTCCCACAGAGTAGAAAGCAGCAGCTTTCCTCAAGAGTCATCCCATTTATAACCGGGAAAAGATGGAGGATGAAAAGACATCAGTGGGTGAAGCCACATCAGCTCTCGAGCACGAGCTAAGCTGCACTGAGGAGTAAAGATATTTCTAGCCTCACGTCTGCTGTGTGAGGTCCTCTTGAGTCTACAGCGAGTTGGATTAGCTTTAGCGTTGCTATGGGCGGTATGCAGGACTGGATCGGGCTCCTAATCTGAACGTCCAGTGGATCTATTTCTTTTCCGTCTCGCTTGGACAACAACAACAAAAATGAGAGTGAAGGGAAAAAATAACATATTTATGTTGCTGAGCAAAAGCCAAAAAGGCCTCTCTATAAGTTTTCATAAGCACAAGGATGTTCATCATCCCCCTCCCTGAGTGTTTTCCTTTGCTTCACATCCTGCGCCGTTAGTTCTACATTTTTTTTTTTGTTCTTTTGCTGCAAGAGCAGTTATAAAATGCCTACAAGAAAAGGTGGCAGCAGCCTGGTTTCGGTGTTCGGAGACTATTAAACTGTCCTTCTCTGATTAATCCCTTCACACTAGTCTTCTACCGCTGTGCTATTTGGGCCTCTCTCTCTCTCTCTCTCTATCTGTTGTATAATTCTGGACTCTGGAAGGCTGGGACAATAACAGACTGGAGAGCCTAGGTCGTACGGAATTGAGCCTGGTCTGCTGAGAAAAGAGCTAGAAATACATCTTCTTACCATGAAAGGATTATGTGGGATTAAGGAATTAGGAGACTAAGGAATATGCAAAGGTGGCATTGTCAGAAACAGGTAGTCTGAGTGTGGGAGTCAACAATAGCATGATGGGAAGAAATGGGTGCTGTGGTCAGGGTGACCTCGCCTTAATATCCAATGACCCGTGTTCAGTAACAAGTCATGGAAGAAAGAGAAAATATTTCTCTTGTAGAACAAGAGGAGGACATTTTGGGGCATTTTGAGCAGTTCCTCTCGTCATGATGGATAAATCGCTTTGTGTTTACTGGGCCTTCTACAATGTTATCACACCTCGGGTGCAATGTGAGAGAATCCCAGAAGACACCTCGATGTGTGAATAAGCTGTCGATGTCCTACACAACAAATAATGAAATCATTCTGGGGGGTTTTTTGGGCTCTGAAGCTTCAGTAATCAAAGCTTTGGCCAGGTGGCAAGCAAGACACCGAAACCTGGCTTGGTTTACTCGAGGAGTTGTAGCATTTATTCAACTGCACAAAAACAGCACTGCTACGTTTACAACTGTAACACTACCGCTCACTTCAAACTCACCATGTGTGCACACACACACACACACACACACACACTGAGGTTGTGCTACCTGTGTCACACAATTCAGTTAAAAGAGCATCTTAAAAGTACATAAAATGATTTTTCTGATGTCTTTTATGCATGGATTTTGGTTGAATGAGGTCCTATTTATGAACTTTTTGTGACAAAATAACAGCTTGTGACAATTTTACTCATAATGGATCATTTATGATCCGACATAAACGGCCTACATTTAGTAAAAAAACAAACAGAATATCTGAATCCCAAAATTGAAAATGAACAAATATCCGATTAGTTGAATATTCAGGTCCAGAATCCAGAAATTCTGAAAGTGTTTTAGCCACATTACTACTACCACTTTAGTCCAGACTGAAATATATCATCCACTATTGGAAAGGTTTTCAAAACATGTGTACAGACATTCATGTTTTCCCAGATGATGTACCTGAAGGACCTTAGTGATCCTACAAGACATTTGGACCATCATCAATTACCAAATGTAAGCATGCTGACACGCTAAACTAACGCTAAACATGGGAAACATTATCCATGCTAAACATCAGCGTGTTGCCGTCGCGATGTTGAGCTCGTCTGTAGACTTTTGTACTGACCCTGGGACATTTTTAAAGAACTCCACTGATAATTTCAGCAGGAATAAAAAGGCGCTTTAACACCTTTTGATAAACTCCAGCGACTTCAAATTAGAGTCTTCAGTGGATCTTAAAGCACTTCTATTATAGCGACACCTCTTCTCATTCTGGCTTCTGAGAGGGGGCAACGCTGCTCCAATAAACATCCCTATGACTCAGTCTATTGAAGTGGCTGTGCTTTATACACTTCAGAGGACTCGTCCAGGAGAGTTTGATTCCCGGGAGTGTCCGTCCACACGCTCCCAGCTTGTCCCTGTCTCTCCTTGTCGGGGTCAGCAGCATCACGGCGTTCACTCTCTGGATGAGGAACAGCAACAGACACTTTTTGATTTCCGGTGTCTGTTCCTCAGTATGTGGGGGTTAGCGCAACAGTGTTGAAAAATATCTATTTTCCTATAGCTTATTCACTTCTATTCCATTTGACAAAAAAAATATCCCAGGGCACCAAATCTCTCCTTGTTATCCTGATTCAATCCTTTATTATCGTGAAGGATTGAATCATTTATGTTCTGTGTGCAAAGTAATTAAGATCGCTATCAAAAGTCCAGATCAGATTTCGTGTATAGATGTGAGAACTGCTGTTACACATAAAAAATAATTACGTTTGAGCAAATGTGATGTCTACATGCACTAACCCACTGTAAGTAAAGATAAACATTAAATATTACTCTTTCTTTCTTTTTTTTTGCTGTATAAACATTATTATTGAATTCATGGCTGCTGTTATGGAAGCTTTGCAATGAAAAAAAAAAATGCATTTTACTCAAAACAACATAAATTAGCAGCTGAGTGGGTTGTTATGACATTTGCTTCGGTAAAATGCTATAATTGCATCTTTATTTGTACTGTTATATAAGTTGCTGTCTCTGCAGGATTGCTCCTTTCATTTTAAACAACGTAAGCCTGTGGGTTGCTCGTGTTGATAGTGATTACTGTACAGAAATATACTTATAATATATATAAGGCAACTCTATAAAACGAGCTCGGATACTCTTTCACAACACGGCGTGTTGTATTTTCACATTAACCTATTGAACCCTTAGAGGTTTTTAATTTCACGGTGAGGCCATGTAAAGACAGACATACGGGTGGCTGGGTGATCGGTAAGGCGGCCTTACAGTACTTACATTAAGACCTGCCTACTAATGGTGTCGTTGGCTGGATTTCAGTATGTTTTGGATGACATCGACCCGCTGATTGTAAAGCTGTGGGGGGGATCAATAGAAGCCAAGAATACATAGATTGGGTGGTAAATCTCTCAGCAGACCCGCCAAACACCCCCGTCTCCTTCACTCCACCTTCCCTCTCTGCCTTCCTCTTAAACAACGAGATGAGAAGACCCGTAATTGACTGTGATCCGTACTCCCATTAGTATAAAAGGGCGGATCAATTGCACAATTTCTTTCATTAAACCTCTGATTCCCATTCGACTTTGAGGGTGACGGGACAGATGGGGTGTGGTTGAGCAAATACAAAAACCTATCAATGTCGGTTAAGAATATTCTCCCTGCAGTGAATCATCAAAAGAAAAAGAAAGAAAAAAAAGAAGGGGGTGGCGGTGGCTCTTCTCCTTCGATGACGACACACTTGGGCGCCAGTTGAGCTACAAATCCTTGAAAAACAAGAAGAAAATGGGCGACTCAATACGAGGGTCGAGGGTGAGAGCAGCACTCAATATAATTCCCACAACAGCACTATTTCTTGAATGTAAAATGAAGGGCGTAAAAAAAGGGAGGGAGGAGAGGGCGATGGAGAAGGGAGGAGATGTAAGCTTATAATAGCTGTTGATTTTGAACAATCAATACAACCTCTTATACGCACAAATCCCAAAAGCTTCTTCTTCTTCTGTAGTGTAAACAGTGAATAGTTCACCAGGGTAATCCACTAACCCTGAATAATAGTGCATCTCTAGGAAACAAATATTAAGACAGTTAATACATCTCAAACTGGACAGTGTGTTGCTCACGTGCGTCGGTGTACGGATTTCCATTTTGAAGGCCTGCAGGCTACTCTGTTCGCTTGTTGACCTGTCAAGCTGATCCCAGCGAGTGTCACTACAACTCTGCAGGCTTTTCTAGAGTGCAGCGTTTTTTTTGGCTCCAGGGACCATCCAGGATTCGTGGGTCCCGGCTCCTCCGCGGCATTTACTGCTAACCTTGTGTGAACATTCTGTCACTTCTGTCATGAGGGCAACATGATGCACGGGTAGTTGCTGTAATTCTGTCCACTGTTCCGTCATCACCGGGAACGTTTCCTCTAGCGCCGCCAGCAGGTCAACGTTCTAATTTGTCCAATACTCTATCCTCACGGTTCATGAACAAACATTTCCTGAAATAATGGCGTCGCTATCAGCCGCAGGTTTACTTTGTGTTAAGTGAGAATTAACCAATCTTAGCACACTAACAGGCTTACATTGGTCGAACCTTGTCAACATTACCTGCTTTAATTCGGCATGTCAGCCTCGTCATTGTCGGGACGTTAGTATGCTAATGTTCTATTTAGCTCAAAAACCCCCCTGCTGTGCCGAAGCACAGCCTCACAGAGCCGCTAGCAGTCTCGTTGAACACAGGACTCCGAGAAAAACGCACCACAATGCTTTAAATGGTGTCGCAGTCCAACTTGTTTTTCTAAATGAAATCAAGTGCGCATCTGTTGTCATCTACCAGTCTGGCAATCTTACTAAATAGCCCACCGGCATGCAATCACCTGAAGAAGTCCTTCAGCTTCAGATCCCTCCTCATTAAGTCAAACTTTGTGTGAATGTGATTATATTGCCAGATACAGCTGACATTGGCTGTTTTTTTCTGTGGCTAATATGGGATAATGGTCACAGGTGCCTAGTTATAGTTAAAAGTGTCGGGGCAAGATTAGTGACAGAGAAGGGGAAGTATGGCAGGACATTTTTCGTTTAACACCTAAAAGTGCTATTTCCTGCAGGATAGAGCCTTTAATCACGGGTAATAAAACTGCTCTTCTTGCAATCAGCATACTGCCACCACCCCCCCCCCCCCCCCCCTTTCCTCCATTTCTCTTCATAAGATTATGATTGCTTTGAGGCGTATAAGGTGCAGAGTACATGACATTCAGGTATGATAGTGTTGGTGAATCCCGGATTTGTGGGTAAAATGTTCGCTCGGTTTAAGCGGCAAATTGTGCGTAGTTTGGAATGCGGCCCGTCGTCGCTGAGCTCGACATTTCCTCGCGTCTCGTTGAGGTAAAAGAGCCGGAGAACAATCCGTAGAACAATCCGTAGAACAATCCGGAGTACCGGTGTCTGGGATCTCGAATTCCTCAGAATACTAAAAACCTCAGAGAGCTAAGCCCAAGAGAAGGAGGAAGAATGTCAGTGGTGTGATTGTAAAACCAAACAAAGGCCTCCGTCTCTGGGTTTATGACTGTGTTGCTCAGGCAGTCTGCGTTGTGTTTTTCATTAAGTTGATGTAATCAGAGGAAATGCCCGAAGCGCTCACCGTCCATTTTTTATTTTTTTTTTCCCAGCATTGTTTTTTTTTACAAAATATTGCATTTGACGTGAGCAGCTATCCAGCTAATGCAGTAAAATGACACCCCGGAGGTACAGAAGAGGCCATATTGCATCCGTCTGACTGACAGAAAAGGGACGCATGTATAAAAAAAAAAAAAAAAGTCTTGAATGTGTGGTTCAGTTATACTGCAAACATAGGTTTTCAAAACGTGTCAATGGCTGATCATTAATTATCTTTTCCCTGCAGCGAGATAAAGATCGTCCATTTGTGTCAGGGGTTGAAATCACAGTCTTTACACACCGATTGCCAACGGAGCATAAAACGATCCCTGTTCCTCTCCGCGGCGTGCCGGTGTGTGCCATTTCCTCCGCATATGGCTCATACAGAAGCATGCATATTTCATGAGGCTTAAAAACAGGAATTGCATCCCGCCTGTTTTATTAGCATTTTAATCCCTTTGCAGATTTAACGCCTGTGCCTCAGTCTGAAGAGCGCGTAGTTTCAGTATAGAGACTTCACACGCTTCATCTGCCGCTTTAAAAAAATAAAAAAATGCATCTCCTTGTCATTTTGAGAGGTCAAAGCAAAATTACATTGAAAAATAAAAATAAAAAAACATCACGTGACACTTGAACAGGTGTTTTTGTCTCATGTATCCGTGTCACCTGAGCAGCGCTCCGTGTCACGCCAGTCACTTAGCGTGTCGTGTTTGCGTCGCCAGATGATTTGAATTTGGAATAAACAACGCTCACCTTGTAACACGGCGTTTAGATGTGTGTGTGTGTGTTTTTCTAAAGTAATGGCTTACTTCAAAGTGGGCTCTGTTGTTAAGTTTGTAAAGCTGTCTTTTTTCAATAATAACGCAGAAGATGAAAGCTGCTTTTTGAATTCTAATTTAATTTGTTCAGTCGTCCATTAAAGCGGTTTGTCTGTCTCTTCTGCCACCAGTCCAACAACCAACCCCCCCCCCCCCCCCCCCCCACACACACACACACACACACACACACACACACACATCTCTCTCTCTCTCTCTCTCTCTCTCTCTAGAAAGCTGTGTGGCAAATTGGAGCTCCAGCGTCGAATGCCAATGAGTAAAAGGAGGGGAAAAAAAGTACATATTGAGGCCACAGTGAACATAAGCAATTCAATTAAAAAGTTATTAACTTGAGAATGAGGGACGCTGCTCTCTTTTTTTTTTTCCCCGTCAGCGCCTGCAGCCAGAGGTTTTCCCAGTTCAAGGAAAGTAACTGAAGAAGACAGAGGTGAGGAGGGAAGGAGGGAAGGAGGGAAGGAGACGGACGTGTCGGGGAGGAAAGGTAGAGACAGACGAAGCGAGGTGAAGGTTATGAACCCCCGAGCCGAAAAATCGGTGTTTTGATATCATCCGAAAAGATGAGCCGTGTGCGTCCTTGTGCGTGTCTGTGTGCGCCTGCACCTGCTAGCTTGATCATTAGACCGTTATTGTCTTAAGCCAAGGACTGGCTCATTGCCACTCTCAACGCCTCAGCCTATCCCTAAGTCAGCATCATTGTAGCGTTGTGGGCCCAAATTCCAAGGGAGCGGGAATCAAAGTTAATTAAGCTTTTGCTGTGGTTGGCAAAAAATAATACGTAATGGGCTGACTACTAATTAACCCTCAGAAAGTGTTTCCTTTCAGTGCAGCGTGTGATATTTGCAACTGTGTCTACTTTTCCTCACATAGTTAGCACTGTTCTACCAAGCACAGCTAATAACTCTTCCATATGATAATGGTCTCGCGCTCCGTGATGAATGGAGGAGAGCGTTTTTGCTTTTATTGTGCCGTAAGTAAGAACTTTAAAATGCGAACGATGCGTTTAAGAGATTTTATTATTATTTCTGTGCGTTCTGACTCGTGCGGGGAGCTGGTACCAGTGTTCAGACTCCCCTCTCATTATGAGGGGCCAGGATGTCATGCATTTTAATGTTAATGATCGCCGGTTTGTGCTAATCACTTTTTTTATAATGATTTCACAAAAGGTCAGGTCACGTCCATCGTGACCTTCCGTTGTTATTTTTTGGAAATTTTGGTCGATATTTGATCACGTAAGAAAAAAGGAAACGCTTCCCATAGCTTGGAGACAGACCGAATGCATTAATAAATGAATGAATGAATAAAAAAATATATACATACAGTATATATATATATATATCCTAATGGAGCCTGATAGCACCATGAGCTGCATTTGCAACCATTATCTGCCCCGTTTTTTAAGGTAGAATTCACAAAATATAATGCGCTAATGACATTACAACCCAAGCCCTTAATTTGTGTCCGACTGCAATTATTCATGAGGCAAAGTATGAATGCGTTTGGCCAGCGGGTCGCTTTTTGAGGGCCGAGAGTCAGCCTGTGCCAGAGGCCTTTTCAGGAGCAGCTTGCCAGTGTGCCATTTCATCCAAACCTCCCAAGGGCAATTAAGAGAGAGGAAAGGGAAACGTATAATCCCAGGATTTTAGAAAGGAGGGAGAGGGAAGAAATACTTTTGTTTATTTGCTCATATAATAACCTTATTGTTCATTTTGTAGTTTTTTCATGTATTTTTCAAAAATGAAATGGAGCTTTATTCATTTATTTTTCACGACGCTGTCATTGCATCCTGTTACCGCATCCCAAATGAAATGAGTCGGAGCGGACGCCCCTTGTCGTCTAAATGCGCTTCAGTTACCACCAACTCTCTGAAGGCGCTAATAATTCCGTTGTAATGCGGCGCGGCTATTAGTGTTGATCTTTGTGAATTGGACCGCTTTTGCAATGAGGCTCATTTGCATAGAAAGGGCCCAATTTTGCGCCAAACGCATGCATATTACCTACTTTAAATAAGTGCAAATAGCAGAGGAGCACCGGCACACTATTGGCGGCACAGTTAGGGGCAATTTTGAAAATTAGACGGTTTCTTTTTGTCTAATTTGTGCAGGTCTTGGCACCCGTTTTACTTTCCACAGCTTCTTTATTCAATACCTTCACTGATTGAAAACCTCACGTATTGTGCAAAGGGCATGTATTATCATTATGAGAACGTTAGAAGAAATCAGGGTTATTTCACTTTATGTCAGGAGAGCAGGCTCTGAGATAACCAGGCACTAGAAAAGTACAGCATAGATGACGAGGTAGAAAAATATGAGCAATCAAAGAGAATTTGTACTTTTGGACGAGAAGCATTTCCTGTCCCTCCGTTGCGGTCTCTTGTTCTGAGCCCTTGTTTCTATTGTAAAGTTAAACCACACGTTCTATTGCCTCTCCATGCCATCTCATGCCCTTTAACTAAAAGTGTTGCCTTGCAGGTAAGTTTCCCACATGCTCACCTCTCATAAACCACGGACGAAAACCATGTAACGTCCAGGTGGCGTAAAACAAAATAAAGGATTAGCATCCGTTTTCCCCCGGCAACTGCAGTGCATCGGGGGTCATTCAGTGTCTCCCAAACCCCATTAGCCAGTGGAGCCTTTGTCAAGCAGTGGCAAAGTCGATAAGCAAGGGCCGGAAAACAATAGCGCGCCGGCCGACGGCACTCAACGCTGTAGTTACGGTTACTGCAAAATAACAGCTCCATAGCTCCTCAAAAGGCTGCTGAGGCACAGAGCCGTCTGGAAATCCTGAAGTGCACTCCAGCTAGCGGAAGAGTGCAGAGATAAGGCTGGTAGAGAGGGAGGGAGAGAGAGAGAGAGAGAGAGAGAGAGAGAGAGAGAGAGAAAATGACACAAGGTTTTGGGGAAAGCGAGAGGGCATTTCAGGTAATGACACTAAAGGTAGGATGAGTTACGACTGCAGAGCACTCAGGATTTTGCTGAAAGGGAGCCACCAGCTGGCCTAGTTAAAATAAAAATAAAAAGAATGTCCTCTTGCTTTAAAATGACCTGTTAATTAGAGGTTTTTATAAGCTCTGCCACTGATCGCACATCGCTGAGTACACAGAACTCCACTCCATAAAGTCGTCTTTTTACCGACAATGCTGAGGCCGGTTTAAACCAATCAGGAACACATGTGTGGCCTATTCACACCAGATGCTCCAGTAAGGGGATGTGACCTCTCGGTGCCCCAGCAGCACATCTCTCAGGACTGCAGGCACAGAACCCAGCAGGCGGTCTGAATCCCAAGACCCTTTACTTTGAAAGAGGAGGATTGTAGTCATGCTGACAGAAGAAGAAAAGCAGCTCTTTTTAAAGAGAACTTTAACTTTTACTGCATTGCTATTTTAAGCTGAGAGAGATCATGATAGGTAGCTGTGAAGAGAGCCTCAGAGGGCAGTAGTGTCACCTTTGTTCAATTTCTTGCTACTAACCAATTAAGCCCCTTTCTCCACTTGCTAAACGGAGAGCGTCGCTTTGCTTTACATCGCCATGAACGAATCCAAATGTTACTACATTATCTCAATGCTCTTTATGAACTTTATAGATTCTGCAGAGGCATTGTATCCTAAATGAGCACACCGGCTATTCTAGTGCTGTTTAGTCTTTAAACACAATCCTGTAAACTTTGTGCTTGTGTGAGAGATGCTGCCATGTTTGATTATTGCATTGTTGGAGTACCCCTAAATGCACTATACAGAGTATATATATATATATATATATATATATATATATATATATTATAGAATGCATGTCCATGTTAACAGCAGTAACTTTTTAGTCAGTCTAAAACAAGGCTAATGGTCAACAGCCGCGCTAACAGCTCTGTCAGGCTGCACTTAAGCGCAGTGGCGCTTTTAAGCTAAATGCTAACGTCAGCATGCTAACACGCTCTCAGTGACAATGATAATGACAGGAGAGGGTACGTCTACACTGGTACACACAGAGGAATGAGGAGAGGAGACATCTGGGCGTGCGCCACTTGACATTTCACCAAAAGTGATTAGGATTCATCCTCTGGAGAACGTGAATATCTGTACATATTCCCCATGGGCTACCTGCTGCTAGCATGGTAACGCTATGGTAGGGTATACTTTAGATTGTGCAGTACACTTTACCAAATTATATAAAGTATACAGAATGTGTACTTTTAATAGGCTTAAATAGGCGAAAAGCCCAGTGCTATCTGATGTGCTTTAGCGCTACAAAGCCAAGCTGTAGTGCCTGAGAAAAACATGAATGGATGAACTCATCACACGTGTTTTTAAGTCTGAGGCCCATCCGCTCCAATCTCCTTCTCTCTCCCATTGCCACACTTCAAAGACGCCTCCGGGAGAAGCTTCAAAACGTACGGCATTATAGACTTTTTTTTCAGGACTGGAGTCCCAAACCAGCCGAGAAACAGACAGAAAGTTTCTCTTCAGGCTATTAGTTTTAAAGTTGGTTCTGCTCTGGTGTAAGAGATTCCTCGTGTCATTTGTTCTCCCTTTACCTGGCCTCACTTTCATCTTGCGCCCCACTATTGCACTTCCCGTTCGCTCGTTCTCTGTTTGTGTTATCCCTCTCCACTTTCTTCTCCCACTCTTGCTTCATCCTGTCTTTACCTTTTGCAGTGAGCTCAAACAGAGGAGCTTAAATCATATCGGGGAAGGGAGCTTTGCCATGTGCCATCCATTATATTGAAGTAGTGCTGCTCTCATGTTCTGTTTTTTTTTTTTCTTCTTTCTGTTTCATATTTTGTCTTTTGTCTCCATTAATTCCCTCCTTTATTTGCCCCTCTTTCTGACATTAATTTTAATTTCCCACACCATGCTCATTATCTCCCCATTACATCCGCTCTCGCCCCCCTGCCGTTACACCATCACCCCTGTCTCCTTTCCTTTATCCACCAAATCTCCATTTCCTTTCTTCTTTTCTTTGCTCTGTCCACTGTTGCTGGCCGACACATCCTCGCACCTCTTGCCTTTTTCTCAACTAAAGCCCAGTTTGTGTCTTCTTACATCCTGTCTGCTTCCTTGTGCCTCCAAAGAGTGGCGGCAGCCAACACACCGACTCAAGTGGATTCCTCCTTACCTTTTTTCCTTCTTTTTCTGTTCCAGGAATGGGTGACAGCCACTGACCTACTCATCTCTCTGGACAGGCTCAACACCTTCGGAGACGAGTTCTTTAAGGACGCCAAAGTGCTGCGATCGTACTTTTACGCCATCTCTGATTTCTCTGTGGGTGGAAGGTAAGAGACACCAGAAAATGTGCCATCCAGGATACTCTTACTGAAAAAAAATGAGTCACTTTGGTATTTTACCTTGAGCATGGAAACTGTGGTTGAGCCAAACAACTAATGAAAACACAAAAAACTTATTTTTTTTTGTGCCATGGTTATTTATTTATTTTTGTTTGCTTAAATCATTTTGAATCGCCTGCTTCCAGCTATCTGAAACGTAATGGAACACAAACCTTGTTTATTACAAAACACATTTATATAATACTAATTGGCTTTGCCAAATATGATTTGGAGGAAACACAACTGCTGCCTGAGGAGGTAAGGGTGGGTGGTTAGGCATACAAAGCGCAGATTTTAAGGCCAGAGCGTGCATGCTAGGGTTTATGTCCTCCGTCTCACATATTCAGCTCGTGAAGAAAGTAGTTAAGCGTCGGAATGATTAAGAAAAATCGAAAAATTCCAGCATGTCCCATCTGGTTTATTGAAGTTGGCTTTGACTACAATCAGAGAGGGTAAGGCGACGTTGTCGTCCAACCATTATGTCTTGTGTTATTAATCCAGCGCTCCTCTTTTTATTACAGCCGGGCTCGTCCGGCCTGCTTGGCGGGTCACCGGGGCCTTTTTATTCCGTGGTGGAATAAATACAACCAATGTGTTTATGATGCATTGTTTACAGTAGCACATTCTTCATAGAGCTAGCCTCTTACGGTCTATCTCCAAGTGCACAAAATTGATGCATTTAGCTTTAAAAAGTACAAAATTGTCGTTCTTTCTAAATGCATGTTTCCAAAGTCGTCCAAAGTGGGTAATCATGATAAATAATCCCTTTTTTTAAAGAATTTATTTTAAGATTTAAGATTTTTGCCATAGTTGAGCAGCAACAGTTTGCAGATATACTTGAAATAAAATGTCCTTTTCCTCTTTTTTTCCTCATTTTTGTTCAAAACATATGTAACATCATTTGTACCACGTGGATACTGTATATGTGTCCAAAGCATGACAAGCAATCAGCACCTTCTCCCGGAAAGCCGTTTGCAAAACTGATTAAAAAAAAGACAGCTTGCTGTCTGTCAAGTTGCCATCAGATGAGAATAAAACCAAGCTAGTCGTCCGTCCTGCTTCCACTTCTTTTGCTTTATTACTCAAAGTAATGAGAGAGGACGCGGTGCCAAGGACCAGGCTGCACTTTGCAGCTTTAGATGGAAGTAGACGATTAAGTAGTTGAGATGAAGCCTTCAGACAGAATATAAATTTAATCTGACACATGTCATAAACACTTAGGATCACTGCAGGGACAGGAGAAATTACCCACCAATGCCGCCGCCGCAAACACCTGAGGGACAGAGCCACATGGCGCCATGTTAGCCTTGTGCTTTCTGTATGAGCACACATGCCTTCACACCTCGGCGCTGCACCACGCCAAGCCGGCCCGCCCTGCTCACAGATGCTGTGAAAGAACTCAATGCAATCATTGCAACCGTAACCCAAGTTGGACTGCTGCAAAAAAAAAATAACTGTGCGGCAACAATGCTCATGGGAAAAAAATGCTGTTTCGTTTACTTATCACTCGGGTATAACACGAGAACGCGACATATCGCACCATTGTTATTTGGAACGGCTCGGGTCACCTCCCTCACTTTATATATTCACTTTGACTTATCACCGAGCAGCTCACGTCTACTCTAGCAGAAAGATCTGATATGTGGATCGGAAAAGCACTTTGGAGTTACTAGGTTGTTGTCTTGTCGTCTCTGCGACAACAGCAATAACTGGGTCTGAGCCTCAGGCAAAGCAAGCGTCTGGATCCAGGACAGCTGGCTAAATTTGACAGAGCCTGCCACTCAGCGACAAGTCCCCGTCCCCCTATCGCAGGCACTTGACAAAACCCGACGACGCTGCCAGGAAGTATTACACACAGGAGGGCGTAGCTGCCGCCGTGCTGCAGAGGAAGGAGCGCAGTGATGCTTTCTACATGCGGTGGGAAAAGAAATCAGCTTGTTGTGAAGAAAAAAAAAAAAAAGCTTAATAAATCCAGTATCCCAAGATTATTTACTCATCTATCTTTGGAAAGGTGTGAAAACATCCACGAGTTTATAGATGCACAAAAATATATATAGAAAGTAAATATGGGCATGCATGTCACACACCTTACCGCTCACATGCTCGATGCCGTGTCTTCCACCGTTGGACAGGGTGAGCGGATTAACACAGAGTGCACAGTTGAACAGTGCAGTTGCCGAAGGGGAAATGAAAACCCCACCTCATCTCGAGCCCTGTTTATGCCCGTTATAGATAATAGGAAGTGACAACTCCTTAAGGTGGAAATACCTTCTCACTTTGCCGTCTCCTCTGCCTTCAACACCGTTCACTGTGTGCATTAGTCCGTCTGCACTTGAGTCGGTGAGGAGAAGCAAAGGGAGAAGGATAGAGAGGGGGGGGGGGGGGGTGTGTGTGTATAGGAAAAGTAGTCCTTACCTCCCTAACATGGCTGTGTGCCTTGCGTTTCCCTCAGGTGTAAGTGTAACGGCCACGCCAGCGAGTGCGTTGAGTTGGAACATCGGGGCCTGGTGTGCTCCTGCCAACATCACACGGTGGGAGACGACTGCCAGAGATGTCACCCCTTTTACCAGGACCGACCCTGGGCCAGGGCCACCGGGGACTCCGCCAACGAGTGTTTGAGTGAGTAGCTCCTGCTCCTGTCCCTCTGTCACAAAACCCACGAAGAGGGGGGGTGGGGACCTGTCGGGCAGATTTTTGCATTTGCTGGTTGAGCGAGTAGATACTGACAATCAGTGCCTCTAAGTATTTATAGATATTGAAATTCATTGATTTTGCTGTAAATTGAATGGAATGAATTATGCTGAATCTAGCTTCATATAGCATGTAAGTATTTGTCTACACCTTTGGGCTCATGTATTAGGTGTTTAACATGTGTATATGTTTTAAATAACACATAAACAAAGTTTGGATTTATGAAATGTATATCTCTTGGAAATGGCTGGTTTACCTAGTGATTCGGAAATGGCAGTAAAAATGGTCAAGAACATTCATTTGCACACAAATTCGTTCTTCTCACGATCTATAGATTAGGCCTTTTGTAAAATTGGGTCTCGAAGATTTGTCATTTTAAATGTGTAGTATAGTATATGGAGTGTAGTGAAACACACAAGTACGTACATGAACCACTATACATGCAGACGATACGCTACGCTGCTAGCATTCAAACAATAGTAGCCGTATATTAGATAAAACCTTTCACATCCGTATAAACAGATCCGTATATTACATTCATCAATCAGTTGATGAATCCCCAATTCCATTGGCATGCAGTCTGGAACAAAAAAAAGGAAAAAGGAGGAGGAGTTTTGCAAACGCATATGAATGAATGGACTTCCTGTTGCCTTATAAATACAGAATTAAAATAAAAAAATATAACATTGCAAAGAGGAGTAAACTGTTTAGTCATGCAGTGTACAGTACTTTTTGCGTATTACAACTTTTATACAACGACATTATCGTCAATAAAATCACACTTTATTTTCAAACCTAATCTAGTTTTCCACGTTGACCTCATCGTCTTTTACTCTTAAAGAATAAGCGATTTTTTTTATTCCTCGTATCATAACTAACCGCTGTCTGTGTCTGTTTCTTGTAACGGCCTTTCCACTAGCTGTGAGGACCGAGTCATTATCTCCTTTCAGCACCACTCCAGCTATATTGGCCCGGTATAAAATGGAGCACTTCTTGAAAGATTATATATCTTAATAATACCTCATTCAACTCTGAATTCACTCCATCCCAGAATGGCTCTACTTTTGAGAAGCCCCCCCAGAGATATGTGCACGGTTTGCATCTGGATGGACACATTTCCTCCAGCCTGTTTGTTGCATTAGAAGTTGTTTGCTCCTTATTTTCGTTGAAATGAATACGATTTTTTTCAATTAAATTGATTTATGTGATTTTGCGGATGTCTGTAGTGCTACACACGTATGATGCCAGTCTTCTTCAACCCTTTATGTTTTTTTGATGATACGCATTGACCATCGCTTCTACCTCTGGATTCTTTTCTTCTGGCGCCTCCCTATTTACTTCAGTCAAAGAAATCTAATGAAGTCATTGCTTCTGGAAGTGCAAATCTATCCTTCAAACTTATTTATCAATAACGGTACAGAATGCAGTCATTCCTTCTTTCATCCACTCCTTATTAAACATTGAGTTATGCATCCCTGCTTTAAATTCACTCTCCTCTATTTGTCCCTTTTTTTTTTTTTCTCAAGATCTCTGAGTGAACCAGATTTCTAATTTGAATATTGTAATTGGATTGATCGTACTCATAATATGTCCAAGGAGCGCGCGCTTTTTCCCCCAAGATTGTTTGGATGAGGTAGAGAGGGATATACGTCTCGGTCTGATCTATAGCTGCAACGCTATCATCACGCCAATTAGCGGTCCTCCATAGGCTGCATAGAAACATATCTCACAGTCCTTTGGAGTGTTGTGTATCTCGACTCTTTCTTCCCTCCCCAAATAAATGCAGGTAGTAATTAATCCCACTCTGTGCGATGTTTTAGCGCTATACCTCTATTGACAGGGATTGAAATGAATACAATACCCTAGGCAAAATATTCATCTTCCCCGCACTGATCTGACAGTCCAAATCCATGTGGACCATCGTTCTATTATTCTTATGTTTTGGTTGATGTGATTATAATTGGCCCCATACAACTTTGATAATTGTTCTGTTATGTGCGCCGAGGTATTCCATTGATTTTGAATCACATTTAATGTTAAACCTCTCTTTCGGAGTGCGCATAATTGAAATGAATTTTCAGTTTTTTAAATATTCGATGTGTATCTTGCATATTAATTCAATTTCTCAAGATCTCCATCATCCTTGGAAACAAGGCATGGATGAAAAGGACAATTCTATGTCCCCCGTCCCCAATAGCTCGGTTCCAAATCTTGATGGATCTCTTGGGTAGATGGTTCAATACGGAGACAACATCCCTGTCTCGTTACGGAGCTGTTCGCCTTTACTCCGGGCAGGTCGTCCCTCGATCAGAGGATCGGCGGTTCGATCCCTGGCTCCGCTAGTCCATGCGTCCTTGGGGCGAGATGATCTTTGATGACGTTTTTTTTTTTTCAGCTCATTCTGAAACGTTTGGCGCCACTCAAAAGGGAAAGCCGTGCTGCTTTGGAGCCTTGTTTGTTTTTTGAACCTGCCGGCAGCCTTCTCCATCTCTGCTCTGATTGTTCTTATTTTGTATCTCGCCAACAGAGGGTAGATCTAGTGTTCTCCAAAGACGTCCTCATTTATTCCCCATCTTCTGTAGAGGTTTACACATATGCTCTATCTTCTGGCCGCTCTTCAATCTGTGTGTAAAAAGGCTCCTTAATTTTGTGAGTGGTGTTGAAAGCCTGTTGTTTGCGTAGCCTCAGGGCAGGTGATTTGGTGGATTTAGGGCCCAGCTCGTAAGACACCTGTTTTATGAATCTTGCATTTTTCTCTAACCCAACATCTCATCCATCCATCTATTTGTTTATGAATCGTGCATGTAGCGTGTATGTCCTCATTCTGGGAGTTTGTCTTATTAACCGATGGATGGATCTACCTCACCATTGTCCTTGTCCATTGTTAGAGATATTTTTATCATAAGCTCGGCCTACGGCTGTCTTCTTTCTGCTTCAAAAAGTTGTCTATTTTGGAATAAACTGTGTAAACTATTTACTCTCTGATATTTACTAGCATCATGACATTATTTTCATAACTTTGCTCTTCACTACGATACATCTCCATTCTATTTCTCTCAGTTCTTTATAGTTTTCAAATTGAACTGAGTTCGATATGCTCTTTTGTACATGTATGTGAGGTGTGATGTGTAGTTTTAGACCCAAATCTATTCAGTTTCTCATGCTCTTGTTGTGGTAAATGGGTTTCTTGAAGAAAAGTATTACATATCTTTTCCATTGTCATTACGTTTAAACGGATTACCCAAACCATTAACATCTAACGACATCGTCTTAAATCTTTGACATTGTATTATTATCAACAAACAAAAGTATTTCACCTGGCAACAAAAGAACATCGATGGAATCCCAAAAAACAAAGGTCATTCTCTCTCCACCTCAGCTCCCGAATCCCTTCATATATTTGGGGGGAAGGCCTAACACTAAGAAAGGGCCCCCTCCATAGATCTGTGGAACTACCCACTAGCATTCTAGCTCGTTTGACTCATTGAGCATGGAAGGTTGTGTTCAAAGCACCCACATGTCTGTAACGTTTGGTTCCATTCGTGGAACAAGCAAACAGACATTGTTGTATCCATGCAGCTGTGTCACGTTTGTGAACCTAAATGTTCACTATAACCGTAAGAACTCAGTGTTTGAACATCTTGCGGTGTCTGATTCTCCCGTTATCACTCTTGAAGCGTGGAGACACGCGGACGCATTTTTTTATTTCATTGAATTCATTGAATTTGCGTAAATGGCATCTTGGAAGACGTGTGTATATTCAAATCAGCTTCTTCAGTTATCGTTTTCAGTAGATATTTGCACATATGTTAGCCCCCCCCCCCCCCCCCCCTTCCCCCCTCCTCCTTGAGAGCTTCACTGTGTATGAATTTGCATTATTAGTATTATCAGGTTTGGCTCATCACACTGTGCACATTTACTGAATGCTGTTGAGGATGAATTGTAATTGGCAGAGGGATAAAAAAAAAAAAAAACATAAACGAGAGTGGCTCACAAATTGTATTTGTTTTTTTTCTGTTGAAATTCCATTAAGCAGCAAGCTTGTTTTAATTACTCTTACTCTTGGTTCCAAGCAGATGGCGTCTTAAATAGAGTACTGCGCCCAACTTAATCAATGCGGTATATTAATAAATAAACACACACACACACACACACACGATATAAAAGAGACGGAGAATATGGAAACAAAATGTTGAATGCTCAGTGTAATTGCATATGTCTATCTGGCACAAAACTCATTTTGCCTCGGTTTGCCCCGCTAACCTTGTATATGTCCCTTTCAGGCACCGGAAACAGCCGCGCACCATTCTCTCTGCAACGCCGTTCTGTGTGCCGGTGATGTTGATCAGCTAATTTGCATCAAGGAAATGAAATACACTAAATAAACCAAAGATGTTAAATATGAACTAAATATTTAATAATGAACACATACGGACGGTAGAAACGCAGTCGTTTTTTTCTTTTTTTTATATTTCTAGACAGAATGAGATCATAATCTGTGTTACTTTACAATCAATTAAACAATTGGAGGTGGGAAAGGTGTCAATCACAGCGTCATACAGTTTGACAGTTAACATGAAACTGCCTTTGAAACAACATAACATCTGATCCGCAAAAGAAACAGTTAGCATAGATTTAAAATTGATTTACACAATCATCTCAAAATGTACCTAGTTTGGCATCTTCTCTCTTTCCTTTTGATTCTCTGCTCTTTAGACAGTGTATTTTATAGACTGGACACACGCTGCTATTTTGTCCGCGTGTGTGTCGCTCCCAAGAGGCGAAACAATGTCAAGATGGTCCCGCCTCTCTTCTCGCTGGTTATGGGAGAGATGTCTTCAGACTAACAAATGCAGGCTGAGAGGTCTAAGGGGTGAAACATTTGTGGGCTTGAGCGGACCGAAGCCATTTGTCACGCCTGATATCAAGCTTGGGCGGCAGCAACAGCGTCATTTGAAATAAGAGATTAGGTGAACGTTCAGAATATATAAAGCGGGTTGAATCGAATATAGGGAACGTGATTTTGGGGCTTTGCAGGAACTAAGAGAAAGAAAGCAAAATGAAAAGTCGTGCACGGTATTATTTTTAGTGCGTTCATTTGCAGAATACGTGCGCTGTTTCTGTTCATGCGTTTGCTTATGTTTGCTGTTCACTGTAGCACCCGTTGGCACGTGGATTGATGTGCACGTTTTGTTATGAAATCGGTTTTGTCCTGGAAGAATCCGTGAGAATCCATAAAGATCGACAGAGAACCAGGAAGGTCTTGTGTGTCACACACATCCATAATGAGCTTAGGAAGATCAGTGACTGGAATAAAGCTGGGAGCTTAATACCTCTACCTACTTAATGCTAATCTTGCTTTGTGTACGCTAGTACCTTCTATAGATTAGTGATGACCACAGTTTTATTAATCTTAGAAAAAATTTACCATTTGGTACACTTTTCTTCCTCCTAATGTAACTGTGGAAATGTCAGCGTTACAAGACTGTCATGAGTCAAATGTAAAGCACATTAGCATAGTGTGGATTTTTTTCTACATACCAATATGGTAGGAATGATCAAAAACTATAATTCATGTGTTAAATAATGAAACATAAGTGTTGTCATTGTTATAATAGCAATTATTCGTACACGGTGCAGCAGAACCTGAGTGATCTAGTTATGTATATGGAGTCATGCAAATAAACTCATGCAAATAAAAGGCAGCCCCTGATTCACAAACACTTTGCAACATCCACGCCAATTATTGCGGCACAACAAAAAGACATTTTGAAAGGTGGTGGTGGTAAGTGAAAACATAGTGCAAGTGCAATTGTGTTGGTTGTTTACAATGACGGTCTGTGTTGGCTGTTTACAACGACGGTCGTCGCTGCCGATAGAAGCCGACACTTTCCTACTAAATCTTGCAAAAGTGTCTCTTTAAAGCAACTTTTTTTGGAGCAAATAATCTCTGAGCAGGGAGAATAAACCATAACAGACTCATAACCTTTTGAGGCTTACTAAACCATGGAACCCAAGAATAAACAAAATAAGTACGATAAAACCTGAACTTAACAAAATAAACGAAAAGTGACACACTTAAATAATTCACTTAAATGTTTGTTTTGTTCATCATTTTAACTCTTCAACTACACAACCTCTTTGTCACAAATGCAGCAAAGCTTCTTTAAAATGTGCGTCAGTCTCAGCCTAATATAATATGAATTAATGAATCATCACCTTAACTAATGGAATTCCTCAAAGGCTCTGCGTGAACACGATACAATCATAGTGGGCGGTGCCTGATTATGTACATTAATAACCAGAATGCCTAAAATAGTGAACAAGCACCATAACTCAAACTCGTCAAAGTAACCCCAGCGGTGACCCCTTTGATGGAGGATGTGAGAGTAATGCTTTGATCAATTAGGCAAATTAGCGTATTCCTCCCACATACTATGACACAGTATTGTTCTGTCTCCAGGTAACCAAACGTTATTGTTTGAAATTGTTTTAAGACAGTTATTGCTTTGGATTCAGAATGTGTCTCAAAGAGCGAAAAAAAAGAACGAAAAGAAGAAGAAGAATAGTAGCGACAATCATGTGTGATTATTACAGTTATCTTTGCAACTGTTAGTGAAAAGAATAGCAGTAGCAGGTGGTAAATGGAAGCTTCGGGGGGGGGGGGGCGGGCTTTTTTTATGTGAGTGCTTTAGTGTTATGTGAACATGTCTGAGAGTTTTTATTATCAGTCGAGGTTGTTTATCAAAACTGGATATTGAACGGCTGAATTGTTTTTGCTCGCTGTTTGCTTTGTGGTCTTAAAATAGGTGTGGAGAAATATGCAAAGGGTTGGTTGTGTGTGTGTGTGTGTGTGTGTGTGTGTGTGTGTGTATCGGGGGTTGAATGTGATGTCATTACCATCAGGATTCTCCCCCTATGAGACTGAAGCCGTTTACAGCCCCAGCAGGTTGCAGCGGGTTGCAGCGGGTTGCAGCGGGTCTCCCCGTTGTTGGTTCGACGTTGTCGTCGGCTGAGCCGGAGGCTGCTCCGGTACGAAGACACTTTAAATCTTTTCTTGCCACGGATTTAAGGTTGAAGGCTGCAGGTGTAGCTGGGAGACTGTGATATTTCTTTTGGGAATATCAAGTGTACACTCATAATACTGCAGATTCTTATCATCTAAGCCTGCTGGTAGTATTCCAACTGTGACGTATATATATATAATGAATACTAACGATTTAAGCTTTAAATCTGGTTTAATCTCCTCTTGTGTGTTCGTTTTGGCTTTTGTGAGCTCATAATCTAGCTAGTAATATTGTAACAATACAAAAAACGGAAACGAATTACCGAAATGTCACGATAACTCGGATAACTCTACACACTGAATTTGTAAATAATGCAACTTGCTGGAAATCAGTGAAAAGCTGCTTTAGAGGTGACTTTGTGGGAAAACAGCAGCTACAGCAGTGATGATGTAATCCCAGACTACACAACGTTATCTCAGGTACTGAGAAGGTACCTGTGTGTGCGTGTGTGTGTGTGTGTGTGTGTGTGTGTGTGTGTGTGTGTGTGTGTGTGTGTGTGTGTGTGTGTGTCCCAAACAATCACCAGCTTCAAGCGCAGGAGCCCCTCATGCAAGTAAAGCAAGCATGAAATTCATGCTGTTGGCCTGCTGCACAAGAGCGGAGGAGCCCCCCCCCCTCATTCTGCATATAATATCAGCAATGTACGCGTGTATAAATACTTGAAAAGTGCCAAATGTGTTACCTTAAGAAGGTAAAACTCCTGAGAAAGTGACAATACAGGATTTAATAAATATTTGATCAGCCCTTCAAGATTATAAAAATAGACTGAAGCTGGAAACGCAGATCAAACTAAACATTCATGAGATGAACAACATCAGCATCATAGAGCAAACCTTTTGCAATATTCATAGAAGAGCCAGAGGTGTAACAGCAACACCAGCACCACCAACCCAGGCTAGCTCTCAGTCTTCATGCTAAGCTAACACGCACAATGGTAACAGGCGCAGCAGCGCGTGGGTTAGGTGGAGGTCTAATTTGCCTGTAACGGTACGCTAAAGGTCGCACAGATTTCTATGCAGCATGATCCCTCACAGGCCCGGCTTCTTATCACCGCTGGTGTCCTGCTCTCGTGGCTAGTCCGACATCTCATCTGTCCAGCAAATTAGGTGTAAAAATGAGAAATGATTGTGCCTGCAGGGTTCCTCTTGCGCAATACATTCTGCAGCAACACTAAGAACGTATTCATATGAAAAGGAGAAGAGAGAAGACAATAAGACGGTGAATTGCATCGCCTCTCGGTGCAGGTGGTGTGAGGCGGCGAATTCCTTTAGGCTCCAAAAAACAAATGGCGTGCTGCTGACAGACGGCTGATGCACATTGCGAAATTTCATAATCCAATCACGAGAAGTTCGTCACTGACATTACGTCTTTCATCAACCATTAAACTTCTACAATTCCAGCCTTTTGGCCTTTCACCAATAACAAAATGAAACATCCATAGTTTGGTCTCAAACATAACCTGTGCTCCACTTATTATTTCATGATGATATCACTTACGCGTTTGAAGTCAACCTTGATATTCCATCATTCCATCTCTACGACCTGATTTTTACATAGTGCTACTACACCACACTGGAGTAACAGTTCATTCTGGGCTGTAAGGGACTGTGTGAGATATAGAAGGAACACGGCTTTCGCTGTGTGTCCGACCTAATCTCCACGAGACAAAGCCCCAAGGAGCAATATTAGGGCGATGTCCACATCCATCTGGGCCTGATATGTAAATTAAAGAGTCCTTAAAAGCCCTCCGCAGGAGTAGGAAGTGCTGCCGTATACCGGCCTGTCAAGAAAGGTCCGGTCTGCTGGCTCCTAGTCACCAAAGGCACTGGGCCGTCCCTTCTGTAGAATTCAAAAAGTTAAGGATTCTTAACTTTTGGTTTTCCTGCTGCCTATGTGATACAGGGCACTGAATTTGTGACCGTTTACACCACACCGCTTTCACAGGTTGTCAACATTAACACCAAACCCGCCTCTTGGATGTTACATTACAAGTACTCCAGATTTCGTTTGCCAGGCAGCCTATAATAAACTGCGAGGAAACGTAGTTGCTGTCTGCATTATGTCCTGCGGTAACAATATTCATAGGGAGGAAGTGTCATCTTATGCATACAGGAAGAATAAAGATGACGACGGATGTAAGTGTGTGCACCCACGTGCAACGGAGTGCAATAACTTGTCAAGCAAAGCAAGGGCATTAACCACCATGCCACGCATGCAGCCTAAATAAATAGACTTTCCAACACTGTGTGCAAGTGGCCCAATATTCAGTGGCCTTTGTATACACGCAATGCGGTCGAGAAACCATAGTGTGTAAAGTTACACCAGTGAGAAATGAAAAGCATTGCAAGTCACTAGATGCTTTCAGCTACATGACTCAGAGTTTGTTGAGTTTGTTGAGTTACAAACGGGCGCTACAGTCTCCACCGTTTTCACCAGTCTAGCGGTCGTCATGTTAAATAGCTCGCAGCCGAAGACGCCGCCGGTGTTTCGGTTTAACGAGTTGACTGGCGGACTCTCAGACGGACGTGTCCGTTGTTGCTCGCAGTCACAGCGGCTGTTGAAAACACAAACATAACCATGTAGATGCATACATAGACGCACACATATTTTTGATGACGTCGGCTGTAAAAAACGTCTATAAACATATTTCCTTGGAGACAGGGTTTTTTTTTTTTTTTTAACACAAGTGCACATATAGATCAACCTTGAACCACACCGGATCTTGTGTAACGCTAAAGTCACATTTCAGTTTCTCCACTTCGGCAAAAATGCAACTACCACTTGTCCCTGTGTCTATGTTAAGTGAGAAAAATAGAATGTATGTGCTGAACAAAAAAAAAAAAGCTGCAGGCCACCTCCAGAATACTCCATAGTGTTTTATTCTAACGTATTTCTATTGCAATCCTGTCGATTTCTCACCCCAAAAAATATGTAAGGCGTACTGTTTGAGGAGGTGGCTCCATCAATCACAGGGAAAAGTCCTTTGGGCACTATTGTATTCGCACAGAGTGCGGAGCTAAGTCTGCCTCCTTACTTGTGCGGAGCCTCCACTGTGGCAGCGATGCACACGCTGAGTGGAAGAGGTGGTCGTGGGCGTGGAGGCCTAAATGTGGTCAAGATGGACAAAAACGGGCTGAGGGAAGGATTGTAAAGGTCTTTGTGTTGCATCTGTTGAAACGCAGCTTTAAGTCATTTGCCGTGTCCCAGTTTCCCTCTGCCACATTGTGTGTGTGTGTGTGTGTGTGTGTGTGTGTGTGTGTGTGTGCGCTGCGTGTAGCAATCTCCATCCCACATGCATCGCCTTTGAACGTGCATCTATTGTTCACTCCTTCAGGTGAAAATACTGCATTTTACCACGCGCGTTATGTGACGGTTTAATGTTTCTTCATTCAAGATAAGAGGTCGACGTGGTCAAAAATACACATAGTGTCACAATACACAGCTTCAAGCCACATGCCTTATTTTTCAGTACACAATTGCAAACTAAATAGCACAACAAAACCACAAGCTTAATAAACCGGATCCACACGTTCATTTCAAACATTAGCAGATGTTACGTTTGAACGTGCTGAGAGGGACGGGAAGCCAGATGTTCAGTTTGCTCTGAAGCTCATCTCACGATCAAGCACCATAATTAAACAAAGTCATTCTCCTTGCTTCGGTTCACGCATGAAGTGACTTCTGACACAACCTGTTGATAGACCTGAAGTTAAGCGAGTAGTAAAACGTCAGACGACTGTGAACTTTTTTGAGGATGGCCTGAGAGTATTAAACGATCTCCAGCTTACAGCAGGGATTGCGTCGCATTTTTACGAGGTGTTGTCAGAGTCAACATAGGGAATGCGACGGGGGCTCAGGTTGTTGACAGTACTGCCATCTGGCTATCAGCCAGCCTGACCAGCAGTGGCGGCGCCACTAGCTGGCTCGATAAAGATAGAGTGGATGGGAGCTGACAGGTAGAGCCGGCCGGTCGTATTTGTGCTCTAGTTGCCCACCGGAGCCAATCAGAACGGAGTCATGCTGCAGCGACTTTCCTTGCAGAGTGTCAGTTTGTGTCTTTGTCTGTTGCCCCGTCAGCAGACGTGATGACAAAGGGGACTCGGCGTCAGTCGAGAGGTGCTCGTTGTGCTCAAAAGGCCACCGGCTCCTACAGCGTCTTTTCATTCCGTCCAGCGGGACTACGGCTTCAAGACGGATGCTTAAAGCCGCGGCAGTCAATGTTTTTATATTAACAATGGTTCACATTCCCACGTGTAATGTGTAAGGCGTAGCTCGTAGTAAAGAACCTAAACAGAGAATAAGCGCCTGACTCTGCAGTTTCCTTCAGCTTTACGAGGTGATTTAGCACCTTTCAGCTCGTTGCTTTTTCGCTTTTTTGGCAACAACCGTACCGTGTTGGATGATTCTGGAAGCTCTCGTCGGGGTTGTTCGCAGACTCGGATGGCAGATGTTTTCAGTGATAAAACTCCGATAAATTCACCGTCCTGTCAGTGCTCAACAAGTTACCTGACAAACTATGAATTACCCTTTACATGCCACCCATAGAAAAAAAGTAATTACCTTCCTATACTAAACCCCAAACGTGATTATGTGTCGTTATTTGTTAATTAGTTTCTTGACTTACAGCTCCATCAGAGGTGCGTTTAAACAACTCCACACCCACACGTCTCATGTATTTAACACATCTAGGAATAGAAGATGAGGCATTATGGTTCAACAAACAAGCAGTTTACAGTTTTGAATTACAATGTGTACTGACAGAAACTAACTCTGGTGACTGAGAAGCCAGATGATGATCCACGTAGGGTTACCAGCGTGAGCCACTGTAAGATGTTTTACCGAGTTTCCTTTTTAGGGAAATGGTCTGAGTGAATTTTGAGTTTCCTCTGGTAAACAGTTACACGGTGTACCTGTCTGTTTCGTTGTGTAAGGTAAGGATGGAAGAGACGGATCTGGCGTACGCTGCCTTTTGTCAAGGTTGAAAGGAGCGCTTGCCGACAAGACTGCGAAGCATCCTTGCTGTTGCACACTTATAGTGCGTGTTTTAAATGTCTGTTCCGCAGATCTTGATGAGTTGAGGCCTTTAAAATCGACTAAATATCGCTTTTTGCCAAGTAACGTTCGCATTCGGTGTGAAAGTAGTCATGGCGAAAAACAACAGTTAGAATAAACATGTTGATGTGGAAATTCCTCCTCTTTTGGTCGAAGGCTAACCTCTCAAGCTAAAACGTTCTGAAGCGTTGTCCTAAACAAGCTGACCACACAATTCTCTGTTATTAACTGAGAGTTAGTCTCCTCGGACTAGCAAGTGTATTAAAACCTCTAATCGTAATGCCTCACATTACTCGGTATTGAAAATAAATCACGTTGGAGATATTTCCTCTCAGAAGCTAGAGGGAGAGTGAATATTTGGATTTTTGTCCAAGTAGCCCCCAAAAAAAAAAAGATGTCAGCTTTAATGAACGCAACATTAAGTGAGATCCACATGAAACAAATCTTTATGAAACACATTTTCCACCATCAAGCCAAAGTTTGTAACGCGTTGGGTTTCAAAGCAACTGGTGTTCTTTTTTTTTTTTCTTTTTTTTTTTATCTCTTAAAAATAAGGTGAACACTGCTGAGACTCCTTATGAACAGGGAGGAATAATCATATGGTTATTGCAGGCACAACAGAGAGCTTGATTCATAATAAAATGGGCAATTTCACCTAAATACCCCCTCAGGGTAACGGGTGAACTAAGGAGGGATTTGATGTGAGGGGTATGAGAGCTGTGGCGGTGTGTTATCAGCTGAGTAATTTGCTCTTGTATAAACATGAATTACTGTTATCTAAGTGCCCCCTGACAGCCGATTGGCTCCTCATTAGGCCTGTGTGAAATGAGATTAGCAGCGAGCCTCTAAATTATGATCCAATCCCAGAACACATAATCTCTCACACACATATCTTTGTCTCTTTCCTCCGTCTATTTCTGGATCCATCTATTTCTGTCTGCTCTCTTTTTGCCTTGTTGTCTCCTTTGCCCACTTCTTCCCCTGTGATCGCTCTTTCCTCGTTCTCTCCTCACTTGACCTCTTGCTCTCTTTCTCTCTCTCTCTCTCTCTCTCTCTCTCTCTCTCTCTCTCTCTCTCTCTCTCTCTCTCAGAGTGTAACTGCAGCGGGAGGTCGGAGGAGTGTGTGTTCGACACGGAGCAGTACCGGAGCACTGGCAGTGGGGGGCGCTGTGTGAGCTGCAGAGACAACACTGACGGGCCCCACTGTGAGCGCTGCAGAGAGAACCACTTCAGGACATCTGCCGAGGAGCCCTGCCTGCCGTGCGACTGCAATATTAACGGTAAACTGCGGCTACAAAACCCTTCATTGTTTTGATAATAATTTAAAAGCCCCTATTATAATCCATGCAAATATCATTACTCACTATTTTTGTTTTCTCTGGCATGAGGGAATTTAATTATGGTTCGATTGGAATGCTGTATTGGCACAAGCATGCAACCATATGCGAGATTTAGCTACTCATAGGATTAGTTGTAGCAGATTTTATGGCTAAATGCTTTTTTAAATCATTATTAATATTACATTGCACTAACCCATCGACTACTCAACTGCCAAACCTAGCTTGAGAGTCGAGGCTCTCTGGTTCATAATTTATATAATCTTGTTCGTCTCATGTCTCGCACATCCCATCGGATTTGTCCTCGCCTCAGCTTCCCGAATGACCATTAAATAAATCCATGACTCTGCTGCTCCGGCCTTGCTGTTGTAAATTGATCCAGTTGACTCACTGAACTTTCTCAGTGAATGGACCTCAGTGCTCATTTAACAGTCTAATTTTAGGCGGAGGGACGTTCAATGTTCCGACTCTTAATTGCACCATCGCCGGGGTGGAGAAAGAGAACGAGATGAAGAAGTGGACAAACACATCGGCGGTGTTTTGCTCAATACGTTTACTAGTGTCAGATGATTGCCAGCGGTTGGTGGAGTCCATTATATTGATCAAAGGTTATAAAAAAACTCCATCAGGCTTCCTTTTCTCACGTCCACAATATCCCAGCTGCTCTTTTTTCTCCATTAACTAAAGCTACAGTATGTCGGCTGCAGTGTTCATCTGCTCATCTCCAGGTATTCAGTTATCCCCGTCATGACAAATTATTAATGATACATTGATCCGTTTCATGTGATTCACCTCGTGGATCATGAGGTACTTTCCTCCATTTTCTTGAAAATACTCCCCGTTTCCCCTCTTTTGTCGTCCTTCTCTCTCTGTCCACCCCCAGGTTCAGTGAGTCTGCAGTGCGATGCAGAAGGAAGGTGTGCGTGTCGCGGCGGCGCGACGGGGGAGAAGTGCGACACGTGTCGGGCCGGATTTCACTCGCTCGGCCGTGGCGGCTGCAGGTGAGCGACGAGCACGCCCACCGATGCTAGAGCCGCAAAAACAAAAGGAAGCATTGGAAGGATGACTAACTGATAGACAACAGAGAGAAGGGGTTCATGGAAGTGGTAGAACAGACACGGACTTCCCTGTTTTGCAGTTATATCCCCAAACCTGAATTGATCAAACCACAAAGCAGCTGTAAACAAGAGCATTCTCATTTCTCTCTGTGACACCACTGTGAATTAGGGACCTTCTTATCAGCGACTACCAGGATGTTTCGTACACTGTCAAACTGCTAACAACCGCTGTAAGAAGCAAGCCAGAGCTCTGTAATATTCCGCATGGAAACATGAAGTTGTGAAAGAAAGTCTTCTTTCAATTTATTCAAGATTTATGCAAATCATCTCCTTATCAGAACTAATGTCCGTTTCTTCCGTCTTATCTGACAAAGACAGTCGGACAGGGCTGACGTTTATACAATCTGACTAATCTGTATGGTTCCACGCTGCATTTTGTGAAGCAAACTTCATATTAGTTTTGTTAAAATAACCAGTGAGTAGCATTTAGAGGGATCTATTGGCAGAAATTAATAAGTATGTTTTCTTTTGTGCATAATACCTGAATATACGAATCGTGTTTTTGCTACCTTTAGAATTAACAGTCTGCAGAGCGGCTCCCCTTCATGGAGTTCTCTGCTATGTTTCTACAGCAGCCTAGGAGGGACAAACCAAACACTGGCTCTAGAAAAGGAGATTCACGTTTTCCTACGCTCTTGGCACGCGAGAGAAGTTTCAGTTGGTTGGACAAAAACATGGCTGAACAGAGATTAAATATTGGACTAAATGTTTAATATCTGGACGATGTGTGAAACAGAAACTCTTTTCAATATCAGCTTGAGAAAGATAATATGTCAGTGTTGTGTTCACAGCTAGTGTGGCTCAAAACAGTTATTGCAAGTTTGAGAAATAACTTTTAAGTAATTTGAGGACAATTCAATATTTTTCCTTTTCAATCCAATGTTCAAAAAAATGGCTACTGGAGACACATGGGCCAAAAAAAAAAGAAAAAAGAAGCCTTGGTCTACTCTACGGGGACTGGCCTGCTGCTGTTGTTTTGGTGGGTAAGCCAGCCCTCCCGACCAGGAGAGACAGACCCCGGTGTTTGAAGATCCCATGCGGTCTCCTCCACCTGTTACCATGGTGACCGGATCGAGCCTCACTGCCTTCGGAAACTTCAGAGAAGCATTTTAGCCGCAGCCAACCCCAAGGACGAACCTGGCCTCAAAAACCCCCCCTGCTTTTCTTCAAAGACGGTGTTATGCACGATGCTTTAGTGCAGGAGAGGGTTCGTGTCGTATAGTTGTGCTTATAACATATATATATATATATAACATTATCCCACGCTAATCTGGTTTCAGTGACCCGAACGTCCATCTCTTCCTGCTGTCGCCAACTATTATTAAGACGCTATCTATAGATCATGAATAATTCAACTTAGTAAAACTAATTCCTAGTTTCGTCTAATTTATTTAATTTTTTTAGCGTGTAGTCAATAAATGATTCTATCTATTTAAATTAAAGAAATACTGTTTGGTGTTCCTCCCAGAGACAAACGAATCACTGATTGGAAAATAAATATCGCATAATTGTTAGATTGATGGCTGATCACAATTGTTCTCTGTTGATTGAGACGGCGTCCTGAGTAAGGACAGCGTGTCTATTGAAGTATTGTTTTTTTTCATATTTGTACGTGGCTCTGATTTGGATCGCTCCAGTGTGCTACAAGTATGAGCTCAGCAGGTTTAATTGATTTTAAGATAGGCAGCGCTGCTTTCATCCCTAAGATATGAGGCTGATTTACCCCAGAGGCTTTGCACACTCACACACTCAGTCTGGCTGCTTTATTATTTCTTATTATTTTTTATTTTTTTACGTCCTTTGTTGCAGCTTGAAGATGCACTGACCTGCTGCATACATTCAGATGATGAAAAGCACATTCCTACTTTCTCTGACCTGAGAGTTCTCCTACTGAGTATGCCTGCATAAGAGGCTGCATGTAAATGTATATGGCGGTGCATATCTGTGTGTGTGTGTGTGTGTGTGTGTGTGTGTGTGTGTGTGTGTGTGTGTGTGTGGGTATGAGAAGTATGTTGCAGTATTTATATTCATAAGAAGTCCACCCTAGCTTTCCCTGACCTCCTCGCTCCGCCGAGGGAATGCTAAGTTGTGATGGTGTGGAATTGCATATCAATGGCTTGTTTGGTGTTTACATTATTTCTCAACACCTAACCGTGGATACCGTGGCAACAAAAAACAGTGGAACTCTTGAAAAACAATCTTAATTGACTTAAAAAATGTATGTATTTTTTTCACATTTGTTTCATTAGTGACTTAACTATTGCCGTAGCACTTCACATGCCTTGATGCTTTTACTCACGTGTGCAAAGGCATCTGTTTTAGAGACAGCGGCGATGCAAATTACGTTGCCTATAGGGTTCATACTGCACAGTATGTGTCAGCCAATCACAACACATTAGGGTGGGACTTGTCCAAAAATTGAAACAGAGACTTTCTGAGGTGGTGCATCACACAGCAAACACATCCGTCCTCTCAAGAAAAGTCCAGTTGATTGTTCTACTTTCAAGCGAAAATATACCGTCCAGTTTCTTTCAGCATATCAACTTAAGCGGCTATAATATATGCATTTATACAAGTGCTGTATTTACGGCTTGTTCTAGCTGCCCACACACGGCTGAAAAACATCAGTTGATGAAGGTTTAGAGTGAGGCTCACGATAAAGGAGGCCGTCCTGAATATCACAAGTTTTCACAATAACAAATTCATAAATCAGAAGTGTACAATCATTGTACAGCTGACTCCTCGTTTGGATGATCCTCACAGATGTAATTCTTTCAATACACGACATATATGCACGCACACACACACACACACACACACACACACACACACACACACACACGCACACACACACACACACACACACACACACACACACACACACACACACACATTGAAACACTGCTTTCTCTCATTCATGCAGCAAAATCAGGCTGTCGAGTTGAGGTGTGAATTATTCACGCCACCGGAGCAGAAACAAGTGGAGACGGCTTGCCTTGGGGATAATTGAATTATTTGTAATAGCGCCTCATTAAAACAATAGATTCTGTGAAAGAAAAGCAAAGAAAAGCAAATCAATCAATGAAGGCCGTCGAACGCGTTTTGACGTCGTCCGTGTCGCCGCCGACGCAATACCGTACACCTCGCTCGCTTTTTTTTTTTTTTTGGTCACACGGCCTGTACATTTCTCTGACAGATTGTGCACTAAATCTCACATCTTAGTGCTGATGATTTGAAAGTTATTTAAGGGGGGGGGGGGGGGGGGGGCCCGCAGGTTCAAGGCCCAAGACAAGTATCCATGTCGTTGAGGCGTCCTTGAGCAAGACGCCCCGCGGTTTCCTGTGTAGCCGGTGTAGCCGACCATCTGTGATGTGGAAGGGGGCGAGCCAAATAGAGAATATCCTCACGCGGTTCAAACTGCATTACCCCTGTCTTTTAAATACACGTTTGCTGTGTGTAGTGGATTTAAGTCTTTCGTCTTCTGCATCGCTCTGTAGGCCTTGTGAGTGTGACCCCAGCGGGACCGTGGACGACTGCTCCCCTCTGGATGGACGCTGTCACTGTAAGCCAAACGTGGAGGGGCAGAGCTGCGACAGGTGTGGTATAAGTCCGCCGCTCACTGTATGTGCACACATGAATATGAAATATTTGTCGCAGTGTTTCCCTTCCCTGCAGGTGCGGCAGTATCCTTACTAAAGAATAATCGCTCCGTGTTTTGGGGCTGTCCGTCGTTGTGACTTCTTTGACAATGAACGTGACTTTTACAACATGTCAATAACTCCCGTCTCTGTTTCCGTCTTGCTCCTCCGGGATTTGGGATCAAACGGATAATCCCACCGTGACATTAGCAATACACACAGCCCCCCCCACCCCCCACCCCCGGTCAAACTATTGAATAATTCTGTGCTCCCCGTTTGTTGACTTTTTTTTTTTTTGCTGATTTCACGGCTCGTTGAGCAGGCCCCTCTCCTGTGTAATGTGACCGGTGTAGTGGCCGTTCCTCTCACCCACCCATATGGCAGCTAGTGTCTGTAGGTCAGAGCTCAGGGTCCTTTCATCTGAGCTCCAGTTGGTCCCTTCTTCCCAAAAACACCGCAGCGACCCCCCCCCCCCCCCCCCCCCCGACTGCCGCACTGAGAACAACTTAAAGCGATTAGTAAGAATAACCGCCACAGCAAGGATGCGTGGTAAATAGCTGCAATGAGGCGCGTGTGCAGCATATGAATGTTAATTACTTTTTTTAATGCATGAGGGTTTGTGTGTGTGTGTGTGTGTGTGTGTGTGTGTGTGTGTGTGTGTGTGTGTGTGTGTGTGTGTGTGTGTGTGTGCACCCACAGATGCAAGCCAGGTTTTTTCAACCTACAACAAGTGAACCCCGCAGGATGCCGGGCGTGTTTCTGCTCCGGCCACTCGCTGGTCTGCTCCTCGTCCGATCGCTACGCCGCTGTCAACATCACGTCTGACTTCGTTGAAGGTATTGTCCCTGACTCACCAGATGATAATGGTTTCCTTGTTTCGTGTGGGATTGTAATTACCCAGCTGAAATACACAAGACCAACGATGTTCACTTTGTTCGGACTGAATTTGTCTTAATTTTCCACGCGTTTCATTGTGCTGTTTCGTTTATTTGTGCGCGTCGCCGTGTTCCTTTCTGCATATCAACTTATTGGACGTTAAATGGATTTTATTTTTAGAGAGCCTTTTTTAACATGTGGCCAAGAACAGATGAAAACTCAAGAGCTCAACGCTCTGCAACTCAAGAAAAGGCGCTCAAACAGACAAAAAACACTAATTAGAAAATCAATTTGACAACACACATGCAGCATAACGAAACAAGCTGCAGAAGAAAACAACCAATTTTAGAAAACACTCACAAAAATGAAGAAGTTGACTACCTGCCAATGGTGTTGGAAAATGAGGGATTTAGGTTTATTTCAGTTTCAACATTCTGAGTGCATGATTCATATATTACTGCACATAATCTGCTGAAAGCTATGTGTGTTTTTCTCTATTTTTTTTTTTGTATATCTGCAGCATGTTTCTCTATTTGCATGTGTTTTCTGTAGTTGCAGTGTGTTGAGCCCTCAGGGCCACTGTGTACAGTTGTTTCTTTTTCCTCTGTTGATCACAGATAGAATAAAACTAATAGAAAAATAATCTGAATCCACATCTCCGGTAAGAACTGAAATGTTTAAACTCTTTGCGAACAGTAGTATGTACCGTTATCTATCCAGGCCGTCCGTGATGCGGAGCAAATCTACGATTCATGTTTCCTTTTGTCTCCAGATCAGGACGGCTGGTTGGGAGAGTTCTCCGGAGGGCAGCAGTACCCCCTGCTGTGGAAGGAAGGCGAAGTCTACCTGCTGCCTCTTACCGAGGAAGACGTCGGCTTCTACAAAGCCCCCGGTGAGTCAGAATGGAAAATAACGGAGATCTGAGTTCATCCACGAAGACAGATCGTTACCTCAGGCTGGGTCAAATGGGTGGGATACTGGCCCCCAGGAAGCAGTGCTAGTATTGTTGACATTTATGTTATTAGGTAATAAATCCTCCAGTTGTTGCTCTTCTAGCAAATATGTAAATGATATTAGTGTTAGTAGAGCATCTTTAATACCCGTAGCTTGTTCCTGTTGTTCCATAGTGAGATTAATCAGGTTCTTTGGCAGCGGGTCATGCGGCGGTTATTCTGACACCATTTCCTCCAATCCGTTATCAGAGCCATTAGAAGATAAGGGAATAAGCTGGCCCGGCTACAGGACTTAGGGCCCATTTTCTATCAGCCGCCCCAGCAGCAAAGGCCTGATGGAATTGGATGTCTTGGCCATGCTGGAGAAGCAACAAAGTGAAAATTGGCTTGGTTTCTTCTTGTCTCCACTAAGTCGATTCTAGGCATCAACTCGCAGCCCCTCCAGCCACCATGCAGTCCACAGCCAACAGCAAAACAGGAGCAATCCCATTAACTCCGCATCCTGGAGGTTTAACGCCCAAAACGCACGATCACAGAGAACGACTCCATTTGGAGGAATCTTTTTTTAGAAAGATGAAATGCTTACAGCGGGATGTAACAAAGCCATGGTGGTCAGGCAATGATTTGTAAAATGTCAATATGAATGCGCTCATAAGACATGGATGTGTGTGTGTGTGTGTGTGTGTTTACAAGTCCATAATGAATGCCCGCATTCTTTGCCATATATATATATATATATATATATATATGTCATTATAAATATACATATTTAACGGCGTCTTTCAAAGTTGCTTTCTTCTTCACACGGGCTATAGTGACGTCTCTGCAGGCCACAACACACAGATTAGTGGCCCAAATTGGCCGAGAGCAGCTTTGCGGCAGCCTGCTTATCTACTTCGCGCAGTGCTTGTTTATGTTGTTTCTCCACATAATAAATGCACAAATCTATCCCTATTAATGATCTCATTTTCTCTCCGTTTTTTTTTTTTTCCCGTAGTGGTGCATGTGTACAGTAACTTTTAAAGATTAGACCGGAGTTGCGGCGGCTCTCTCTCTCTCTCTCTCTCTCTCTCTCTCTCTCTCTCTCTCTCTCTTTGCCACTGTCTCAGCTCTTTTAGCGTTTAATTTGTATTTGTGCTGAAATCCCTCCACTGTGTTCTTCACCAGAGTACGAGGTAATTCTGAGTGACAACTCCGCGTCGAGCATCACGCGGAAACGCAATTTCTGTGATTCCCATGAATGTATTTGTCACCGTAGTTTGCTTTGGGCTTCAGCTGTCACACAAGGGACCGGATTTCAATCATAGGCTCTTTTTATTGAATTCTTAGAGAGAACGGGGGGGGGGGGGGGGGTTGGGATCTGCGTAGCTCTGCCCAGCTCCAGAAATATCAGCCGACGCTACAGAGGACAAGAGGTCAATATTCCCTCAATAGTGCCTGACAAGGAGTTGTTGGACCAGACAGGAAGAGTTTGAGACAGTATGAAAGAAAACTAGAGAGAGAACGAATTTCTATTAAGTCTCCTGAACTCCCAGTGACAATGAGGCCAACAAGGCGCCCTCTTCCCTTTCTTCACCCCAATTGTCAAATGACCAACTCAGTCAGCACATCACCATTCCTCACTTCGTTTTCACCGCATGAAAACGTTTTATTTCTGCACACGTCTCAAATTGCCCGCTCCCCCTTTCTTCTTGTCACTACTACTACTACGCCAAGTGCCAAAGTCCTACGTCGATGTGGGTAAAGACGTGTGGATGTGTATGCATGTAGACACTTGGGGACGCGGTCTTCCTCTTGACGCATGTGCAATGCCACTTGTCCTGCTCCTGATCCTGGACATCTGCTTGACAAGTTGACACAGGCTGGGCTCAAGTCCCCCTCGACAGACTGAACACTTGAGCGCAGCTGCCAGCGACGATCACAAACAAACGTGAAGTACCTCCATCAACAGTTGCATTGACCTGCCTCCAAGAACTGTGGTCGCCACTTGATTCTGCTGGACAGCGACTGTGGCTCTCTCTTGGCTGAGCAGCGTTCCATGCTGAAGGGGAGATCATCTAACGTAAGTCCTTGCAGCCATCTGTTGAGGAGCTCGCAATGTTGATCCTTTTCATATCTGCAGCGCAGGCCAACCTGCTAAGCCCGAAGCAACAGGGGAGTCGAGAAAAAGGAAAACAAAGAAGGGAGAATTTAAATGAAACAAGCCTCTTGTAGAAGGCGGGAGAGCAGCATATGGCTGCTCTTGTGTTCAGTTTAGGAGTGGAGGAGAGTAAGGATCCTTGAGAGCAGCTCCGGGCTACCTGTCACTGTGATTCAAGCAGCAATCGCTAAGCTAAGAGCCTCGCACAACCCGAGCAATACCTGCACCCGGGTCTGCATGTAAACCAGTCTGGAGGGGGGGGGGGGGGGGGGGGGCTTTGTCATCTGGAAACAAAACAGAAAGAAGACGTAGCAAAAGGGAGATGAGGAAAATTGAGTGCGAGGGATAGAAAGAGGAAGTAGAAAGAACAAAAACAAGGGGGAAGAAAGAGCAGCTAGAAAGAGAAGCAGAAGTGCATTCACCTAGGAGGTGAAGGAGTGCTTGAGAGGGACAGGAAAGTATGCTTGAAACAAACTCAGTTGTGCAAATTGTTGCCTGGCCACATCTAACTGTAAAAGTGTTGATGTCCATTCCAGATGGCCTCACTCAAAGGCCCGGTGTAACGCCTGCCATCGCAGCCTCCTCCTGGCTGCAGCCCAATGCATCCCCGATCTCTCTCCGGGACCTCTGTGTCTCTTACATGTTCTGTTGTCTTGACACAGATAATCTTTCTGGGCTAGTTGTCTTCATCATGTTGTGCTTGTGAGAGCTTGAGAGAGAGAGAGAGAGAGATATAAAACCCTGAATACTTTCTTCCCCTCCAAAACTACTCGACCAATCACTGCGCGGTCCTGCCAATTCCAAGGTTGGAGAGATTTTGGCAGAGACGCTTTTAGACAATCTGTCGACCACTTTGTCAGAGCATTCTGAGGATTTAAGGCTGTTCCCACTGACAACAAGCGCTTTGTCAAAAAACATCCAATACCTTTATTCATTTCAGATCACAGCTCAACGGTGCAGATGCGAATGGTAATAAAGGAGTGTATGGTGAAGTACGTGGCGTTGAATTGTGGAATATCAGTGGTATCGGTATCGACGCTAGATTTCTAGTATTGTAACATAGTTAGACCTGTTTAAAAGTTTAAAGTTTCTCCATCCAACCTTTGCCCTCCAACTGTCTGCATCGTTGGTCGATGTTGGAGCCTCAGCGGGGCTCGTGTTTGTGTAAGGCGGCTGGGATTTAATTGAAATTGAGTTGATTTAATTTGGTTGGAGCAAAGTCTAAACCCCCCTGATTGATCGCGAGCTCCTCTGCCATTCCCCAAAAGTTATAGGGGAATCCATCACTTGTTATGGTAGAGACTGTATGTGTTCCTGGCAAGAGCGGCAGCAGCAGCACAGCCGGTGGACCTCAGATCGTTCTGACAGACTCGGAGAAACGAAATGGAGCGAAAGGCACAAGTTACAGCTTTGGTTCTCTTCAGTCTGTTCTGTTTCGTTGTCTATTGAAATATCAGCAACAATTACTTTCATTTTATATATTTATATATACATATATATATATATTTTGTCGAGAATTGGATGCAAATATTTAAACCAGTCACATTAGACTGGGGTCAAGGTTCTCATTAAACTCTCAGCAGGAAGCAAAAGAAAGCGTATTTCTGGGACTATTCCTTTAATAAAGGATCAATATTCGTCATTCAGATCAGTAATATAGCAGCAAAAAAAAATGTGTTCTGTAAAGATTTCTTGGAGTAAGAACTAAGAGCAGAGTCGCTCTCACTGTGTCTGTTGACAGAGTGTGCATGTTAGTGCATGTGAGTGCATGTGAGCGTGCACCACTGGTTACCTCACTACCACCGCTCTGCACCGCTCTCATATGTCACTTGCAGCAAAAGAGCAGCACTCTCCCTCCGCTTTCAGATAAACAACGTTAGCTACGTCAGCGCATTTACCGCTGTTAGCACCGTTAGCTTTGAGCCGCTCCCAATTTCCGTATCAAGCACCTTTAATAAACCATTTAATGAAGAATTAGCTGATCAATTCATGGCCTGCTGGTTGCAGTACTACACAGATTGTTTCTCAGTTTTGTGAGAGGAGAAACCGGCCGGCACACTGTGCTATTTACAGACTGCTCAACTTTTTAATTCTCTCCAATTTGTCATGTGAGATATAATAATGAATATAAATCCACGGCAATACGCAGACAGCAGATCACGCTTACACATGATTAATCCTTTCATTGTTTTTTTTTATAGTGATTCATTGCTTTGGAGAGGGACCCGCGAGTGCGACCATTTTTTTTTTTGGGATGGTCTATTAGGGTTATGAGTAATTATGCTGTGGTACCTCCGTCCTCACAGACAAAGAAAGAACCACCAAGGAACCACGCTGACGCAAATCCGACCCCTCAGAATAATGGCCAGCAAGCTGAAACATAACCACTCACAACCATAAGGGAGCACTTTAGGAAAGAATATTAGCTTAGTCACACAACAGCATTACTGGGCTCATTACCCACCGTTACGCAAGGAATGAGCAGTATATATTTACTATTAATCATTTCAAAAGTAATATCTGTTGACTTGTACTTTCTGTGAACACGAGTTCCCTGTATTACTCATTATTACAGTGCATCACTTCCCCAAATATAGGTAATTGCCTCTTCTCTTTTCCCAAAAAAATGGTGGCTCTGCTGAGACTGTTTTCACTTATTAACTTAATGTAACAATGATCCTCTGTTGGCCGATGTCAAATATGCAGCACCTAATAGAGGACAGTGTAGACATTATGTCTACATTTTATTAAAATATCCACACGTATATATATTGCACAGTAAAAGTAAAGAAACAAGGCTATTTTACGCTTTTTATCTATTTATTTTTCGGCCTTTTAGTTTTCCTTTTCTTAGGTCTTGGTGCACATTTAATCCTTCATTGATTCTCTCTTTTCATCCCCCAACATTTACCGTTCTCTTGCTCTCATTTCCTGAACACACCGAGCGCCGGCCCTTTTTAGCTAGCTAGCTAGCTAGCTGCTGCTAGCTTTCATTATAAAACCATCCCAGCCAGTGGAGCTAATGTCAACCGTCATGCTAAATGAGTAAATGTAATCCACATGCTGTACAAACTTCTTCGTATTCACAAAAAAACGTCAGCTAAAGCATTTTAGGAGCTAAATTTAAATGGTGAAAACTGAAGACGTGTTACAGCAAAGTACGAAAATATATTTTTGGGGGAAATTTGAGCAAATAGTTTTAGCACTAAGTCTGCTTTGTGTTTGGGTCTGAATTTGCGCTGGTGGCTTGTTGGAGTCAGGAGTGAGTATTGATCCATTTCGGTTGTTTTTCCGCTGGGTAACATGTTTAGATGTGAGAGAGCTCATTGAAGGCAGTCCCGTCTAATTGGTGATGGATTTAATCTATCGCTCTTTTCTTTTCCCGACTGCCTGATTTTTCTTATTCTTTGTTCGTCAATATGTATCGATTCTGCAACTACACTGGGACGCATTGGAAGCTCATTTCCCTTGTGAAAGCGTTTTTGTCTTTACTGCCGATGATTGGCGGTTTTTAAGCCGCTCCCCCTGCTCCTGATTGGCTGTAATTATCTGTTTTCTATTGATTCTGAAGTCGCGTTGACATGAGTGATGCCTGACTGGACTCAGAGCAGAAAGTGCTATTGATTGGTCGTGTAATTGAAGCCTTTCCCCTTCCATCACTGCTTGTTTTTCATTTCTTACAAATACAGATCCCCCAGTGTTGAATGGTAAATATAGATAACACAGTGTGTTGTGCTTCATTCATGTATCCTCTCATTAAAATTGAATTGCTTAAAGTAACAGCTGAGACGGAAGGCAGCAGGATATTTTCTTTCATGTACGAATATGAAAAAAGCTCATCTTCTGGAGTTTGGCTTCTTATTTGTGAAAGCTTGCAGCTTATTAGAGAGAACAGAGACACAGTAATGTGTCACTTGTTTCAGGGAGAGTGGAGCAGGTGGACTTAAGCGCAGGAGACGGCAGGCAACAGGAATAGAAAGAAAGAACTTTTTTATTCAAAGCTCGGATCTACATCATTTCTAAAAAAGAATATCCGGAAATTGCTTTTTTTGTTTAGGCGAAAATTAAAATCTTCAATTTGTGCTGTGTGCCATCTTAATGTACTCTTAACCAGTAACATATATGCTGATATTTACACATCTCAACACATCTCACAAGTGTTAGGGTTATTTTAATACCAAAACTATTAAAATAGCCCTTACAGTTGCAAAACTATACTCATTTTAGTAAGTATGGGTATGCTATTTTCGAGCGGAGGCCAGCGTGTGTTCAACACATGAGAACAATTTAATTTGACTAATATATAATAAAACGAAATAAGGGATTTGTAAAGCACATAGCATTCTTTATTGGACCATGAAATAATAATAACAAAAAAACTATTGAGACTAATTGAAATACTAATTACGTTGCTCTCTACTCCAAAAAAAAACGTAATAACTTATTACTTTGACTAATAACTTTAACACATCACTGAGTAGTGCATTACCGACAGCAGCCAAAAAAAACCTCATGTTGGTGTGTCAAAACGTGTGGCCTTGCAGAAGTGTTGCAGGTCAGATGAAAACACTGACTAATCTGGCCGTCAAATGTCACAGTGAGAGTGGGCTGGAGATGTACAGAAGGGGGGGGGGGGTGTTGGTTGAGCAGATATTAGACGATCAGACAGTTGAATTGCTCCGTGTGACGCCAGAGGCACCTCGCAAGCAAAATCACCCACTCAAGTCCTTAGCCCTTCCAACCCCCAGAAGAGCTCAGGATGTACTTCACACACGATTACACTCAAAAACAAGGTGGCAACCAAGCGTGCAACCTGTCGGTTTTGCCCACTCGCTCACCCAGAGCAGGTATAGAGAATGGCAGCATAGTTGTTTTGGGTTTTTTTTCTCCAAAGATTGTTATGAATTTTTCATTTTTACAGCTCAACTGGTGCAAGATGTTTCTACAATAGCATGTGATGTGTTGGACGGCAAGACGTCTGTCTATTTTTATATATCAAAATCACCACTTGTGAATGTTTTTCCTCTAGCCAGCTTTGGGGATGTTGGTGGTGGGGGGGGTGTGGGGTGAGGTGTGTGTGTGTGTGTGTGGGGGGGGGGGGGGGGGGGGTCTAGTGGTGGCTAAGATCTTTGAAGTCCTGTAAATGTGCCGTAATGAGCCGGAGATGAGAGGCTGGGTAATTACACATAGACTCCTGCAGTGCTCCATGTGTGCTCAAAAAAGTCTGTACCCCCTCTGCCCTGATGAACACACACACACTCACACACACACACACACACACACACACACACACAGACTGAAAAGAGATGGGAATGGGCTAGAATATTTCTGAATGCTAATTCAGCTTCCACCACAACACACTCGCACAAACATAAATCCGTGTGCCTTCTGTGTTTACTGCATTAATGGCAGAGAGTTGGTTGGCTGACACCTCAATAATAAAGCTGACTCCGCTCACCTCTCTAACATCCAACCTCTGATCGCCCACCAGAGAAATACCTGGGTCATCGAGTCCACAGCTACGGCCAGCTCCTCTCCATCATCTTCACCTCCGAGACCTCCGAGCTGCTCCCCGACCACGTCGCCTTGCTCCTCCAAGGCTCTGGGTTCACCCTATCTGCTGACCTTTCGCCCCGACCGGTGCTTGACCGTGACCTCACACCGCAGCGCTCCTTCGTTGTCAGGTACTAGGATGCAGGCATGGGGCTGTCAGCTTGTAAGTCTGCACACATGCTTTTCTTTTCTTTTCTTTTCTGTTGTTTTACTGTTGAACTTGTGTCTCTCGAGAATCGCAAAGCGTTCGCCTTAATGTGTGCATAAGAATGGATGTTGGGATGTTTGTTTTTTCTCTGCAGCTATGCAACTCCCTGTTGCCTGACTTGTTCCTTGTTACAATATATACATAGAGTCCGCAGAGTACAGACTATCCAGGACACCCCATGCACTGACTGCGTTGACTGCGCTGTCATGGTTACCAGCAGAATGTCAGGATATAAATGTAGTGATGAGCCAGCTCCCCTGTGCGCTAGCTGTCAGGTAGATCTGCAGGTACGGAGCAGCAGCATCACATTTACAATTTTCCATTTTATACATTTAGCAGATGTCACCAAGAGTACAAAATAGGTGATACTAAGGGAGCGCAGGAGTCAAACTTACACTTAACACTTGACAAGTGATCAAGGAGGTCAAATTAAGGGATTGCAATAGTTATTGCAATTGTTCCTAAGGGAGATGTGAATGTGTGTATTAAATCTCATCTTACTCAAAAACCACAAAATATGAACGTTCTTGAGACTTGTCTGCACAAGATTTCGTATCAATCCATCAAGCAGATGTTGAGATTTTTCACCGGTGAAAACTTTGACCTGCTGTTGGCGCCAGTTTTAAAGTCAAAGGATCACCTAAGCCTTTATGGACTCTTGGGGGGGGGAGGTGGGGGGACCGTGAATGTCTGTACCAAATTTCGTGGCAATCCATCAGATTGTTGTTGAGATATTTCAGTCTGGACCAAAGTGTTGGGCCCGTTGACCGACCATCCCTTGAGCCACACGGCGCCAGCGCGGCTAAAAGCAGGTTAGTATAAGAAAGATGGGATTATTTTTTAAAAGGTCACATCAGGCCACAAATATATAAATATAGGAAAAGTTCTCTGAAGCTTGTAGGAGTCCGATGTTTTGACGGGACCGGCGAGGTCACTCCACTAGTGTGCTCCAGGAGGCAGGGAAAGGAGAGCTAAGTGGATTATAGCGACAGCATGCAGAGTGCTAGATTGAGTGTCCGTGGCCTGGAAGTACAGTTATATGGGCGATGGTCCCTCTGCAGCCTGATACGCCGACCGACACCGGGGCTTCAAATTGCATATAAGCGGCCGCGGAGAGACAGCAGATGAATTCTGATGTTATTGATTTTGATGAGGAACACTCATCGCCGTTGAAGGAGCGAAGAAAAGGTAGATTATACAAAAAGGTCAACAAAGCTGTTTATTCAGCGGTGGGGTTTAAATGCACTTAACGCTTTATTCATTTATTCATTTAGGATGGTTAAAATATGATATTGTTCTGTATTTTTGTTGGCAGTTTAACATTTCACATATACCGACATATGAAAAAAAAAAAACTGCTTCCACTGCTCTGAATCAATGCAATATTCAGATATTATCTAGGTATGTACACAGGATGTATTTATGAATATAATGTTGCAGTAAAGAGCTGTACACCTTCTACGTTCTAGCAGAATATGCAGGTTTGAATGTGCACATGAAGACATTTTCCTCCTTGCAGAGGTTTGTATGCATGTGTGCTCAGGCTGTACAGAACTCCGATACGCTTTACCTTTTAGCGTGAGCGGCTGCAGCCCACGTGTCACGATTTAGCTCAGGGATTTTCTTACTTAATGGCCAAGTTAAGTTTGAATAAAAAAATGTTCCTGCATATGTTTTTGCATTCATGAATGTAGAGCATCTCTCTGACCTACTGCAGCACTTTTCTGTTGAAAGTTGCAGTTTTAAATGTCTGAGTAGTTTCTCTTACTCAGCTGTAATGCGTGCTGAAGACGCCCACGCCTTGTGACGAGGCATCGCAATTGTATTTAGACCTTGGAGGTAGGTTTGGTTTCTGTTATAATTCAAGGGCAACAGCACCTCTTTGAAAACCGCAGCAATCAAACTCAAGCTGTGACACAGCTCCCGTCACAAAGAGCTGATTGTGTTTGCATTACCTGTAGCTGCCAGTCTGCTGTTTATGTTTTCCTGTTGCCTACTGTTAGATTATATTAAGTTTTGCATGTGTCAGTTGTAATTTGTTTGTGTTGAAGACAGTCAATTAGCTCTCTCTGTTTGGAGACTGGTAGTAAAGCGAGGCAAGGCAGCTTGATTTATGTTGCAAAGTTCAGCAACTGTCGAAAAGCGCTTTACATAAAACATCACAAGAAAAAAAAAAGGGCAAAAGAAATACTGTAAAATGACATTTATATACAATTAAAAATAGCCATTTAAGAGCAAAGAGGATAGAAAATATTAAGCTGAAATAGAATAAGACGGGTGTAAAAGGCAGCGGCAAACAGAAAGCCTTGATTTATTAAAAGAAGTGAGAAATTAGAGTTTGTTCCAAATATATGGTGCATACAAACAAAAACTCTGCTTCTCTGTGTTTAGTTTCGTCCCAGTCGACCCATGAGGTATGGACGGTTTATAATGCAGCAGAAGATCAGATCATAGAAATGAAAACTATTACGATCCACGTTCTTGTTCCTAGTGAGGACCGGAGCAGCAGTCTGTTGCCTGGGTTGATCTATTGTTTTTAAAATTGCCCGAATGGAGTTGAGTGGCAACTTTTAATTGTTCCTTCTTGGATCCAAAAACAACTACCTCAGTTGTATCTTTGTTTAATTGAATAAACCCCGGACACATCCAGTCGTTTGATTTGATTGGATGAGAGTGCATTTTAGTTTTTCCTTTATCATATTATGACCCTGAGTTTATGTGCATCACTGTTTAAACACGTTTGTTCTCAGACATTTACAATTGTTTTAAATGTATTATTTAATCCCAGATGCGGTTATCTTAAAGGATATGTTGACATGTACAACAATTACACCCATGAATAATTCTCCCAATATACACATGGACATGGGAGTACTGTCTAGAAAAATATCTCAAGCTTTTGCCTTCGGCCAAGTGACAGAATCAGCCTCTTCCTTCAAGATGTTCACAGCGTCTGCCTCACCGACAAACCCAAAAAAGGCAGACGGTGCCAGAACATGTAGTTCCTTCCTAAAGGAAACGGCCTACTCTCATCGTCTGTGTTGTGAGACCAGTCCAATTTGTTGAGGAGACAGCCGTCAGCTATATGAAGGACCGTTCCACCACCGCTCTCTCTGCTTGAAATCCTCTACCAGCGTGGTTCTCCTTGCAACAATTTGCTCTCTCTCTCGCTCTCTCTCTCTCTCTCTCTCTCTCTCTCTTTTTTCCTTCTTGCCCTTCACTGTAAAGTGGCCAATCCGGAGGCGGGAGTGATTGGGGCGGAAAAGCTGACCCCTGGTGTGACGGCCTGTGGGGAAGCGGGGAGCGTAATCAGTCGTATTGTTAGAGAGAGAGATCTCATATGGTCCGTCAACTCGGGGGGAGTGGGTGGGTCTCCACATTCAATTTAAATTCACGTTAAATACAGACTTAAGTCATTCACTCTATTTTTGTTCTCTTCCCCCACTTGGCCTGGCGCCTTGTTGCCAGTAATCCTTGTCATCCCACTCAGCACCTCCTTCACACTGTTTTGTTGCAATGCGTCTTCAATTTGGCCCCAGTGTTTCTATCTTCAAATTCTCCTCCTCAGCACACGCGGACCAACACAACGTCCTCCCCTGTAGCCAGCTCTGCAAGCCCTCCTCTCCCATAAGTAGGGATTTAATTGTCTTTGTTTTCTACAGTTTGTTTTAAAGAGAACTGCGGGAAACCGCAAACTGTTCAATGGCATTGAAGGGTCCACGTGGAAATTGACATGTTATGCAGCCGGGGAGCTGGATATGTTCCAGTCCATTAGCTCAAAAAACAGTCCTGCAGAGACGTCTGGGGTCGCACTCTTAGAGTCGTGATGACAATGGGCAGCTGTCTGTTGGCTGCCGCTGAAAGGAATCTAAAGAAGTAGGGATGTGTTCCATTTTAAAGAGAATGAACAGAAGGCTACAACATCTGAAGTAAGATGCACTTTGCTAGTTGGGGGAGCGGCACTAGTTCAGATTGGAGATGATTGAAGCGTGAGCAAAGCGCCGGCCAAACTCCGCGTTGAGGAGTGGTCTGACGGGGGGGTTGTGTGAAGCGTAAACCTGCAGGATCTTGTTGTGGTTGTCTGGAATCACACTAAGACTGTTGTCAGTTTGGGCAGGAGTCGATATACTTGTACCGTTGTCTGTGGTGGTGGGGAAAGTAAATTTGACAAAGGCCAGGACAGTGTTGTTGAAATTGCTTTTAGCGTGGTGGGTAGAAGAAGATCAACTGTGAGTGTCGGCTGATGGGAAAGTTTGTTACTGGCAAAGTAATGGCAGCATGATGGAATAATCTCTGCTTTAGTGTGGAATATATATCGCTTTGAGCTGCTATATTTGATATTAATGCATTCATTTGCTGCATGTCTATATCCTTTATAGAACTGAATAGTTTCAGCCGTGCTGCTAGCTTGGCTCTAGAGGTCTGATCAGTTGTCAGTTGGTCCACCACTTTGGTCAGGACTGTGTAATGATTATGTCAGCGGCTGACTCCCAATAACTTTGGTGATCCCCTGACTTTTCCTCCGGAACCACCACAGGCTTGTGGTTTTGCGTAAATGTTTCACCATTTGGAACAGCTCCTCCACATGTTTAAAAGGTTTTGGAAGCTGCCCAGTTTCCCGTACTGGGCTGACAAGGACTGATCTGATTACAGCTTCTCAAAAATGTTGCATAAAAAAATGCAATTTGAATTCAAAGGACATCCTTTGCAGCCCCGAGAATCCCTCAATATATTTTGCGCCGGTCGACCGTTGGCTGGAGTTCATGCGATCCTATTTAACTATTTTATTAACCAAGTATTCATCCGCCACTTGTACAGTATCACTCAAACTGGACCAAAGAAAAAGCCAATGCAAGTGGAAAACAATGGACCCCAGGCTTACATTCCGGTGTTGCCAGTTGTCCATCAAGTCTTAAATCCGTATTATATTTTTTTTCCCGTCTTGGTACAGCAGAAACAAGCTGTAAACGCACAACATTGGTGCTGAGTGGGTCCTATATGGTGGGTGTGTAAGAGCTGCATGCCTTCCTGATGTTAAACATGTAAATATTCCACCGTACAACTTGACGAGGAGCTTCAGTTTGGTTAATATTGGGCAGAGGCTCCTCAAGTCCAATAGGACTTTGCCTGCTCCATCAGAGGATCTAGCCCCCTGAACTGGGACACTTCTTGTGTCTTCCTGTCCCCTCCAATGTTCCCACGCCTCTCTCTGGTGTCTGCGCACCAGTAATGAGTTTCCCCGTTGCACCACGAGCCGCTGGCTAAAGAAGCTCTTTGGTTCCTTTTCTGAAATGCACTGGAGCTTGGGGGGGGGGGGGGGGGCAGAGACAGAGACTGTCATTAAGCGTTCCTCTCTGGAGAAGTTCTCCACAGATCTCATTACACGTCTCAGGTACACGCACAGATGCACTCCAGTGCATGCTCTCTATCATTCCCTCACACCTTCCTCTGCCACACACACACACACACACACACACACACACACACTCACACGTGTCTAAGCTTTCACACAAGCACGTCAATCCGTGTGGCCATCTGGGTGTGCGATTTGCAACAATCCGATGCAACATGTGTCGAAAAAGAATGATGTTTTTTCGAAGATGGGTGCAGCATGTGCGCATTTTCGAGCGTATCGCTAAAGACACGAGAAAGCTTCGCATTAACATGAGCGGAACCGACGCACAGTCTCTGTTGACTGACAGCATCTTTTGTTCATGGCTGACAAACACGTTGACCCGTTAAGTGGCCGTGCGTTCCCACACGGCGTACGAGACCATTTCAATATCAGAGGAAGAGTAAATATATGGAAGCGTGGGGATTTGAGCGCATGGGGACAGATGAGAGGGGGAGGTGAACGGCTTACATAAGGGAGCATCCACTCTTCCCTCTGATGTTCTTTCTGTTCCCTTGAAACCAGTAGGCGGGGAGGTTTTCATTATCTCGCTTGTAGCTGTGTGTTTACGTCTGCCGCACGGAAGCATAATATTTATGCCGTAAGGAACCCCGCAGATGATTAACGTTCTGCGCGCGGTGATCAGCTGTTCACCGCCGTTCACCGTTTCAGGTATAACCGCTCGTATGACTGCCTTTTAAAAAAAGGTATGAGCCAATTTTTTTTTTGCAGGAGTCAGCAGGGCTGTCGTAGCGCAGGCATGTGGTCCATCTGGCACTGAGCCCATTTCTGTCATGTTTTCGAAATTCACTGACTTTGATCATAGATCAGGGCCGGCTAAATATATTAAACAGAAAGCAGGCCCACTGCTGCCAAAAAGGAAGAAAAAAAAAAAAAAGGAAATAAATGCGATGAGTGACTGAGCAAAGCGAGAAGAAACACGGTGTTACTCTGTGCCTGAGTAAACCTATGATTCAGTTGTGATTTATTACATTCCCGAGCTCAGTTCTTGTGAGTTTAATATCTAACGTTTTGTGGGTAACCAGAGCTGTTGTATTTGTCGTCAATAATTGCATTCCCGATTTATGATATGAAAGACTGTACATGCAGATTTTAGGTTAACATTTCTGTTCCAAGCTGCATTTCATTAGAATTCTGAGAGTATCAAATGTACGTGTAAATGTTATAACTGGCAGCAACTTTTGGCTTTTCACAGACTCATAAGCAATAAACATAACAAAGAGAAGTTGATATGGTAAGGCTTACAACAGCAACGCTGTACATGGAGGAACTTAAGACTACAAGACATGTCAGTAGTCAGTAGTCGTTCTAAATGTGCAGAGGTTAAGGGTCAAAAGCAACAGGTAGAATAGCTAATCAATAAATAAAGCAGGCAGCAAGCTCTTTGTCGTCTCTTCCGTGGAATGAGTCTCAAACGTCGATGAGTGCGTGACGCTTGAGACGGCGTAGCGATAAGGGATAACAATCAAAGCATGCGAACTCATTTGACTTGTGAGGATCAGAGAGCCAGTGAAAACCTGGCTGATAGTGAGACACTCACTAAGTTGGACGCCGTAGTCGGCAGTTCTGCAATTTGTATCGACAATATAATTAAAATGTTTGGGGGTTTTTTTCACCAGCAGATTGGCACAAATAGAAGAGGCTATTGGAATATGTTAATGATTTGGCCTCCTGCACGTTCTATTCGAGGAACTCTTTTGTATTTTCGATTTTAGACTCATTTGCTTGCTTACTTATTTTCTCTGTTTCTCTTTCTGTCTCTCACACACTGTTCATGTCTTGCTGTCTTGCTCACCTTGTATCTCTATCTCTGTATTCTCTCTAAGGGTACTTGTGTGCGTGTGTGTGTGTGTGTGTGTGTGTGCGTGTGTGTGTGTGTGTGTGTCCAGTGTTCTTTTCGGCTTTTCTCTCCCGATGATCTCCTCTCATCCTCAGCGGAGCAGGCTTAATTACAGTGTGGCTCTCCGCGCTCTGCTTGGTGCTGATTAAAAGGGACACTGACGCTCCATGGGGAAAGCATGACCGGGAGTTTGTTCACTTTCATGCACACTCTGCTTATCTCTGTCTGACCAGCTCCATTACCATGGCTTTGAGGCCCAGTTTGTAATTGCCTCTCTTTATTACTGCGCCTACATGTCAGGCCAAGGAACAAGGACCCGCCGCACCAATACAGAGTCTGTGTGGCAAGCTAGGAATGCACACACACACACACACACACACACACACACACACACACACACACACAGGGATGCTGTCACGTGCACAGTACAAATGTGAATGCTGAGACAGAGGCCATGTACCAAAAAAAAAACATTTTGAAAGTGAACTAGTGTCGCACTGAGAACTGTTGACCTAATAAAATAGAGGCTATTAAACAAACACACATGAAAGGCCAAACTTTAGGATTTACACTTCATTCATTTGTGATTTTTGCCTATGACTAAGGTCCATATATTATAATTAGTGCCGAGCAACGGTTACATTTTTGAATCGCGATTAATTGCATGATTTTCAGCGATTAATCGCGAACTTTGCTCATAACATTGCGATTAATCGCAATGTTATGAGCAAAGTTCAATAATGAATTCAAAAGTAGTGTATTGCACACTTTTATTTTAAAAGTACTGCTATATGAACAAAAGTGCAATAACGTTTGGTTTGAAACACTTTAAACAGATCAGGTTCTTTTTAGCAGCAGTATTCTTTACACAGCAGCAGTTATATTTCTGTGTGCTGACTTCATCTGAAACGTTCCACTGCTGTGCAACATGAATAAAATGTTCCGCGCACGTTTTAGCAAAATGTCTGTCTTCTGTTTTCATGACAGTCAGAGCATGTGAACGCAGCTCCCACTGTTCATCAATATAATGCACCGTAACTCCGAGGTGATGATGGTTACCCAGCGATGTCCGGAATGTTCACCATGTTCACCATCTTACTGCAGTTCAAAGGGCTTTGCATGCTAACATTTGCTAATTATTGCTCAACACACAGTACAGTCCGAGGCTTCGGATATTTGGACAGTTTGAACCGATACAATTTTCGGCCTGTCGCCAGATGAATATTAAGAATTCCCCACAAAGTTGCCACAATTCATCCTGACTGGAACACAAATGTCTCCAGCGAATTTCTTGGCAATTCACAACAGTAATACAACAACAAAAGGTGGCACTAGATGAAAAGTCAGAGGTTCTGAATGTCTGTACAAAATGCCCGCCGCTTAAGCAATAGAGTAAAATCTCTGGTATTCCCTGGTTGTGAAAAAAATCCTTTAGCTGCTCTTTTTTTCCTTTTCTCTGGAAAAGAGCTGCAGACCACCTGGACCAAAATCCAGTCATCAACACCTGTATTCATAGCTGCACACTTAGTGGCTGATTAGAAACTGAGACACTCGTGAATTCTTATTAATGATCAGGGAGAAAACGTTACCTGTAATTGTGCTCCGTACACCTGTACGTGAAGATGACATGAATCTGCTCCTGCATGCTGCAGCTCCCCTCCCTTGGGACCTTCAGACGATACTGGGAGAAAGCGGCGTAACACTGCATCGCCTGTGTGGAGCTGACGCAGCACCGCTCATCAAGATGGAAAGAGTGCACGAATCCTGGAGTAAAACAGGCAGATGTCAGCTGTGCAGCCCGGCTTTGCGGAACATCCCTCCGCAGATGGCAAAAGCTCGGTGATCAAGACCCTGAATATGTGTTGAAGTCAGCACATTTCAATTTTCCTTCACACTGCGCGTGTTTGCCTGGTGGTGCTGTAGATAACCTCCCATATAAAGGTTAAGCACATTTGTGACAGGCCGTGCGGTATCTTCTTACTTGTGGAGAGTAATTAAATTGCTCTAAAAACCCACTCCAGTTGGCGATAAGTCTGCCACACACACACACACACACATTTACACCGTTTAGGCTTTACCTTTTAAGATGTTTGTGGTGTTTAATCACAGTTTGTTTGCATGTGAACGCACAATACTGTTACTGATGTGTTTTCTGTCTTTCTCGTCTCACAGGCTTCATGAAAACGAGATGAGATTTAAGCCTTCGTTGTCTGCCTTTGAGTTCCAACAACTCCTCTACAACCTGACAGCTCTCAGAATCAGCAACGCCGGAGGACAGAACTGTACGTGTCTGTTTGTGTGTGAGAAAAACACAATTAACACAACTTAACCACTGTGTCATTTACACTGCAATTACAGTTTCCCATGGTTGTGTGAGCATTTAGGCGTGATGGTTGGGAAATAAACATCATGTAATATAATTGTTAAATGCATCACCATGTCCAAACAATACCAGCAACATTTAAAAATGTCCAAACTTTGACATTTTTATTTATCAAATATACGTTGACATCACAAAGTAGCTACAGCTGCACCAAAAATAGTTGCTAAAACAATGTCAGCGCTTGCATGCGGGGAATAGTTCAGCTGTTCCAAATCTGGCTCAGCAAAGACCGGGACGTTTATTCCCAGATGTTAGTAACTAGTTCTCGAAATCCCTCCTCTTATTTTCATCATGTCCCTGCTCCCTCTCCATCTGATGGTCTGTGTAGTAAAGTACAGGCAGGATCTTAGAGGCATTACTGCGGATTAGAGCACCAAGAAGACAGAACAGCTGGTCAGAATCACCAGCTCCCACCCACTTACTCACACCATTTTGAATTAGTTGCTCAGTGCAGGCGTTGTGACACACACTCTTGTGGCGTTCCACTTGCAAAAAAAAAAAAAAAAAAAGACTGGCACAAGAAGTCTGAAGTCCCAGTCATGCATATTCCACCAAATTGTTTCCTGTAACCACCCACCCACATGAACGTGCAAACAAAGTCATGCACACAGTTTACACTGCATCTATTGCACATCACAGGGGAGAAACTCTGTTAATGATTTGTGTTAGGTCTCAAACACTGTGTTGGAAGTGCCTTATCGCTGCAGGCTGCGCAGCAAACTTTAATTCCAAATTCCCATAAAGCTGTCCTCTCATCTTTCTCCTCTCTCCCTCTCACACTCTCTTTATTCTTTAAATGTCTCTGCATCACAGAGAGAGAGAGAGAGAGAGAGAGACAGTCTCCTCTAACAGAACTGCATTATTTTAATGAGAGTATTGTCTCTGAGACTATAAAGGCGGGCTTTGACAGCAGTCACAGGAAAGGCCTTTGCCTTTTTTTCTTCCGCCACATACAGAGTATTGAAATGAGAGCACAGCCTTATTGGAGGTTTATGATAAATGGCGTAATGCACAGGTACCAAAAAGAGAGCTAAACTGTCATAGTCCACAGGGCTGCAGCGAGCCGTTAGAGATTCAAGGGAATTAAAATCTTGACTTGTCTGACAGGGTCTCTTGTAGAAAGGATTGATGGCTCAAACTTGCACAGCGTGACTTCAAATTAAATCATTTTAATTAACTGCGATATAGGGTTCAGTGTCTGAATATTGTTTTAATTGCACATTTTCCCTCGTTGAATGAGCTAATAGAATTCAGGAGGTAGAGGGGAGTAAAGGGTAGAGGATAAGGCGAGTCGTGGAGAGGGAAGAGGACAGGCTTGCCTACTGATTATCCCTCAGAGGTGCAAATGAACTGGGTTTCATCACCTCTGCAGGATTGGCTGGATCATGACTTCTTAGAAGTCGAGGTCCGTCCTCTCCTCTGGATCTTCCGCACAGATTTTCCCCTCACTATGCAGCCACCCATTCACACGCGGAAAATAATTCCTTATCGTACAAAGCTGCATAGTCAATCGCGGACAGCATTCCATCCACCCACCCGTCCGTCAATTCTTGTGTTTCTTCAGTGAGTGCAGACACAGCGTTGGCCCAGGAAACAAAAGTAATATTGTGTTCTGTGGCTGTGGTTTAGAGAGTGTATGGTGGAAGGGATTCGGTTCAGGATGGCCTGCCTCCATCACTATTCATGAGAGGAGAGAGGGATCTCGAAACCCCACAGGAGCTGCACGTCTGACATACCTCCACCGAGTCTCCTGTCTCCTTTTCTTCTTGTCTTGCTGTGCTGCAGTGATTTATTCATTTGCTGTATCAAAGATTCCCTGGGTGACGAGTGTACGTGTGTGGGCGCATGCATGTGCGCTCGTGTGTGTGTGTGTGTGTGCAAGTGAGCATTAAGTGTGGCATTTACAGGCGTGTGGGTGAATGAATCTGCATGCATGTGTGCTCGTGCGTGTGTTTGTCTGTGCGTGTGTTTGTCTGTGCGTGTGTTTGTCTGTGCGTGTGTGTGTGTGTGTGTGTGTGTGTGTGTGGGTGTGTGTCAGACTGTTAACTGTAAACACAGGCCAGAACCTGTAATGAGACAGGGAGGGAGGGACAGCACTGCAACAAATGCTAATAACCTACTGCCTAACGAGATACAGAGACCCACAAACACGGACAGACACACACACACACACACACACACACACACATATATCTACACATACCCCTAATTCTAGAGAACAGCAGATGCCACAAACACTTCAACTGAGGCAACAATTGGTCAGTCTACTACTGACCTTTGCGAGCATCAGTTCCATGTCAAAGCGATCTCTCCCCCGTCTTTTCTCCTCCTTCCTCTCCAGACACATCGCAGCTTGCGGAGGTAACCCTGACCTCAGCTCTCATCTCCTCTGGACCGGCCAACCCTCCCGCTCCATGGGTGGAATCTTGTTCCTGTCCCCCGGGGTTTGAAGGCCAGTTCTGCGAGCGGTGTGCCCCGGGGTTCACCCGTGAAGACTCTGCCAGAGGACCCCTCTCAACATGTGTGCCGTGCAACTGCCACCAGCACGGAACCTGTCATCCAGAGACAGGTGATAAGTGAAACATGAACTGTATGTTTGTATAAGTTAAGTTTGAAAGATGCGTGCTGGTGCCAAAATCGCTCCCTTTTAACGTTGGGGTAAGTAAGCTAGATTTTTGGAAGTGTCCAACTGTGAAACCCAGTCCCGTGTTGCCAAGTCCCTTCAGATGAAAGTAGCTAGCAGCAACTTCAAAAGTCGCTAAATCTGGCGGGGAAGTCGCCAAGTTGGCAACACGCGTACACAGCCCGTCCCTTCAGGCCTCCGTCCGAAGCCACTCCCCCCCAAAATTACCATTATGATTGTAAACATATAATGAATGTAAACAGCAAAACATGACTGATGTTAGGACTCACAGCTGTCAAGCTCTTGTGGAAAACTCCGGTGACACACAACGAGTGCAGCGGCAGTAGGTAGACAGGCAGGTAGAGTTATTACCGTCCTGCGACCAGGTACCGGATTCCAACAAATATGACAAAACGGTTTTCCAAAACGCGTGGAAAGGAGCCATGTCGAGGTGGTTTCGGGCATCTGGTGAGGATGCCACCTGGGCGCCTCCCTAGAGGAGGTGTTCCAGGCACGAACCAGCTGGGAGGAGACCCCGAGGGAGGCCCAGGACCAGGTGGAGGGACTATATCTCCAAACTGGTCCTGGGAGCGCCTCGGGATCCCCCCCAGTCAGAGCTGGCTGATGTGGCACCGGGAAAGGGAAGTTTGGGGGTCCACCTGCTGGAGCTGTTGCCCCCGCGACCCGATCCCGGATAATCGGTTGAAGATGAGATGAGGTGAGGTTTTCCAAAAATTCCACAATGAAAGATAGAAGCGGTGTATTCATTCAATTTAATCATACTTGTAAGACAGAAATATTCTAGTAAAGTCATTTAAAAGTCCCCCATTTCACAAGTCAGTGCTCAAAACTGTTGCCACTCATAATATTGGCCGCGACGACAAGCTTTGCTCGTTGTTAAACAGCGTTATAGAATATCCGACCGCTCCAAGTTGCTAGTTAGGCAACGATGCCCTTCTCCCGAAGCATTCAGCGCAGCGTTTTATGAGATGAGGGATCATCAGAAGTCGTTGAGACAATATTTCCTGTCACTGTGCCTCTGAGAGAGCAGAGGGAACAGAAAGAGACGCCGGCTGTTTTCGACTGAAGCATTTTTTTTCTGTGTCTTCCCAGAGCTGACGTTCAGTCATCATCGCTTCAAGGGAATGTAACTCAGTCATCCCTCAGGTGTATTGGCAAGCTATCACTCAAGCTGAGAACTGGATCGCTGTGCTAATACAGCAACACCTTCATTTCACACCAGAAATCTTTATAATAACGGCTAAACTACTGTAGGCGAGTGTATTTAACGCACAAGACATCTTTATGGGGGGGGGGGGGGGGGGGGGGGGGGGGGATAATAACAGCAGCTGCAGTATTCTTTCGGATTCATATCCTAAACGCGACGTCCCGTAAATGACAGAAGTAAAACAGCAGCTGTTGGGGTGTGTAAACAAGTCGACCTCTACGCAGTTATTTACAAGTCTTTTTCCTCACTATCTCGCTCTCACAGCTTTAAATATGTCTCTCCGTCTCACCGAGAACAGACAACTCTCCCATCCAAGGTCCCACCCTCCATCTTTTATCTTTCCTCAATCTCTCTCTTCCTCTCTATCTTTGCCTCCTACCCTCAGACTTAAAGTATCAGAGATCTGACCTAGTTAGGAGACGCCTGAAGCTTTGGCTGTGAGTGTGCTTTGTGACTGTGGGTGTATGTGTGTGTGTGTGTGTGTGTGTGTTTTTATGAGTGTGTGTGTGTGTGTGTGTGTGCATCTGAGGTCCGGAAGCAAGTCTGGTATCGCTGCCTGCCTGCTTCCCCCCTAATTAGACTTGTTAGCCGCCTCTTGGCTAATGATGTCTAATTTGCTTGCAGATTTCCTGTGTGTCTTATGTCTCTTCTCAATCTGGATGTCTCTCTCTCTCTCTCTCACACACACACACACACACACACACACACACACACACACACACACACTTGTTCTCTGCCTCTTGCCGTTCCCCAGACTCCCTAGTCAGCCGCTCTCTGGCTTCCTCCTTCCTCTCAGCTTGGATTGCACCTGCATTCCCCAGTCACCTTGACGTTGTTTTTTAGCGTCCTTGACTCCCTTCTGTGCAGTCTCCTCTCAAGTTTCCTCTCCTTGCGTATCTCTCTGTCTTCCACAGACACATTCCCTTTTGTATTAATACAGTATCCAAACAGTCTGTTCCTGCACACGCTGTGTAATTTGTAAGCGCTTTAATGTAGAGCAGGATTCAGTGCCAACAATAACTTCAACCTGAATCCAAGACCAGATGTGAGAGGAAGAGTAGTGTGATTAAAACCGTTTGTTTCATTTTTCTGTTCTTTAAAAACATTGAAAGTGTCAGAAGATAGGAGAGAGTTTCCATCGTGGTCGAAACACAAATGTGCTTGTATTCAAGAGTTGTTTGAAAGAACCCCCCCCCCCCCCCCCCCCCCCCGTATTTATTAATGAACCCGTTCAACTGCAGCTTGAGCTTATAGCTGCATTTAGCATCTTAACGGAGTTCACACCTGACAAGTCCCCACAGGCTGCGAAGATTTGTTTCTGCACACCCACAAACACACAATCGCTCTTTAAAAGGATGCTTTTGAAATATTTCGGAGTGTTAAATATGGAACGCGATGTGTCCTCTGAGTCATCGATCGAAATTCCTGCGCTTGTTGTGTTCTTTTTGGCGTGACGCTCTCGGTTTGAATAAGCGTTAGCTGACTATCAGGAGTGGAAGCAAGTTAAAATTAGCCGGTCTTTTTTTTTTTTTTTTTTTTTTTTTCTTTCCAGTGGCATGTCATCTTCTGACAGCCGGCTGGCTTGTCTTCAATAAAAAAAAAAGGAGAAAAAAAAAAAGAGACGCTCTCCATAAATCTGAAAGTTCAGGTCAAGGGGAACTATCAAAGTAAGTTGATTAGAGACACCCTGTTCATCATTTGTCACCAGGAGGGCGGACCAACCTGCTGTTTCTCCTATCCGAATCTTAATTGCTGTATAATTACCTAACGACTTGCATCATCGTGCAGGATGTGCCCGCAGACAGGATTGGGATGGAGTTTATTCACTGGCTGCCGAGGAAGCTGCAGCCAATGGTGCTTCATAATCATGATTTATTAACAGTCTCTGAGTCGTGTCGGTTCTATTTGCTGTAGCGCAAACACAACAGATTGGAAATGTTAATATTTGCGGTGGAACGAGCAAATTGCGATTTCTGCCGAGCACTTGTGCTGTGTGTGGGGGGGGCTGATGAAGGCAAACATATGTCCTTCAGATACAACAAAAAAGTGTGTGTGGCGCATGCGATGGCTCCGGACACGCTTTCATTTGGGCGTACCGCTGGCCCATGGACCTGCTTCTTTTGCAGTGTGCACACCGCGTTAATTGCATACACACCATCCATAAAATTGGGCAGAGGCCGTGATTTATAAGGTGGAGACGGTGAGGAAGGAACGAGATGATTGTGATGCATTGATAAAATGGAGACACTCCATTTTCACTGCGGCCCACACTGCAGGGGAGCGCTCATTAATCACCTAAACAAATGAAACACCTTATGCTCTCGACACTCTCTAGTCTCTCCGCTGGTATATTGAGCAATAGGGTGCTGTATTCCAGCGCCTCTCTTAGCCCTGCCTCCTCATAGACAGGTGTAAGTCCTCCGTCGTGAGCCGCACAACTTACATCGTCAAAGAACAATGGCATCTGAAGACGCTTTCTTTGTCTCAAGAGAGATGCCTAACATGGATCTAAAATGAAAAACTGCCAAGTACGTAATTAAGGGGGGGGGGGAGTCAAATTACTAGCCACGAGGGGTACTGCTGTAGTCTGTGAAAATTGTCGTGTAATGTCTTGTGTGGCTCTTCAGGCAACTTTCTGAAGTCTGAGGCATTTACTGAAGCTCAAGAGGGAAACGCATTTTCAACAGAAAGTCTGTGTTTCAAACTGGGGGAATGGAGTTTGAAAGATGTGGGTATTTAGCAAGCTGGGAGGGTCTGATGAAAAGATGCTATCTGGTTGCATTATGGTGAGCGAATAATCCAGTGTTTTGTTTTGGGGGGTTTTTTTTGGGGAGGGGGGGCTGAAAGTCAAGATATCTCGGCCTCTGGTGCTTTGATTTGGTTTGTTTTTAACCACGGGGCTTCAGGGACCGTCAGGCTGTCGGTTGACCCGCCGCTTTGGTCCAGACTTAAATACCCCAACAGCCATTGGATGGATGCACACCAGCGGGTTCAAATTTAAATGTCGTCCAATAGTTGACATGACATCTACATCAGGCCTCAGGTGTGCTTTGTGTTTAATGCCAATTAGCAAACTTAATATCTAATCTTTTTTAAGAAACCCACAGACAATCAGTGAGCCAAACCGAGGGAATCATTTAATGGATTTCCTATTTTCCTTATTAATGACGGTTCGATGTGGATCTAAATGATCTTTCTTTGGGTCTGTAGGTACATCCACAGACTGACTGCTGTGTTATCATTTACAATGCACAGACTTCAGGTTAAACCACGTTTTCGACACTTACTTTGGATCTAGCAATAATCTTTAAGCTTATTAAGAAGTCCTGCAAGTACCTGAATGCAGCGTGTGCATCTGCTCCTCCAGCCCCAGAATAAACAGGGTTCCTCGTTCTGTTTCATAACAGCACATGCTTGTTTCTCACTATGACATTTGTGCGGGGCCAAATTTTTTGAATAATGCACACTGGTTTTGCATAGCTAAATGTCACGCCCACTGCAGTATGGCAGAGGAGGTCCGGCAAGCGGCGGCTTTTGCTTAGTTCTTGGTCTGTGAAACGGGGAAACGGGCCACCGAGGGGGGGGGGGCTCCTGCAGCGAAATACATTGAAGTGGTCCTAATAAAGGCCATCACCTCGAGTACCCGTCTCATTGCATCTATTAGGGTACAGATGAAGAAATGACCAGGCACGCTTACTCATTAGAATGCTAGCTTTACAAATGGAGGCTACTGTGACTCAGCGTTTACCAACAAAGAGCTGCTTCAGAATAAGACCGAGTAAGCCGGCGCGTGCATTTCCCAAATGCCCGCTTAAATGCCATCTTCGGCTCTCTAAGGTCATTAGTTATAAAAAAAAAAAAAAAAAAATGTATGGGAGAAAGTTGAGGCAGACAAACTGATAGAGAGTGAAGCCGGCTCTAGCACTGGCTTATTCCGCTCCCTAATCTCTCTGGTGGGCTGCATTTGTTGCAGGCTAAGCCCTAAGATGCCCGGCCTGTATCAGCGTGATGGGATATGAGGAGCGACAGCGAGGGGGGGGGGGGGGGGGGGGAAGTGAGAGAGAGCAAGAAAGACAGATGTAGTCAGTTAGAATGAATCTCACCATGTAATTTCTCCTGCTGATCCCATTCAGCACGCTTTACTTATCTCCTCACAACCGGCGCGTTTATTTTACACCAAAATAAACAGGGAGATAAACAATGTGCACACTCTGTCTGCCTGCTTTGGTTTCCAGTCACACTGTCGGAGAGACCGCTGGTTTGAAAAGGTTTCAACCCTTTCCCTTGATGAAATTAGTTTAGACAAGGAACACAACCAAACTGGTGCGTCGGCGAAATGAATGAAAATGAGGAAGTTTCTAGAAACCCTCTAGAAAAGATCAACACTGTGTCTTACAGAGAAAGCTACCGAAAAACATAGAGCTCTTCCACCTTGTTGTGGCAGGTGATAGAAAATGAAAATAGAAGGAATTAGAGAGATGTTGTTCAATTAAAGGGATATTTGTTAGAATTGCACTTTCTTTAATGTCAGGGGATGTTCAAGAGACGCACGCAACAAAGCTCTCCGCATGTTAACCATCTTAGCTTAGCGTGTTAGCATCGTTATAAACCATAGCATTGGACAGAATGGAATTTTGACCTCTTTATGGACATCACCAAAGTCGTTAGAATTTGTTATTTGGGTTTAACAAATTGTTCCATTTCACGGTGCAGCGAGATTAGATGGACCCGACTGGATTAAACCCTGGAGGGTTCAGCCCGACCACCGCGGCGGGTAAGTGCTTCAGAGACATCCCAGTGTCTCTGAACACGGCCATTCATCACAGCAGGGGAGTTTTGGAACAAACTTTCTCAGAGACTCTTCACACGGACCGGCTCGGCGCTCTTTCTCTGCAGCCAGTAAAGGCGACAATTTTGGCCGGTCAGAAAAAAAAGATCTCAAGACAGGATGTGAAGACAGCTATTGATTCACCGAGGTATTTCATTACGCGCACACATAACCTCTCTCTCTCTCTCTCTCTCTCTCTCTCTCTCTCTCTCTCTCTCTCTCTCTCTTTCCCCTCTCTCATTCTCTTCAACGAATGTCGAGAAGACCCTGACCAGACCAAGTCATAAACCTTGGAGCTGCAAACAGGAACTGACTGCTGTCCCATGTTCTTCAGTGGGACTGAATCACACAGTAGAAGTCTTCAAGTTATTCAACAGATGAGAAATAGACCATCTGTGTAAATATCAATTTAAGACCCAACCCTAACTTTAACTATTGATCCAACCACAGTTTGATCAATAGTTAAAGTTAGTGATCATAACATTTCGGCCATTGTGTTATTGCTGTTTGTATTGTGTATTAACCATGTGTTATCCGAATGTCATTTCCATATATATATATATATACATTGATGCTTGGTCCATAGTGGGGGGAAGTATGTGACTTACTCACGTAAGTTAAATAGTTTCATAAAGCAAAACGTCAATATTAAAAGACAAAGGAGTTTGATTAGTGGCTGAGAGTTACATCACTGTTCGGTCGTAAGAATACCGCCTCACCCTCTCGGTCGGTGACACCCTGGATTGCCAAAACTAAATATCTTCTTTTCGTGTTAAATGTGCGTACTGTTTCCCGTTTTCTTCATTTGTTCTTTGCAGATAATGTCTGAGTTTATTTTCCCCTCGTAACTTCTTACTCGTATCGTACTTTATTCCCGTTTAGTCAAGCCTTACTTGTTTTAGTTTGTAAGCCCGTGAAGCGTGTGATATTACCTTGGAGTAGCGTCGTCCAACCAAACCAGATTATTTTCGGTCTATCTAAAGGAGTCGTCTTAGTTAAACCAGTATTCAGAGCATTATCTGACCCCATCGACAATCATCTGCCACGGATCAAGAACCTGAAATAAGGCCATATCGTGAGCCTGCTTCATCTTCAAAGACATTTTCCAGTCCCACTGTGTGGACATCTGAGGACCGCCGCTTCCTACCGGGAACCACCAGCCGCAGCAGAGCCTTGAGTCCACCTCAACTGGAGCAGAAACAACCGGCTGAGCCCACCGAAAGGTCTTTTGGAACCACGCTGCACAAAGTAGGAAACTTGCATCTTCTAACACGATCAAGAGTTGGTGTCGGATAGCGCTCTGAATTATTAATATTTACATTTATAGGTCAGAGTAGCATCTGTATCTTAGAGGTAATCACATCCTTCCTTCACTATCCCAAATCATTCGCATTTGCAGTTTGAAACTAAGTTCATTTATTAATTTGTTAATCTATTTATTCATAAGATTTTACTATAAATAAACCACACATTTATCGGCAAGTCGTTGTCTGTCATATTCTTTTAAAGATCAAATGAACTCAGAACTTACTACTGAGATATTGAGACTGATTCATTGATTATCAACCTGTTGAAGTCCTTTTATTGTGGCAGTGCCAGATTGAATTTATAAGGTAGTCATAACCACCGACAATCCATCCAATAGTTGTTGAAACATTTCACTCAGGATCACAAATGTCAACATCATGATGGCACTGGGACAAAGGTCAGCTGATCATAAAAGAAGAAGTCGTAAAGATCTCATCTGTTCGTTTGTGCCCCATCCATCCAGCGGATGTTGAGATATTTCACCGGTGGTCGCTAGATGAAATCTCAGGGGATCACCGAAGGATTCATCCTCTGGGGACCATGAACACATAAACGCAATGCAAGAGGAAGCCAGAGGAAGTCTTAAAGTTGTTAAATCGGCTGAATATAAGTGCAAGATATTCAAAACGCTGACATTTGATCGGAGTAAAACACACAGTAAACTGTTTATCCAGCGCCTCTGTAACAACTCGGGGACCCGGAGCGAGACGACATGAAATACAACCCCTGCTGTTAGGGTTTGCGTCCCCCGATACCCTTGGGCCTTGGACAAAACAATTTGGATGACAGCCGCTCTACACAAAACGGGAATTGATGCATTTATTTTTCCACAGTCACAGTATGACAAAAGACGTATCCCCAGTCATCCATATTGTGCACATTATGTATGGGGGGTGGACAGAATATACAAACCCTCCTCCCTCCTCCCTTCCTTTGACATCCTCCTCTCCTCTGCAGCAGCCTCCCCCCCCCTCCCATTCAGACCCCACTGACGAGCCACATCTGCAGCAGCAGGCGCCGGCAGCATATCTGTGTTAAATTAGAGAGCAACATCCCCATCAAACAGTCCCGCGGCGGTTTTACCCCAACTTTTACCCTCGAGGCCTCAGAGCTGCAGCCCGACGTTTCCTCTCTCTCTCTTTCTCTCTCTCTCTCTCTCTCTATCTGTTGTGTTTCCTTCTCTCCTTCATTAAAAACAGGGAGTTCACATGCATTAGTAAATACATTTCCTCGGCCCGAAGCTTTTTTTTAATGTTCCACTGGGCTAAGTAGACAAGCCTCCCGGAAAATATGTGTTTGAAAAGCTTATGTTTTTGACTTCACAGCCATGCTGTGTATATGTAGAGCATGACAAGAAATAAACTATTCTAGTTTAGAACTATTTCGTCTTTCATAATCACTTGAAAGCAAAAAAGGAGCCTTACCAGTCATATAACTCACGCAACTCAAATGTTGCTTTGAACTTGTTGCGACTTGTTTCCTTTCGTATTTCTGGGCTCAACACATCATCAGAGACCCCACACATTGGAGAGACCTCCCAAGATGGTGCAGGAGGACGAGCGACGATCTTTCGAAAACTCAATTTGGTCGGTAAATAAATTTCCATTTTCGGGGCAAGGATGTAATAACAGAAGAGAGGCCCGCTCGCATCTTCTCCTCAACGAAACTTATTTAAAATCCATCTCTCTCTGGATTGTCTTTCCCGTTTTTCTATCTCCATCTGGCGTTTAAAAGCTGTTACAAGCTGCCGCAAACAACGACAACCCCCCCCCCCCCCCCCCCCCCATCTTTGGACCACAGCTCCTCGTCGCACTTTCTTTGAGAGGGACACTGAATGACGCACAAGTATAAACACACTCAATGAGGGAAATGTGGAGGGGAAAAAAAGCTTGATGGCAAAGCTGCCAGTCTTTCATCCGTTCTGCAGTGCCTCTCCCGCGCCCCTGCGGCTGTAATACAGAGATGTATTCAGTCCTATCCTCCACAAGTGGCTTTCCTTAATGAAGTGCATTAGACCTGGATGTGTGTGTGTGTGTGTGTGTGTGTGTGTGTGTGTGTGTGTGTGTGTGTGTGTGTGTCTTCAGAGAGTACAATGAGGAGTGGAGGGTGCACAGGTAGAATGAGCGCTGGTAGAAAGGAGCTCTGTGGAGTGTAATGTGTTTATCAGGCTCTTTGAAAAAAAGAAAAAAAAAAACACCTCCAGACGGCTTGTCTCCCATACAGAAATATTGCTTTGCCATCACACAACAGACAAGCTTCAGGCAAGAGAGCGGAGGAGAGCTGGAGTACGGCACGAGAGGGCGAGGGCGAGAGCGGGGTCACGGGGTTTTGTGTGGATTCGTCGAAGTGTTCGCCACGGGGAGCTTCGCAGAAATCCCAAATCATCAAGGCCGCTCATCGATTCATTGACGAAACGACTCTGAAGTAATAATGATTAGCATGGCGATGAACAACACCGCGCGAGGAAGCCAGACTGCCATTCAGGCGGCGATTTGTGATGCATGCCGTTAGCTTTTCCGAGGAGCCGACGGAATGATAATAAGTGTCGAGGAGGCCCTCGGTGGCTCTGCGGCCTCATATCAACGCTCAGTCATCTTCACACTCAGTAAAGTCAGCACATTTCTGCTGCCATTAAATCCACCATGGCTCATTGGGGATTGACACCGCGCGCCATCAGTGTCATTGTGATGCCTTGTGGAATTCAAAGAAAGATTCACTTCTTTCTGCGAAGAACAATCATTACTAAATACTCTGTTTAAATGACTGGCATTACATGCTTGGAAGTCATGTATTATTCACCTCAGCTCTCCAAGGAACTAATGATTTTTTTTTTACCCAAGACGTTTACACTTCATCGGGCAACGGGGATAATTGTTCCCCCTAATGGCGGGTGTGTGATCAGTTTAGCTTTTCGCAGCCGTTATTCTCTCTCATGCGCTTGACTCGCAGGTCTGAAGTTAGCGGGGCTTCATTTAGCGATGGCAGACATCGGTTGCGGTGACCCTGTAACTAGCTAGCGGGGCTTTTCTTTTACCCCCGTTGCTCAGTGGTGTGAGAGCCCACTTGAAAATGCACAGCAAAGAGCCGCTTCAGCGCTCGCTGAATCGCACCGTAGGCGATGAGGGAGTGATGGGAAATTTTAATGAGGACTGTGTAAAAGCGCACACGCCCCGCGGATTATCTGCATGATGTTATTGGTGTTCTCTAGGAAATCAGCGCGATTATTGTTATCAGCCCATGCTGAAGTCTTTTCAGAAACTTTGACATTTAAAAAAAAAAAAAAAAGATTCAAATAATTTGTAAGTTCTCTGATATACAGGCGCCCAGTGAATACTAAGCACCATGCGGCGCAGCAGGAATGCTAAATATCTACTTGCAGTTATTATTTGTAACATTTTAAACCGCATAAATGTCGATTGGATATTTTAATGGACGTCTGCTTATTGTGATCTTCTGAGCAGCTTCTTTTTTTCCGAGAATGTAAACACTGATTACTTTGTGGTCCTCTTTAAGCTTCGGTCAGTCACTTATTTAATTAGAATGCCACTTTGTGTTCTGTCACATTTTCACTGTTTCATTTCAGGAGTTGCCGTTGCACAAATTCCATCAACGCAGAGGAGGTTTTTTTCTCCCAGGGGTTCACGTGGGTCCGATCATCTCTCCGGTCTGTGACGTTAGAGCCGCTGAGCCGCAGCAGGAGACGAGAGTCCTTCTCTCTTTTTTTGCTGTTTCACCATCGCACAGTGTGCTCAGACATGATGTCAGTTTCCTCACGGTTGTAGATCTTTCCCCTGTTTATCGCGGCGTTATTATGCAGCTCTGCCTGTACCTTGAAATGTGGCGTAATGAGGACTGACAATCTGCTCCATGAACTGAGGAGAATTAACCGGAGGATTTTTTGGCGCGTATACCTGCGTATATATATATCGGCACATGCTGCACGTGATCGAATCCCTTTTAAGTGGTTTAAAGCTGTGAGTTGTTTTTCTACGGCTTTTGAAACAACAGTTTGTTTTTCAAGGCATCATAGAATTGGTAATCTCTCCCACTTGGTGGGGGAATTGCTTTACTTCTTGAAGGTCTTTTCGGACTGCATTTGGCTCTTATATTTCCCAAAGCAATTATAGTCGGGGGGAATTTAGTTGTCTTCCGCTCTCCATGGTGGGCTGTGGGGAATGGTTTTTTTTTGTGGAGTAAAATGTTTGCATGGACTGGCTGTAGTTATGGTCAGAGACACAGCGCACTCTGCTGGCGATGGAGAAAACACCACCCTCTGTGGGCTACGTGGTGTCAAACCTGAAGCGTGAAAAACAACACATATAAGCAGGTGTGTGTGTGTGTGTGTGTGTGTGTGTGTAGTAGGAGTGTGTAATCCTTACGTTGCTCTCTGTTTTGCAGGTGCGTGTGAGTGCTCACACTTCACCACCGGGATGACCTGCGAGCGCTGCCTGGACGGTTATTACGGCAACGCTTTGATTGGCACGCCCGGCGATTGTCAGCCATGCCCTTGCCCGGACCGTACCAGCTGTGCCGAAATTGCGAAGACAGGACAGGTGGTCTGTACCGACTGCCCTGCAGGACAGACGGGTGAGATGAACCACCAGCAACAATGAAACGCAAATATTATTATTATTATTTTGGCACCACACAGTAAATAACGGGCTTTTGTGTCAAGAACAAAGCCATGAGAGCAGTTCCACCAATCAGCTTGATGATGAAAAGACTGCGGCTCTAAAGCAGCTCGTTTGCAGGACCTGTTATTCAACAATGCCACCTGTAATTCACACATTTTTTAACTTATGAAAGAGTCTGAGGTGACACGGGGATGACCTCCGACAGTGTTGAAGCTCTGTCATCCTTTTAAATCCTCCTTTCACCTTTCCCCCCCCCCCCACCCCCACCTTTGCGTAGGGATGCGCTGTCAGATGTGTGAAGACGGTTACTACGGCGACCCCCTGGGACGATCCGGCGAAGCTCGACCGTGTGTGAGGTGCGACTGCAATGGCAACGTGGACTTCAACGCGCTGGGGACATGTGACCACATGACTGGGCGATGTCTGAAATGCCTGAGACACACGGAGGGCGACCGGTGCCAGCGCTGCCAGCGGGGTTTCTACGGCGACGCCCTCGACCAGACAGCTGGCCAGAAGTGCAAGCGTGAGTCACGCAGAAAGAGAGAAATTCATAGCTGAAGACTTTACAGCGAGGGATAAGAAGTTGATATAATTTAATAATGTTCAACATAACTCAACTTCTATCGCAAAAAAATTATACCATCATATTGTTATTTCAAGAATTTCCTTTTTTTACATCTTAAAAGATGTTCGGAGGACATTTTTACAAATTCTCGAGTCCTCGCTCAAGACTTGCATTCCATGCCATCACTGTGCCTTTTTAAGAGTCCGATTGTTCTGTTCGCCACATGATAGGTAGGGTCAAGTAACGGCTAAATAAGTCCATTGAAGACTGCATGGCCTTGGGTGTAGCTTTTAAAGAAATGCAGAAAATGGTGCATTCACACGGATGAGGAGGTCACATTCGGTATAGGGGACTCTCACGTCTCTCCTTGACATTATTCTGTACAGAAGTTTGACCCGAGGCGTACCGGTAGAACTGAGGTATAAAATAAATCAGAGGATGAACACATCACAGCTGTTACTCTTCGCCTCTCTCTCTCTCTGTCTTTGTAGCTTCATTTCAATATTTCATTCAATTACACCTTTTTTTTTCTCTTTTTCATTCTCCCAACCCCAGGATTCTCTTTATCTTCTCAGCCATTTGTTCGCCCCCGATTTGCAGCTTTTGCCCTTCACAACTCATCAGCGGCGCTGTCCGTCATCTTCTTCCATTTTTCCCTCGAGCGCTCTGGATTTAAATCAATAAAAAAGTTATTCATTACCACCGTTTTTTGCGGTTAAACAATGTAATATTTCCGTTGTTTTATTTTGTTTTCTTCTAGCGTGCGGCTGCAATGCTGGCGGAACCTCTGGGCATGTACGGGAATGCCACCCTCAGACGGGAGACTGCGACTGCCTCGGTCATGTGACCGGACGGGACTGCAGTTATTGTGAAGTTGGCTTCTTCAACCTCCAACCAGGTGTAGGATGCGAGAGGTATTGAGATCACCTTTGAACAACTACACGCGGATTTTCTTTGGGATTGACGTAACAATTGAGCTTTTAAACTGAGTCCATCATTAAGACATTTCCCTGCCTTCCTTAGGTGCAAGTGTAGTCCAATTGGCTCATCGTCCATCGCGTGTCATCCAATCACAGGGCAGTGTGTGTGTCGTGCCGGAGTGGAGGGGACACTGTGTGAGTCTTGCCGTGTGGGCTTCTTTGGATTCTCGTCACGAGGTTGCAGAGGTACAGGACTTCACTTCAGGCATCACAACTGCACTGTGTGCCATCCTCTAATCCTTTAATACATCTTCTAATACAGATCACACAGGAAGACGTTTCTAACTCTTCAAATGTTTTCCTCCGCTCCTCCATCTTTCCTCGTGGTCCCAATCCCCGCTGTCCTCTTTCCTCTCCCAGCCTGTAACTGTGACCCGATGGGCTCCATTTCAATGCAGTGTCACGGTAACGGTACCTGCCACTGCCGCCAGGGCTTCGTGGGCTATAAGTGTGACAAATGTGAGATGAACTACTTCCACAACAGGGCCACACACCAGTGTGAGGAGTGCCCAGTGTGCTACAGTCTTGTCAAGAATCAGGTGAGTGTTTTGGAGGTTTTTGAGCCACAACACAAACAAAAATGTGAACGCAACATTGAAATATCAATAAACCATTTAAAGGTGCAAGATACAAGATTGGGAGCATTTTCATTGCCTCTAAGCGGCTCTCACGACGGCAACGTCCGAGTAGGCGGATTACAGCTAGCAGTGCTAACGGTGCTAACAGTACGAACTATGGCAAACGTGCTGACAGAGCTAACGGTGTGAACCTGAGGGGGAACCAAAAGGTTGGGTGGGTGCTACGTTTCCACGTCGTCAGCTGTTACCGCCATATGAGAGACGCTCACATGCACGAATGTCAAATGTCAAAAAAAAAGCTATGAGAAGCGTGAATAACAACACACATATTCCACTATGCTGACATACTGTGTATATATATGTTTGCTGCCTTATTAATGCTTTGAATGTCATATATTGCTCCTATGGCGATTTTGTAACTCAACACTTACTAATGTGTGTTTGCTGCACATATTTATATAAACGTTTTCCTCGCCGTCTTGGCTCTCACTATTGTATTATAAACTGCAATTTGTTCCTGAAATAGCCCCCCAACCCCCTCCCCTCCCCTCCTGCACGTCTTGCCTTTGTAGGCTCTCATGAAAGCCATATGGCTCCTTTGTATTTGTAGATTGCAAATAAACAGTAGATGTGCAGTGAAACAGAAAGAGACATTTGCCCTAATGATCTCCCGGGTAGCTTCTTTTTGTCCCTTTAGATTTGTTGCAACCCACGTCTGTATGCTAAGGTGCTGCGTCTCTGGATTTGCCTCCTGAAGTCAATCCAATACCACCAACATGTTCCGTCTTCCCTCTGAACACGTTCTTTTTCCAGCTAAAGGGGCCGTGTGTGTGTGTGTGTGTGTGTGTGTGTGTGTGTGTGTGTGTGTGTGTGTGTGTTCTCCCCGGACCGCCTTGTACCTGTGTGAATACCTACTGTGATTTCTACAGTATTAGCAATTCAGTGAACAACCCCAAGCCTTGTCTGCTCTGAACACCTGCAATTACTCCTCAGTCGTCTCTCCCCCCCCCCCCCCCCCCCCCCCCCCCCCCCCCCCCCCCCGGCTCTCCTTCTCTGCCTCTCCCACCCTCTATCTCTTCTCACATTTTCATCTGGCTTTGCGCACAGGAAGGAAAAGACTAACAAGCGCAAAGAGAGGAAGGTTGGGGAAAAAAGAAAGAAATATGTGATCGATGATCAAGAAGGGACCGGATAACAGTGAGAAATACAGAATGGGAACTAGCTGCATGGTACTCGTTCAAAGACGGAGGAGCGCAGTATGAATGCATATGATGCTGGACTGAAGACGTGAGCTCATTAACACCTTGGTTGCTAACTAGTACGATCAGCAATCGCAGTTATTTCTGCTACCGGAGCCGGCACCTCGTAGCCACACGAGTGTAACACAAACACAACGTCGCACATTCAACAGTCACAGCGAGATCACGCGCTCCTTCTGTAGGTCCGGACCATTTCACTTCCAGCGTCAACAAATTGGTGCCAATCACAGCAGCTTCATTCAATTTTCAGACCTGGACTTCCATTCTCTAAGAAGTCTAATCCAGTTATCTTCTGAGGCGCTTTCTTTGGGCCACATGCTATGCGGAGAACAGTGTGAGTGGATGTGGATGTATGAAAACCGCGTTCTATCCTTATCCTGTTGTTGCGTATTCATTTATTCATTGCTTTTGTTGAAATACTACATTTTAATGTCATGCCGTAGCAAGAATCAAAGTCCTATCTCAATCCTTGTGTCTGAATAAATACGCACAGATCTGGATGGATATGTATTTTTTGTTGTGGTAGAGTTGTTTGTATGTTTTTGTTTTGGTCTCGCAAAATCTGTATTCTCGTTGACGCCGTCGGTGATAAATCTCTGCGCCGTTACCGTGCAGGCGGAGGAGATGAGGACTCGCCTGCAGGAGCTGGAGAGGCTGCTGGCTCGCTTTGATTGCCGAGGTAGATTTGGGAAGCGGCACCACCTGCTGAAGCATCACATGGCCAGGCTTTATGAGCACGAGCACCAGAGGGAGGACGCTCTACCAAATGCTCTGGAGGATTTTCTGGCCTTCCAAGGTAACTGCAGCCAGATGATCCCACTTGGCCCGCCGACTCCTTTATAACGTGTCCTACGTCTTTTGCTTTGTGAAATGCAAAGCTCGCTTTATGGTGCCTTTTTGTAAGTATTGTGTCACATTTTCGGCTGCGAGAAGCTAATGAGCCATATCGGTACAAACAGGGCCAGCGAGCACGGCTAAGAAAATGTGACGCGAAACCGCCCACGACGTTCCGCAAAAAAAAACGGCTGCTGCGCCGTCCGCGTCGCCTCGTTGTGACACCGCTACAGATACGGCGAAAAACAAAGCGATTAAATCAGGAAGAAGGCAACAATACAAACCTCTCCCAATTACTGAACACAATGCTGATATATCCTCATTATCTTTGGAGGGGAAAGGGCTTACAGGCTCAGCTGCACAGGCCAAATGGAGACAAATCATAACAATATAGAACAAGGCGCCGTGTGACCAACTTAATCCCTATTTATATGACAGGCGATGCATCTCTAATCCCTGGTTTATTATGATTATAGTTGCAATCACGATAATAGTTGTCTTACATCCCCCCCCCCCCCCCCAACACCCACATACTTACACACACATATAGTTACCAGCCATGGCCTTTATGACACTGGGTGGCCCAATAATGATTTAATGAGTATGTGGGAGCGACAGGCTCACTTTGCGGCCACACAGGAGCCAAACAAATCGCACTGGGGGCTCACAGGCACTTGTTATCCCTCATTTTATGTGACACAAAGTCAAAGAGACAAGCAAAGCATGCCGCACAATGAAGCAACAAACACCCAGACATATTGTACTAATTGTACCCCGGCTCCAGACTGGCTAGGAAGCCAGTAACACGAGAAACGCCGCTGAATACAAAGTGAGACTGTGACAAAAGTGGACAGAATCCCCTGTGGTTTGGGGTTTGTTTCTGACTACCAACAGGTAGACAGAAAGGATGAAAGTCTGAATTCACACAGAACATGAGAGATGTGTTAAAATACTGCGCTCTAGCTGAAAAGAATTGGAGGAATAATGTTCTCGGTGAAATAATCCATGAAGGATTTAATGTGGTTTTATTTGCTTTCTGTCTCTTTGTTCTTTCAGAAGCTCGGGAGGCCTTCATAAAACAATTTTCCTCGCTGGAAGCTTCCGCAGGCGCACTCTTGGCCCAGCTGCATGGCATTACATCCACTTTGAACTGCAGCGTCGGCATGACGGAGGAAGAGGGGAAGGAGACGAGGAAGGAGGAAGGGAGCGGGAGTGCGTGTCGAACCTTCGCGGAAACTACGTCCGCGGTCAGAGCGTCTCAGGAACAGCTGAAGCGGGCGACGCTGGACCTGGACAGCATGGTAGGCCGAATCAACCGCAGTGTTTCATGGTCCACGTGTGTATTCCAGGTATGAACGTTAGGAGCAGCTATAAAGGCTTCACCAGTCCTCAAGCAGGCTGATATTGTATGTAACACAATTGATTTTTTTTTTTTGTCCCTTATTACTGGACGCTGCAGTTTACTCCCCTTGGTGGAGCTCCTCTGTATAGATCACAAAGTTCCCCCAAGGCAAAACAATATTTCTTACCCACACCTCCACCTCCCTCCTCCCTCCTCCTCCCTTCCTCCATCTGCCTGGCAAATTCTTGCTTCCAAAGGAAAAATCCAAAGACTGTTTGATGGACGCTAAAATTAACAACTTCTCACCGTCTCACCAAGACGCTCTGCAGGAATCTATTATGGATGCTGCTGCCATGTTATTCAGATTCTGGGAGATGAGAAATAGCTTGTTTTGCCAGTATATAACTCTCTATTTCAGATTGTGTGTGTGTGTGTGTGTGTGTGTGTGTGTGTGTGTGTGTGTGTGTGTGTGTGTGTGTGTGTGTGTGTGTGTGTGCGCGCAGACACATTGTACCTCCGTAGCCCCCTTATCACTTGGGTAAGCCTGAAGCGGCAGCAATTTAATTCCATATTAATAAGCAGAGCAGCCATCCAAAATGAAGGGGAAAAAAAAAAAAAAATGCAAGAGTGTCAATTGGTGATTCGGTTTTCCCATTTTTTATTTGCTTTTTCTCAAATTAAATGTCACTCGGGGAAGAATTCTGCGTTTGACTGTATACGCGTTACATTTATCAGGACACAACTTGAGGGGATTTATTTTGAGGTGTGTGAGGAGTTGTTTTTTGTTTTTTTCCATATGCCCCTGCTTTGAACCTTTTAGAATACATATGCTTAAGAGGTTCATTAGATGAGTTTCATTATCTGCTGAATTAAAGCAATCCACAGGACACCGTTTTGAGCCTCGCCCATGACGGCAGTCCAGAAAAGAGCATTTTAAATCGAGCCAAAACTAATCTAACGAACCTCTACTCTTACATTTATTCTACTTTTTTTACAAACCGGTGCCCAGATGCTAAATTTTCAGAGCAAACAAGCACAGAGTGTACAGAAAAACTCTCCACTCAGCTGATGAAAAACGCCTTCATGATTAGATTAAGACATGATGAACATATACATGTCTGAAGCCTCTTCAAGGCCAGACCTTTTTCTTTTCCCTCATTACGTTGCATTCCCTCTCCTCCTTTTCCATAGATCATTCCTTTTGAGGCGGTGTCAGAACCCAACAAATGGAACAATTTGGTCAATGACTCACAGGCCCTAATGAAAAGGTAAGACGGATCAATGGACCATTACAAGAAAAGACCACTGAAGTAATCTGTGGAGCTTCATCTCTCTTTGCTTCTACTTTTAGCTTGTCACTGACACTGGGGGTTAAGCCTTTGTGAATCGATGCCCTTGGCCACTGAGAGTATGCAGCATTATTATGTGGTAGTTACAGCAATCTGGACTGGAGAAGGAAGCCGTTGACGCTGAAATCCATTTCATCTCTCCTCAGGCGGTTGTAATGCTCTGTTATTCTCTGTTACTCACTTCCCTTTTCTCCTCCTTTCACTTTGTCTTCCTTTTTTTTTTTTTTCTCTCTCTCTCCCCCCATTGTAGTCACAGAGAAACAGCAGACCGCATTGAGGCCATAGCCAGCAGGGCGGCAAGAGCCTCTGAGCAGACCTTCGGTTTCCTGATGGATCTACTGCAGGACAACTCCACAGAGGAGTACATCAGGAACCTAACGGAGCAGTGAGCACAATAAAAAAGCCAAACACACACACGCCCCCACCCAGACGAGCACAAGAAGAGCGAATGTCTCCCATTCACATAAAGCATCCCGTATTGAAAAATCCCAACAAGCTGCATGACTCCCTAGATTATTGTGCTTTCGCAGGATATATCTTAACAAAGTGCACCTATCCCTGTATAACAGCTCGAGGTCCTCTCCTTCACAGCAGCCTTTTAGAGCACATTGGAGTTTAGGAGTAAGACATTTAGCCACAGGGGGGGAACAAGCTTCTCTCCACTGTAAGCCTATTGCTTTCCTGGATTTGCAGCACGCTCGCTGCATCTCCTAGCGTGTGATTGCTCTGAGGATTATCCTGAATGCCAGACAGAATGATGCAAAAAGCCCTCCGGTGGCCATGATGAGAGCAAGAAGCGAGGAACTCAAAATTGATTACCCCCTTCTAACAGTAGTCAGCGCAGTTCAGGAGAGTTCTGTTAATCTCTGGAGCGCTGCTGTATGATAGTGTGTGTGTGTGTGTGTGTGTGTGTGTGTGTGTGTGTGTGTGTGTGTGTGTGTGTGTCAGTTTACAGGATGTGGATTGAGCAGTTTATGCACAGATGGGCAGCATGGAATTGGATTTCCTACACATATGTCCCCCATGTGTTGGTACTTCAGCAGATCAGATGCATTTTATAGGCAGGACAGCTATCCAGTCAGAGAAATGACAAAAGTATCCGACCAGCCGCTGACAATAGGCATGTATGACAAGGCTGCAGCTGAGACCCCTGTCCTTAACAGAAGCGTAGACACGTTTGTTCGAAATGAAGTATTTACATCAAATGATTATAGACTAGACTTAGACCTCGGGTTGGCAACATCTGGACTGAACTACCCAGCTGTATTAAAGTAGTTAAAGCTGCAAGAGTAAAATAGTGCTAATCCTGTGTAGTATAAGATACAAATATATTAGTCACAGGGGCCATTTCTGTGTTTTTATGCTTAAAATGTATTTATGCAACACTTCTTTCACTTGTAATGAAGTATTTTTACATTGTTGTATCGATACTTTTACTTTGCCGTGTGATTTTGTTTTGAGAGGCATCTTCCAGCGTTCTAGGCAAACATATTAAGTTCAAATATTGTGAATAATTTTAACCACCCAAGAGAAGGACGTGTGCTTGTTGCTGAACACATTTGAAAAAAAAAAAGAAGCCGAAGTGTCGCACTGTGAATCCGTGTGTTTCTGCTCTGTTGAGGCAAAACAGATTGGATATCATTACAGCTGTGGAGGTGATAAAAATGGCACTTTAACATCTACCGCGCTGTGCCTTTACGTGAATTCATCATGCTTTCTTCGCACAATGTCGCCTTCCCTTTTTAAATCCTCTTTACTCAGGTATAACAAGATGCCTTGCCTTGTTCCCACACGTATATTGATTTCAATATGGCACGGCGTGATGCTTTTTAGGTCTCTCTTACCGACGATATGAAATTGAACGCGCCGAATTACGTGCAAAATATGCGACGCTCTAATGAGTCTGCAGCACAGAATATGTTGTAGATCAAGTGAACAGAAAAACATCCTGGTGTTTATTACAGTACGCCACATTTTACAGCGTTTTCTTCTCCTTTTCGTCTTCTTCTCCCGTCTTTCAGAATAACACTCATGCAGCAGCAGAAGGAGAACCTGACAGCGCAGGTGAATGAAACCGCCGCCGAGCAGCTGGCCCTGGAGGAGGACGCTGCTGGTTTAGAGCTTGCCCTGGGTAACATCACATCATCCTTACATCGGTTGGCTCCGACGGATGCCAGCCCATCGCCGGAGCCTCACCAGACGGCGCTCAACCGAACGCGTCCGACCAACCGTACAGCGGAGGTCAGTGTGGACAGCACCTGCGGAGCACAAATGGAATTTGAAGCATTATTATGTTCCATCATAGACCCATGAGTGGATCATTTAGTCTAATTAGAGCCGGTTTGATAGCGGCACATATTATATAAGAAACCATTCCGGGACATGTAACTAGGCTAATATACAGATAATCATTTTTTTTTTTTTTTGAAGAGTGGGCAGTTACCTCCACATCATTTTTTTTTTTTTTCTTTCTTCATTTTACATTTTGGCAAGCAGAGAGGGACACTGAGTAGGCACAGGAGAGAGGATCCTGGCAGGATGTGTTGCTCATGGGGGTACATGTTGTTCCAGAGGAGGGCGATTAACCACCGCAGCCTCTCTGAGCAGACTCACAACATTGTAACAGGACACAGAAAATAGGCCAATTTGCCCTCTGAAAATGGCTGATTAAAGGCAGAATGTTTTGTAAAAGTGATAGAGAAAGCAAAATGGGATTTGTTTAATAAAAGCATTAAAGTTGTGTGTTTTTTGCTTCCTGTTTAGTGGGGCGAGGACCTGCTGAAACAAAAAGAAGAGCTGGACGAGCAAATTCAGACCCAAGACCATCTCATCAGTAAGATCAGAGAGGAGGTGGAGCCTCTGAAACAGACTGCCGGTAAGAAACTGGAAGTGCTGGATGACATTAGTGAGGTGAGTACAAATACCGCACATGTGACTTCATGTATCTTCATGAATGTATCTAGCAGCTTTGTGAGCAGCTCTGTTCGTCCAGACTGAAACATCTCAATGTACGGATTGTCGTGACATTTCGTACAGATATTCAAGGTTCCCAGAGGATGAATTTACCCTCATTAATCCCATGTAATGTCTGCTCAACTCCTGGAAGGATTTCCGTCATCCTTGTTGCAGAAGTTCATGTCCCCCTCAGGATGAATTGTAATAACTATCCATTCATCCGTCATCAAATCAAAATTTCAATTTGAGCAATACTTCGCATGATAACCAAATACCTGCAAAACTACTGACATTTTCATTAGCCTCTGCTGTACTTTGTGTTTATTGCTAATTAGCAAATGTTAGCATGAGGGTGAAACTGAATAGTCGACTACTCGATCTACGGAGGCGGATTTGACTTATGGGGGAGGGTGAATGTCTGATTTTACAATGAATTGCTTTGTTTCTTCCAATAAATGTGGTATGAATATCAGCCTATCAATAACACTGTTAATCAGAATGTTAAAATAACTCAATAAATCTCCTTAGAGTGTGTAAATAAATCCCTGTGGAGACTTAAGTTGCACTATCCAAATAGCAACATATGCTACTGTGAACACATTTATATTTCAGACCGCTCGCATGAGAACGTAGCGCTATCAGAGAGCTCGATATTTCTTGAATTTATGGAGGATTCTCTTCAATCAGCAGGGGGGAGGCGCGTTGAAGCAACTTGTTGCCGCTTGCGTCTCCCTCTCAGGTTTTCTTCTCTCTGTGATTTGCTACAATGGTGGGGAAATGGAATCAGGGCGGAAAGTCCAATCCGCTAACAGAAACACGAGCAAGCGGGCCAAGAAACCGCGTCTCGTTGCTCTGTTTCAGCACTTTAGCTGAAAATATGACATCACAGAGCTGCTAGCATGGACTATTGGAATGCTGTCGTCTCCTCGCTTTGACTTGATATCAGCTTTTGAACAGACTTTAACTGAGGCCATGTTTCCTCTTATGTGTCTTTCTTTCAAGCTGCAAGCTCACGTTCAGGGGTCAAAAGTCACGGCTCTGTCGGCCGTGGTGACGGGGAAAGGGGTGGAGTCTGACGCCATCGCCCTGCACAGAGAAATAGAACGTGAGTCTCTTCCTCTTCGTCTCTCCGTCTCTCCATCTTTCTATCTCGTTTCTGTCTGTCTTGCGATGTTGTTTTTGTTGAACGTCCAAATTGAATTGTTCTACTCAAATTTGAAATGTCAAGTGAAAACAAAATATAAGAGCAATGGACTGAAATGTTAGCATATAAATACGTCATCAGCATTGGAACATTTTGACCTAATTGTCACGTATTGAAAGCAGCAGCGTCTTATGTGGGAAATGCAATGGAGTGAAATGTTTGGAGCTTTTTTTTACAGCATCAACTTCATGAATGAAATGTTGGCGGTTTGTGATACGCAAACGAGAATCTTAAGAGATTTTGTCTCCTCAGACGTTCGTTGAAATAGTAGCACAGAATACGAATAAACTACATCTACACGAACACAAATATTTCTCACAGTTTGAACACGTTTGGTTATTGCACCTCCACTCAGACATGGTGAGGGAGTGGCCCCGTCGGCAGGCCCAGACCAAGGCTGCAATGAAGAAGGAAAAGCCCCTGGAGGAAAAGGTTCTAGCTGACGTCAGGAAGAAGGTCTCACAAATCGAGAAGATGCTAAAACCAGCGCTGGAAAACTCCAGCCTCTCCAGCAACACCACGAAGGAGGCGGAACAGACGGCGCATACTGTGGCAAAGGTATGCGTGTGTGGTGAAACGTCTCAGCGACTATTGGATGGATTGCCATAATAGGGATCAAATTTGTAATTTATCCAATCGGCGCGCACACACACGCCTCCGTCCGCGCTCAGCATTTCGTCATCTTTCTGTGTTTTGCGAGCGTAGACGTCGGCTACTTCAAAGTTTGAGCCTTACATCGCCGCTCATTTACCAAAAAAAACCATCTCTCCCTCAGAGCGCTGCTGCGAGTTGGTAATGCAGCTCCTATATTCAGCACACTCTCTCTCAACGGGACGAACGGCGGACTGGAGCGCCCTTTAAATCTGTAAACACAATATGAAACGCATCGATAAAAGACAATTCTTGGGCCGTACCGAATAGTTGGAAGCTTCACAGCTTTATTGGTTCTGTTTGAAATACAGCATTTCTGCACAGTTGCAGATAACGATCAGGCAACACTAATATTAATAGTGTTATGCTATTTAAATGCCAGTGGTGGCTGCATAGGATTGTTTCCGAGTCGTGTGATCCAAACATGTCCAATAACTGATACATAAGTATTTCCGAAATTCACAATTTCTACATCCTCAATATTCGGTTATTGTTTGACTTTCCTTAGTTCTATTTTTCCTCTCCCTCTCTCCCTCTCTCTCTCTCTCTCTCTCTCTCTCTCTCTCTCTCTCTCTCTCTCTCTCTCTCTCTCTCTCTCTCTCTCTCTTTTGTGTGCAGGAATCCAAAGCCATTCTGACCCAGGCCAGGCATACCAGGACTGCATCTGCTCACCTGAGCTCCCACATAGACTCTGCTCTGCAACAGCTGGCTGAGCAGGAGATGCTAGCTGACACAGCCGCCTCCCACATCATCTCAGAGGTATACCTAACACAGACATGTGTGTGCATTTGAACAGCAGACGCTATGCTTGCTGATCTGTTCCTCCTGTGTGCACCTCAAAAGACTGTTTCTACTGTATGTCTTCTCATTTCCAGCCTGACGTGTCCCTGAGCAGCGTTATGGAAGACATGGAAGCAGCCAAGCTCCAGTTAAAGGCCTATTCTGCTACGCTAACCGAGCTAATCAGCAAGATTGGTAAGTCACCCCACCCCTTATAGATCATTTTCCCTGTTGGCACCTTTTTAGACTTCCATATCTCTAAAACTCGTAAATCTTCATTATATCTTAAATGTCAAATCACTAAAGAGCTCTTTGCTTTTTAATGCCTCATTTAACATGGGAATATTTCCCAGATTGGTGCCCCCATGGTAAAGTAAGAGTAACTGCCGTTCATGTTGTCCTGCAGCATTTTCCTTGTGGGTAAATATCAGTGTAGGAATAATTTAGTGGTAATAGTATCTGACCTATTCATTCAAACACAGTTCTTGTGTGTTTTGTACAATTTGTTGAATTAAGTATAATGACAGGGACCTGGCACACCGTGGCGCTTAAGTTAAGTTAACACGATTGAGAGCATAATGACCAAATCACTGTAATTAGGTCATCATGGCTGATGCCCCCACTTGAATCACTGATGTAGGACCGAGACGCTTACAAACCACCACCTACCAAAACTTCTGATGATTGCCTCTTTCTCCAACGGTCCTCTCTCTCTCTCTCTCTCTCTCTCTCTCTCTCTCTCTCTCTCTCTCTCTCTCTCTCTCTCTCTCTCTCTCTCTCTGCATGTCCCGGCCAGATGGGAACGTGCCGCTGGAGCGCTTCGACCGGATCTTGGACGAGACAGCGCGCCGCCTGAGCATGCTTCGCGGGAGCGTCGAGAGCCCGACGCTGGGATCGAAGATCCAGAAGCTGCAATTGGCCGCTAAGGAACAGCACAGCAGGATGTCCTTCATTGAGCAGGACTTACAGGAGATCAGGGAGGAGAGAGACAGTCTCAGGGACATCGCTTTAAACCTGCCTCAGTCATGCCCCCAGGCCACAGGTGCAGGTAAAGGCTAGATGCTGCAGACGACAGGCATTGGGGTCATAATAAAACAGCTGCACATCATAGAAGTCTGAGGATTTTGTTAATAAAAAGGGGCTGGGCCGTTTTTTTTTTTATTATTATTCCGCTTCAAAAAGGTCAGCCTTAAATTCTTTTCTTCTTCCGTCTGTTGCCCCGGGGTACGTTTTATTTTAACACGGATTTTGTTAATAACAGCGTCTACGGTCGTCTTTTTATTATTCTGCTTCAAAAAAAAAAAGAGTCAGTTATATCCTTAAATTCTTCCCTTTTTCAAGCTTTTGCCCCGAGATACATTTTATTTTACCACCTTGATACACTGTCTCTCTCACACACACTCCCACCAGAAGACCTGGACTTCTCCACTGTCTCCCATGATTTACGCCTAATCTCCTTCTCTTTTTTTTCCCTTAATTTCTTTCTCCCGCTCAACAACATCAGAACTTCCATTTCACCGTGAATAATAAGCAGCCGTTCTGAACTGCTGGAGTGGCCCTGTCAAGTTTAAAATAACGCTGATTTTCCTTTTGTGGGGGTAAGAGGTGAGTCTGAGTGCTCCTCCAGACTGACACATTCATTTACACTTGAGCTCTCTTTCATCAGCCCGGCTTAATTAACAATTAGTCCCCCTCGGCCTCAGTGGGGTTCAGGTCAGGCTTCAAGAGCACACAACCTGTGTTTGGGATTCTCACGGCGCCTACCTCTCTGTTTTTGTGGTAACTGTCAGATGGTCAACATTCCTTGTCTTGGGGTCACGGTCTCTGTCGCACTTTCTGACTGCTGAGGACCAAAATGTGAAAGCTAATTACCTTTGTATTGTGAATGTGACTCATGGAGTGATGGTTTACCGAAATACACTTTTTTTTTTTCTCCTGTTTTTTAATCATGTTGAATAAACTGATCAGGAATCAGATTTAGACAAATGGTCTCATCTACATCTACTTATAGTGTATAGAGTATGTAAAGCCTTCACATAGAAACCAATACAAAATAAAGCATACTTGAAAGGGCCATTTTGCATATTAATGTGTCTCATTTTTTTTAAACTGGACACTATTGGACAACACAGGATCTGCTCACAGCTGATTAAAAGCTTACATTTGTAGTTCAAGGAATTCTCAAAAAAAATAATAATAATAATAAATTAAATATTCAGCCCTTAGAAAATGTTCTTGCTGTTTGTGGTATTTCAAAAGATGGAATGTGGCAGAGCTCCACAGGGACATCAGAGTGTGATTAACATCTACTCGCTCACATTTTGTTTCATTTCCTTTTTTTTGGTACCAAACGGTTAATTCCATTAGTCTCGTCTGCGTTAAAACGGTGTCAACCTTTGTACGTAAACGAGCATGGAGTTGTCGCATATATGCTTCTTTTTTTTTTCTCTCTCTCTCTCCATGAGCCGAATAAGAAGATCCTTACCACTCTCATGTCTGCACTAAACGAGAAGCGACACCTTTTTGACTTTCTGCACCTCGAAAGCTCACTAATCAACATGTCACACCCTATTTGCTGAATCTGTAAAAAACACAGAAAGTGTAAAAAAAATCACAATTCTCCAGTGTTGTATCGCCTTAAACAAGATATAGCGTGTTAATTAGACTCTGAACATTTGTATAAATGCATCGTGTGGATGAATGCAGCTCAGAACGACAACGAGTCGAAGTAGTCATTTTCAGTCCGCTTAGCGGCAAAGCAGAGACGAGTGTCATTACCGCACGAAAATGAAATCCCAAAATTCAAGACCGGTGAGAGGTAATAAGGAGATGGAAAATGTCCTTAAAGCCGTTGCTTTATTAAAATACTCGTAGTCGTACTGTGGTGAATATTGAAGAAAGCCCAGACAACGTGAGTGTATCCATTCATAAAGCTGACGTTGTCTCGATTTATGGTCATTTCAGGTCCAGCTGAGTGGATGCATCACCTGCCTTTGAGTCATTTTGGCTCTACATATTCTAAATTTATAGAAATTGCGAGAAAGTCTGTTCACAACTCCACTGCAGCTGTGTTGTGGCTGTGGCACCGGGAAAAGGTTTCAGCAGATGTCTTTGAACTTGAACGATTAGTTCGATAATGAACAGTCATGTTGGAAGAGAAAGACTAAAATGTGTTTACCTGCACGCATCTCAGATCTGTTCTCATTAAAGGAGTTCAAAAGAGAAGAGAAGTGCAGAACAGTTCAAGAAGAGAAATGAGTGCGTCAGAAGAACTCTCACTTATTATGATCCCGCCTCTTTCAATGCTTACAGTAACAACAGTCCTCCAGCCTGTGATGTGCGTCTTCCCGCTGACTTTCAAACAGCATCTTTCATCTTTCATCTTTCATTCTTTGATGAACTCAAAGGTTGTTGAAAAGACAACAACAGTGTGTTTTGTCACATGTAAATTTCCCTAGAAAAAAATGATGCGTTTGGACAACAAAATTGAGTGTTAAAATGACAGACGCTAAAGAAATGTAGAGTGTGCAGCTCGTAGCTTTAGATAAACCTCAATGAAAACACAGACAGCAAGCGTGAATACATACTGTATACCGGCTGATTGAAGGAACAGTGTTTTAAGAGATTGTAGTAAAAAGTGTATTCAGGAAAATCCTAATCAGTAACATTTCTTCAGTCAATCCATGTGGAACACCTCCACCTATATGCAAGTTGTCTATCTCTGGTTTTGCCAAAAATAAAGTATGAAAGCTCATGTCCATAAAAGGGAATCGTCATGAGCAGAAAAAGTTAAGAGTTGGTCGAGTGATATTAAGCCGAGAGCCAAACAGAAACTGGCAGTGAACCATAGATGCTATTTGGCTATCCTGGTGTGTGTGTGTGTGTGTGTGTGTGAGTGTGTGTGTGTGTGTGTGTGTGTGTGTGTGTGTGTGTGTGTGTGTGGGGGAGGGGGGGTAATTACCAGCCGCTCCTTGACAGCCATAGGATGCATCAACCTTCACATTTCTCCCCTCGTTTGTCAAGGTGAACGCTGGCAGTCAGACAGCGTGTTGGATCTCTTTTCACACGGCTACCATGTGCTGAGGGTAGATTGCTAGAATGAAAAAAAAAAAAAAAAAAAGCCCTCGTACCTTCACGGGAAAAAAAGAAAAACATGTCTATGTCAATTTAGCTGTTTTTAAAAACCAACAGAAAACTGGTAATGCCACACAGAAGCCAAGATACCTGACATGGTCTGAGCAGGAAACGCAAGCGCAAATCATCAAAGACAGTCGCTGACACGCCCCCTACTGCGCCTCTCCTCCCACCTCACAGCCACTCATCAAACGAGTTAAGGAGAGGAAACTGTGTGTGAATATGTGTGTGACCCTAAAATATCTTTTCCACCCAAAAACCATGACATGCCCCATGTCAGAAAAATAAAAGAAAAAAGAAAAAGCAGAATCCAAGAGCCGCTGCTGTCTTCCTCGTCTCTGTTGTTTTCTCTGGTGTCGAGCATCAACACAGTGGCTGTGAGTGTGAGCCTGCTGTAAGTACGGACCGTAGATTAAAGGCTCACAACAACAGGAAAACTAAATGTCAGAGTCTGGAATATATATATAAAAAAAACTGCACGCATAACTGCGGAGGGATTTGTGTTGTGACTCACCTCTTCAAATCATGTAAACATATGCAAATGAATGCTTTTCAGTTGCCATCAATGTATTGTTTGTGTATAAAAACAGGAATGCGTTTTAAAGCCCGTCTCAGGTACGGTTCCCCTTCTTGCAGCTCGTTATCTGCCCCACAAGATTGTTTCGTTTTTTCATAACATTGAAAATATTACATGTTGCTTCATTTTACTGCAGAGCTGCAGTGAATCCCTCACGTTCAAAAAGTTCTGCACAGAATCCAAGATGTTCACATATGTGTGCTATTTATTAAAGCGAAGCCGAATGACACAGAATTACAAAAATCCTGAATATTCGTCCTTTAAATACAATAATTCTGTGTATTCCAGTGGTTCCACGAACGAGGGTAATGGAGGAGTCAGACTGAAAACAGATCTTCCTCTTGCATTGCAGCGCGTGGACTCATTCAAGTTGAAAGTATAAAGAAAAGGGCTCGGCATGATGAAATAAGTGTAACCTCATTTACAATCGCGTCTTGTGCCGAAGGTCCCGCTGCATTTCCCATTGATGATGAACACACTGAGAGTCCTGTTGGGAAATGTTAAGCTTTAACAGAGCTCAAATGAACTATGAAAGCTGGTGTGTGTGTGTGTGTGTGTGTGTGTGTGTGTGTGTGTGTGTGTGTGTGTGTGTGTGTGTGTGTGTGTGTGTGTGTGTGTGTCTGTCTGTCTTCAATGGAGAGGGATAATGTTAATAGAGAATCAAACAGAACATCATATGGTACCAAAATGATGCCACAGGTATGTGTAAAAGGCAGAAGCCCCACATAGATGATTGACAGGAAGGCTGACCAATATCTTGTGAATGTAGAGATTCTTTGGTGGCAGAGCAACCAGCTGTAAGCGTATGAAGTTGATAAAGAAATCGGGTTCAGTTTGATGATGCACACATTGAGTAGACACACTGTCAGTCATGTGGAGTCGCGTTTCTAGCCGCCTGCTAAACGTTAGTCCAGTTCTTCCCTTCCTTTTTAGCTCTGTTTTGGTCGCCACCAACTCCTGAGTTGAACATCTGTCAGAGCAGAAAACATCTGCCTGCTACATCTAGAAAACATTGAGAGCATTGAGAGTCAACCAAAACTGTGTCTGTGGGCCGTAAAAAAAACAAAAAACAACGAGCTGAAAGTCGCTAAAATGCACCGTGAAGCTGGACGAGCTGAGGGACACCTTTGACCTTTAAACGTCATTGACAATAAATTATTGATTAGTGCAGCTTTAAGATTAGCTATTCAAAAGAAATCCATAATAACTCAATAAAGTATCTCCTTAAGTTCTCTCAAGACACTTAATTTACAAGCAGTAAATGTATTATTATTTGGATGAAGAAAATATTTGAAATGAGCTTTCTCACGATTATAAAGCACTTTTGGAATAGATTTTCCTTTAGCCAGTCATCAGTATTCATCATAAATTAGAATATGAAACATTGAGAGGCTTTAAAAACACAAAAGTGGGGATAAGGAACACAGATTTACTGAATTCAATATCGCACGTTTCAGGCATTTCCATTACTCGTTCCCTCCCGGCTGGCCTGAGACCTGTTTTTAGGTCCCATAATTCTCCGGGAGGGCTGTCAAAGCTGTCATATGAATTCTGACTGTGGCACGTTTTTTTTTTTGTGTGTTATTCTTGGCTGGAGAAAAAATACATGCATTCAAATATTTGTTTGAAAGAAATGTCTCAGGTTGACTGCATGACGTGTCCTACCCTCTAATACAGGCAGGTAGACGAGGAAGCAGAGCTCCACACACTCGCCTTGCTGTTCAGCTCTGGATCACAGATGCATCGCTGCTCTTTGCCTCTTATCACATAGTTCCTCATTTATTTTTTACAGTTTCAACAGAATTCATTTTTAGCTCTGTGTGGTTAAATGTAACGGATATGGAAAAGGAAAAGGGTTTTTTTTTTCCTCTCTTATGGTAAAGCAGTCATGCAAATATAATTGTACTTGGGAGAGATTCACTTGCAGATAGCGACATGAAGTTTGGGAAATCTCAGAGGTGGAACATTTTTTTTTTTTTTTTTTTTTAGTCATGGTTCAGCCCGCTGTGTTAAGAGTGTCTGTACTCTAGAATACACTTAAATGTGTCCCAGAAACACAAGCACCTGCTGGGGAGAGATGAGGCACAGTCGTAGGCTAATTACAACATCCGTCACATGTGTGTTTGTGTGGCTAAGGAACGCTCGTTTACCGGCTCACCGTCCCTGCGGTGAGGATTGATTGTGATTGACATTTGGAAACAGGTGTGCGTCTTTATTTCCTTTCCGCGAGCGACTGTCAGATGACGCAGGTTCCCGCGTTAGGTGACATTCTGCTGAGGTCTGTGCTCGTGGATAAATGACGCGCGTGCGCTAAATGCAGACGTCGTCAGTATCTTGAACCGCTGATCTGTGGTTTTGTACATTGTGTGGAAGCTTGCGCCTGGTTTAGGTCACCCCATGTTTACCTGAGCAGATGGTACGACCCAGTTTAGGTGCGGCTGTTAAAGGTGGAATGCCAGCCAGCGGTTTGTAATTTAAGAGAAAGAGGAACGCTTGAAGGTGTGTGATTTCTCTTTACTTCACTTATAAGTTGTTTTTGTTTCACCTCCTCGGGTTTGTTTTAGGCATTTTGGTTCTTTTTCATTTAGAATTTCATAAAACTCTTCTTTTTTTTTTGCCTACAGTTGTTTTTTTTCCATCTTCCCTCTCTAAGTTTTCTTTTACCACACAACAACCTGCAAGCTTGTATTTGGGGTGTCAGTGCTACAAAATGAAGAACAGCTCTATAATCGCTGCCTGAGTTGTGACAACATGCAGCATTTGGTCAAATATGTCTCTGTGAATAAATACATAAACATGGAAAGAAGTTGGAACCTTTTTCAAACTAGTCAAATATATTTCTAGTGATATCCGGCCGCCATGCAGAGTGTGTTGGTTGTGACGAAACAATGACAGGAATAGAATTTTCCAATGATCGAAAAATGGAAAAACACCATTTGAAGACTGTAAAAGAATGGTGTGATTTATCCACCAAGCTCACTGCATTTTTCTGGGCTTGGAAAAGCTTATAAAACCATCCCAAGGACAGGTGTGTGTAATGCAAAATGTGATGGAGGAGCATTGAGTTCTGAGTCCCCATATATATCCAGTCTGCCTTGCAAATTGTCAAAGATAGAGTCAGCTCATAAACAACAATACACTTTTGGAAGTTGAGAGCGTATGAAACCTGAGAGAGTCGGAGGGAATGAAACCTGAAGCCAAGTTGTTTTTCTCTCCCGACAGGTAAGTGCAGTTTACCTTATCTAGCGTTTATTAGCTGGACTATTGCCGTCAAGGGAACTTGTATCGCCTCAATAACTCCACTTCTCTTGGAAAAAGAGCGGCGAAGGTCTGAGCCTGAAAAAGACAAAAAGCCCAACTGGTTCGTCATGCGTTTTACTCAACTAATAGATGTTTTCGTACAAGCGCTTCTTTTATGATTGAGGACTTTCTGTGTGCTGTCTTCTTTATTTAGTGCTGCGAAAAACTGAAAAACTGCCGGTCCGCAGAGCATACATGTCATTCAATAATGGGAATAAATAGAAATCTTTCTTATAACCATGAGACTGCAAAGAGCTTTAAATGTTATTCAGACAAGTATAGATTTGTCTCAACTTAAAGGGACAGGTACCACTAGGAGAGGAGATGTTTATTGTAATGTGACCATTTACAAGGTCCACTACAACCGTCTGGTACGGTACACAACCCTACAAAGGAATTGTTTGTATTTCACCATACAGTTGAAATAAAGCACCAGAGTGAATGGCTTTGACACGGCCTTTCTCTCGTCTCCTCCGCTCTGCAGCGACACGCCGCTCTCTCCAGCTGCTCGGCCACGCCGGGCAAATAAAGAAAAGATACACACGAGGTGAATAAAAAGTGTAACACCCACTTCAAACACCCCACTAATCCCTACACGCACTCAACCTTCACACAGTCCAAGTGTACCGCTGACACTTGGACACTGACATCGCCCACTCCAGCTTTTGCGGAACAGACTTCACAACCGGGGAGTAGCAGGAGACCGGAGAGGAGGGAGATTATTCACCAAGGGAAAATAAAGAGACGAGACTCCGCACCTGGCTGCGCTTTAGCCCGGCATATGTCCTTCTCCACAGACACAAGTGCTTTTAGAAAAACACAGTCTCCCGTCCAATCAGGTGGCGCCGTTGCATGCTGACGTCAACTGCTGAACATGGTCTACAAAGGATCCGTCCTCGTCTCCATCCCCCTGCTTGGAGGTCTGGATAGAATACACAATCACACGGGAGATGACACATGCCTGTGATTTTCAAAGGAAAACAGCAGTTTTATGTTCAATAAAATGTTGTTTTTTTTTGACACGATTTGTGAGCCCGAGATCCATCAAAGTGTTGAGGCAAATGATGACACCACAGAGCTCGTATATAGAGGGCTGCAGGGATGACGCGTCTTCGTAGGCAAGGATACGTCAATTAGGATCGACAAAACACCGATGGGATCTTTCCATTAGGTGTTTTGGATTCTTGCAAAACAAAAATAAGCTCTGTGGCAAAGAAAAATTCATGATACTGACATGTTTCGTTACAGAAATAACCACCACTTGAACTGTGAACACAATCGGCAGAAGTAAAAAGCTGATGCGTGTATATATATATATATATATATATATATATATATATACGATAAATTAACTTAATCGTGAATTATCCCACAATGCAATGCGGTAATGACGACTACGTTCAGGCAGAAAATGCCGGACGGCTCTGTAACGTCGGTGATGCTTTAATGTAAGAAGTATGAGATTTTGAATTTGTCTGAGGCTAAAGCTCCACGTCCTCACCGGCGGATGATCCGTGCAGAAGAGGTGTATCCTAAATTAAGAAGAAGTAGAGCGTTGCTCGTTAGACCCAAGCCTTGCATTGATTTGGCGAATAAGATTAGACTGTTATTTCATCCTGAGTGGGGCTGGCTGCTCGGCTGACACAGCCTGTTGATTGTGTTTTTAAAACAGCAGGATTATGTTTTCACTTAAGAACTAGCAGGTTCTAAAGTACGCTGTGTCCCCGCTAAGTAAAGTAGCTTGGTTACTACTGATTGCTGGTTCTGGTAATAAGTCGATTGGAACATTGTTGCAAATGGGAACGGTTCATTGGTTTAGAAGATTCTGGGTTGAGTCTACCTTGAGGACAGGTAGCAGGTGTTTTGAGGGGACCTTGCTCAATGAATCCTTTTTCTTTCTTTTGTGGGATTTCAGTTGTTTGTCTTATTATTCGTATTACAGGAGAAGGACAGACTCAAACATGTACCACTGGAAATAAACAGACGGAGGAAGCGACAGCTGAAGCTCTCATTCTGTCCTTTTATGACCATGCATGTTGATCTCGGTACAATAACAATCTTCAAAAGAACTGCAATAATAAAAAAAAAAGTCTTAGGGTTTGGCTGCCACCGTTGACCTATTTTTTCTTTGAATACATTGGACAGACATTGTGTTATGTCTCTTACATGTTGTGCTTTTCAAAAGAATAGATTTATATAAGCATACAAGGTCAACTTGGCCTTCGTACGGATGCAGATTGTGTCAACCCACTCCTTGATTACACACTACAAATAGTGTGTAATCAAGGTCACAAATAGAACAAATACTTTAATCTGAGCATGACTCACAATTAAGGCCATACAGAAAATGTTGCTAGATTGTTTATGGCACAGCGGTGCTCATTGTGGCCCCCAAGCTACAGGGGTCGATCTGTCCCTCGCCCCGGTGTGTTTATTCTGGACACAATTTTCTCCACAGCCTCCTCATCAGATACCAGTTCGCCTCAGGCGTCCGTAACAGCGGCTCGTGTTCCTGAAAACACTGCTCCCCGGGGGTCACCGAGGCGCACGCTCACCGGCTCCGCCGCGATACGGTTACAATTCAAGAAGCGACCCAACAAAAAGGTGCTTTATTCACAAGGAATTGTAAGAAGTCTGACCCCAGTCAAGGGCACCGGCTGCAGTAATACAGACTGCGTATGAAGTGCAGATGTTCGCAGGCAGCTGAGGCACACAGTAAAAACTCTCAATTTACCGCTCAATCTTAAATCTGATACTCGCCCCAGCAGCTTTGGGAAGTGACCGACTGATCGCGCTCGCGAGCAGATAAAATGAGATTCTTCCAGAGGGTGGCTGATTTCTCTCTGCTCGATGCGGGCGAGGGTCCAGCAGCAGCTTCCTCGCGAGTGTAATCTGATCAGGTAACAGAGGGCTTGTATTTATCACAAGTTTGGTGGCGCTCCATCGTCGCCATGTGTTCAGAACCACCCACAAAGACACAATCGCGTGCGGGGAAGTCCTGTCAAAAAGGCGGAAAAATGAGTTCTCTGAGGCAGAGATGGAACAAACTATTATTTATTCTTTAGTAGCTGACATAATGGGGTTTTCAGGGCCGTTGCCGTTATCGCTTTTACCTGCAAACGCATTAAGACAATGGTTGGATTAACGTTGTAATTGAGGTGTCAGACAATGACACCCTGCTGGCACGGTGAGGCTGATGCTGAAACGTTGATGTTTAGCAGGCATAATGTGCACCATTAGTATTGCCTGTTAGCATGCTAACATCTGCTAATTAGCACTGAAGACGGCTGAGCATTATTGGAATAGTTTTGCATGTATTGGACAAAACAATATAAATTTGAAGCGACCGTCATATTTTATTACGGCGTATCCTCAGGAGGACACGAACGTCAACAATATCCGACACCCAATGGACGTCAAAGCATTTCATGCAAAAACCGTAAAAGTCAACTTCATGGTGGCGAGAGAGAGGAAAAGTCAGAGGATCACTAAAGTGAGACGGAGAGATCGTCTGGGAACGATTTCATCATTCCAACAGTTGCTGAGAGATTTTCCCATCCGGACCAAAGCGGCAGAACCGACCAACCGACCGGGCCGACAGACATTACAGACCGTCCCTACTGTCCGAACCAGCACAGCTCAAGTTATTCAATAAGGGGGGAGCAAAAACATAATTTAGATTTGTTATGCTGTAATTACATGATCCAATCAAAGGTAAAGGTGATGAATATTGGTAACACTGATTATCAGTGCGAGGCAGTGCATCAGTCATCGTTTAGAAGTTAATTGCCATCTAATTAAACACACGAGGACTATGTGTTCGTTTCCTACATTGTTTACTGATAGTGAACGATTTAATGAGCTAATTATCGATGACGTGACATGAAGAAAGTTAACCTGATTATCTGTTTTTGTATTTACATCTGTTGAAGTAGTAGACCAGTCAGTTTGTCTTTAAAGTAACAATTTTGAGATCTCTGGCAAAAGTCTTCCTTCAACACTTTAGCTGTCGGGTCGGGAGCGATAAATAGGCCGATATATTATCAGAAGTGAAGTTGAGACTAATCTGTTAAATGCACAGGTTCAGTGTGTGTGTGTGTGTGTGTGTGTGTGTGTGTGTGTGTGTGTGTGTGTGTGTATGAGTAATATCTGAAAGGGTTTTGTCCTCTGTTCAGTCGTTTCATAATCTGGAAGACTTGATGTGGATTTTCAGATGTGATTTAGGGGAGAATTTCGTCGTATTTTCTGACATTCATCTTAGTAATCTCAGCAGCTCAGCAGGAAACTCAGTGAACTAAGTCTCGTACTCCATCAAGTGTGTATATATATATATATATATATATATATATATATATATATGCTGAAGCGTTGGGTAGCTGACTACTGCAGCAGTATCTGGCCTTTATACTCCTTATGATCAACAGCAGCTAAAATATGTTGTTTTATGTTTACCTCTTTGGCATCCAGCATACATAACATGGCATGAATCTACCTCAGCACCACACACACACACACACACACACACCTGTGTTACAAAGGCGGAGGACGTTTGTGTGGTTTTCATGTCATGAAGCCAGCAGTGTCAGCATCGTTTCCCCTCCTCCGTGCTCTGACTTCTTGTTGTGATTCCTCTTTGACCGACTTGTTGTTGCTCTCGAGCACATTTTCATAATTTTTTGGGACCGATCCTCTCAACGCTCTGCTTTTGAAATGATGCAGTGTAAACGTGGCTCCGCCGTCAGACAGGCGACGGCGGTGTGAGTCAATGCTGCCCTCGTGTGGTGTGTTTAGAGGCTCGGTATTTTGTTTTCGTCTGCCCGTGGGGGTCAGAGACTTGATTACGCTCGGTTGGGGTGTTTGGTTTATCTGCGCTCTGACGTATCTCACAGTCTGCTTCTGTGTTTTCTGCTACTGAACCAGCGTCTTATCTATCTTGGCGCCTCGTTTGGTTTCCAGCTCATCGGCTCGTCTGGATCTCCTGAATGATAGATGCTGCGACGTCCTCGTTCCCCTCTCGTCTCACCTCATCGTATGGGAAACGCATACTTTACATTTTCTCCTTCCTCTCACTTTCTAGATTCGGATGAAACCTTCTCTGACCTCAGTACCCTGTTCTCTGTTCGCTGAGGGCCGTGTCTCCCTCTTTGAGAAGGAGCTTGACACCCTCCAAGGATGTAATTACCCTTTTGACCCTTGACCTAATTCACTAACGATCTCCTTTTTTCATTCAGTGATTCTGAATTAACATGTCCCTCTGTACACGGTTTTGCAGCCTGCCCTAGTTTCATCTTCCCCCATCAAAAGTCTGATTGTCCTTAACCTGCATGACATCAAACTGCAGACAAAAATGTTCCACCTCCTCACACACAAACGCCCGTCGAAACCCAATTAGCCGGCTCTTGCTGAAACACCAGCCTGTTCACACTGCGGCCCTCACCTTCCGTCAACACTGAACCACCACATGTTCACTATTGACCCGGGGAATCTCTGGGGACTCTTAAAGAACAACAACGAGGAACATGTGAAACTCACCAGTTGTGAATCATTAAGACCCCCACACATACATGGAGTAGCCCACCTATAGACCTCCACACTTACTTTCTCTGTGGCACTCACACGTCCAAATTACATTTGTTCCAGTTGAAGATGTAAATCTTAAGAAATAGACACAGTTAAACAGCTGGACGCTGCAGTTGTTGAAGCTAATGTGAACACAAAACCTGATTAGAATCAGCATGCAGTATGAAACTGGGAGCTAACTTAATGGAGGTCTATCTGGCCGGCTTTTCTGATAAATATTAAACTGCCTTAATGTGGGATTTACCAATACAGTCGTGTTCTGCTAGTCAAACTGTTGGCAACATACTAAATATTCAAGTAGAAAACGTGCTGGCCACACATTTCTGAACGTCAACAGAAGCAGGAGAAAGCTCAAAAATCACTGGGAGGGCAACTTATTATCATTTAAACGTGTTTTGCAGTCGGTTCAATTTATCACCGGACCGTGGTCTTACTGAGGTCATGATTTATTTAAAACCAGCTGCCCTGTGATCTAGCACTGAATTAATGAATGTAAAAAAAAAAAAGTCTCATGATTAATATGATGCAGGCTAATCTCTTTAGCTGTTATTAAGGAAGACCAGTAGACCCTTTCATGTAAATCAAAAATGCAGCGTGTAAAAATGTCTCCTGGGATAAAGTACAATGCATTGTGGGAAACTGAATAAACCGGCTTTCAAGTCCACTCCCATCATAACACGTTTGGTTTTATGTAAATTCAGTGTAACGTGTGAATAAACATGTCTTCACGATCACCCGCAGACCCCCGGTTGTGCTAATATTACTCCTGAGTTATCACCATATGCAGATGACTGTCATCGAAATGAAGTGAGACTGCGCCTCTTAAAACAACATGCATGCCCTGAAACTGTGTTGGTACGAATCCCACCTCCTCTTGTGAGCGTCTGTATGTTCACAGCTACGTTCACACCCCTGACCTTCTTCCTCAACTTATTTCTCGACTTCAGCGCCTATAACAGAAGCTTTTAAAACGTGCAAATGCTTCCCATTGACCTGTTAATGTAAATGTGTGATTTCCTGATTATGTTGACATTTACTTCACACAGCAGCTAATGTTGCCTTGAGCTAAAACTGTCATTAAAATTGTTCATTTAAATCTAGTAAAAAGTAACTTACTGGACCGTAATGAACCACAACCCGGTGAATTAATGAATTTTCTCTCTGCTTGTCTAATGCTCCAGGATCAGTCATATAGTCCGACAGAGACCTGAGGTAACAGTAGATTTTAACTGAATTATATTAATAAAACAAACTGAAACGGAGTAACCCGGTGTGGTAAACATCTTTCATGTGCTGTAAAACGTTCCAACATGTTTTACAAATGTACACATGATGTTAACAGCCCATAGCTCTGCAGTAGTTACTCCTATAGTCACGTGTTTCACCAAAGAAAGAAAGATGATGAACCGCAGAAGTGCCCTCATAGAGGCTTTTACAATAAATGACCACAAGAGGGTGACAAACTACCTCTAAATTACTCCAACACAACTTGACTATATCATTGTATATTAATGGTATTGATAATATATCATTTATTTTATTGAAATGATACATTTAGTTAAAAAGAAATGGTGGAAAAATGCTGAAGAAGTTAACTGTGTTTGATTTGTGTTCTATCTACACACTGACCACTTTCAAAGTCTATTTTTAGATTCATTTCATGTCTGCAAATAATTGAAGAGTACAACACAGTAAGGCACCACAGTGTACATTACATTACAGTCATTTAGCAGATGCCTTTATCCAAAGCGACTTACAATTCAGTATCTATCTACACACCGTGTTAGGGAGCAATTTTTGGGGTTAAGTGTCTTGCTCAAGGACACATTGAGACTAGTGGAGCAGGACCCCTGACTGCACCCAGATGTGTTTTCGCTCCTGCTTGTAAGCTTCAGTTTGACGAATACATGAAACAAATGTAATGTTTACGTTGAATGGATTAATCCTACAGAACACATGCATGGTAGAATCCTTTTGTTACAGACTTTTCAGGTTAATGATATAGACACATCCACCACTCTGGGCTCATCAACAACTTTACACCACCAAGTGAAACCCCTTCAACAGCTGAGCGGCATTTTTATGTTTCTTAAAAAATGTATTTCAGATCTGGGAACGGTTTGTACTCATGTGGTCCAGTCCAGCCTAACCAGACAGCTGGAGACAAACAACATCAGGAAGACAAACTTAATCCTCATTCTAGCATTTCATCTGCAAAGTTAAGACAATTATTTCACACACACTTTAAATAACAAATGATTTAGATAGAATGAAAAATAAACACTATATATTCATAATTCCAGAGTATTCTAATGTATTCTATTATATCACAGAGAAGAAGCTTTATAGCTTAAATAATTTAGCTCTTTGAAATCAGGGACTGAAAGATAAATAATGCATCTTCATGTGTTGTCATGCTGATGACATTTTATTTTTGCTGGGATGAATAAGGTATTAGATATGGTATTGTGGGACACATTGTTTAATTGGCTATCATGATGAAAATACATGGTGGGCCCATTAAAACACTAATGAATTCTATTGATGTTAGAGTTTTGAGCGTCTGCTCTTCCTATCAAAGGCGTGAATGCACTTTAAAGAGGTCTGTCATGCTTTGTTCGTCAACGAGGATTTGAATGGCGCTGTATAGTCATGAAATCATTCCAAAAATGATTTGGAAAATTTCCTCCAGTAAACAATATGAATCCCCCAAAGTGCTTTTGCTGCATGAGCCAAGTGTGTATTTATGAGGCTGAAATGACATAACATTAAGAGGCACAAAGCCTCATCTGGGGCATAATGTTTTCATTACCCAATTATATGGAGACGAGGAAACACTTTGGACAAAGACAATGTGAATCATCTGCATTGCAATGCGATGATGAATGTCAAAAACAGGCTTTTTAATTGCGGATTGAAACACTTTGGTTGGAGGATGGATACGAGCTATGCGGCTGTCTTACTGTTATTGCTTTGAAATATAACTCTGCTCACTGAAAATGATGTAATTCGTTGGAACGTACACGCTCCTGTTCGCGGTCGATTCGGTCTGTTTGCTTTTCTGCCGAACTGTGCCCGCCCACCGAGACTGGTGGAAGCATTATTGCGCACATTTTATTACCCGCCGACAATCGCATCCGCACCTTTCTCAGACTTTGTACATGCATGGATGTCACGCCGTGCAATCATGGTTGAGAAATGGTTGCGTGGGAGAGACACTGTGAGGACTTGAAATGGTGCAACGTCACGTTACAATGACAATGTCCAAAACATATGAAGTAGCCTACAGTTGTGGGTGAATATTTGCACGTTTTACTCCCTGATTTAAACGTCTTCCAGCCTCTTTCGTCACAAAACGTGATGTAATTCCAAATAATCTATTTACTCGTTTTTTGTCAAAACAACTCCAATGACAAAATGAAATGTGTCATTAATACATTTATGTAATATACGTTTTTATGTTTAATCTTTAATCCTTAATGTGTTTGGAGTAAATGTAATACCCCAGGCTGAACAACACGTGCGTCCTCTTTGTTTACCTTTTTTCTTTTACGTCACCATGCTTCCACTGGTAACCCCGTGTTTAACGTCACATTGCTATGCATTGTGGGTAATTCCCTTGGGCAAAAGAAAAAGTCTGCAGAAATGCGGATTTACCGAAAGGGTTCATAAAGGTCTTAACGCGTCTGCGAGAGAGTCCTCAAACACTCGGTGATTTGACAGTGGGACAGAACCCAAAACCTCGTCCCCAAACCAAGTCCGGGCGCCTTGGAGGTTCTGGTTTTTTGGGGCTATTGTCTGAATAACAGCAGCATTACGTGCAGTCTTCCTCATCCACCACGTGATGGTAAGAGCGAGTAAGAGGCGTCCCAGTTTACTCCGATAGCGTCGTTCATCACTGATGAGGACAGATACTACGTGATACATACTGATACCGGAATGTGGATGCGTCCGCTTTCAAAATAAGAGCTTGGGGGGAAAAAAGCACAAATTAGTTTTGTCCATTGTGGCAACTGCATCTCAACCTGAGGTGTGATTGAAAGGTCTTGCTAAAAGATTATATTGTATATGTATATATGCATATATTTATATATATTATTGTGGAAACCGTAAATCAGCCACAGTGTGCATGAAGCTAATGTGGGATTGAAAGTTCATATATAATATTGCAATATTTATATATGTATATATATTCAACTGTATGGTTATTTATATCTTACAATTACATCCACACTATTCTCAGACTGTTACATATAACACTGCATTGTTCTTGAAACTGTATATTGTTATTAAGATCAATTTAAGACAGGATTTGTGAAGCGGGGGGGGTGAATAGTTTATTTTGAAAAGATTGACCGGATGCTCCTCCTCTAACTGCCTCCGCCTTGACACCGGTACCTAGTGACCCGCTCAGCCCGGTCCCTTAAAGAGAGGAGTATCGCCCCGGCGGACAGTTGCGGTAGCCTTCTGGCTCGAATATTTGTCTTTCTCTGGATCTACACCGCGCGCGCAACATTCCGGGATGCCTTCAAACGTTCAAGGTAACAATACACAACACAGCCCAGGCGGACTGCTTTGTCTCGGGCATCTTCTGCATGTCTCGCAGCGAGCTACAAAGCGTTGGGTCTTTACAACGGAGCATCAGCAGGCCAAGCTAAACCGACGTCGGTGTTAACCAGCTCTCTGTTAACAATAACCTGCTCTTCTCTCTTTGCTCAGGAGGGAAAGCCTTCGGTCTGCTAAAGGAGCAGCAAAGGTCGAAATTGGAAGAAATAAACAAGGTACGCATGCTCTCTCCCTTTTTATTTACCGTTTATCCGCGTGCATCTAACGGGCACCTCACGGGGAATTTGAATCCATGGAGCACGCAGACACACACACACACACACACACACACACACACACACACACACACACACACACACACACTTGACTTGGCATTGGCCTTGTTTTGTGAAGCGTGATTCAAGACAGTGAGGTGCGTCTGTCCCCCCCCCCCCGGTAGATTTGTGAATAATGCATGAATTCCCTGAACGCAACACGCATTTAATGGAAGTCGCCATAGCGATGCGTTTGTATTGATTTGTGTCTCGTGGTGGCACTTGTTGAACGGCTGCATGCTGTCACATAGGATTCTCCTCCTGACCCGGTTCGTGCGTAAAAGAACCCAAACGCATTTGAAGCGTGTGTCGTGTGGCTCCTCTTCCCGGTGCTTCGTGCTCTTTTGTCTCACACCGGGCCTCGCCCTGTCAGATAACTATGAAGTAACGTCAGGTCCAAAGATTAACGACGTGTCCGCGTATATAATCTCCTGTTTCCCTCCTTTTACTTTCGCTCTCGCATGGAAACCAGGTCGCGGCAAGAGGGCAGCCTGGAGCGCCTGTTCTGTGCGCAGACGCAAACCCACTCTTGTTCCTTCATGAGATTTCTGCGTTTTATTTGTTTATTAAATCCCTCATTTGTTCATTAGAGAAACAACCCCTTAATTCCTAAACGGATACATCTAAACAACGCCAGTTGTACTGTCATAAAATCCTGATCATAAAGTCAAATAATCGATTAGTCGACCAAAATTCACTCCAGCTCCTCCAATGTGATGCTTATTTAGTATAGGCCTAATATTATAAAGAATATCTTTGGGACTAAACAAGCCATCAGAAGACATTTTATCCACCAAAACACAAAATAAAAGCTATTTGCTAATCATTTCATAATGATTAGACGTGTTCGCTGCAGCCCTACAGTACAGCACTAGCTGGAGGAGACCTCTGTGTTGTGACCCGTTCAAGTACACTTGCATACATTTAGGATACACTGTGACTGTGAGAGGACATTCCTGCGAGGGTGGGAGTTCCTGTGTGTGTGTGTGTGTGTGTGTGTGTGTGTGTGTGTGTGTGTGTGTGTGTGTGTGTGTGTGTGTGTGTGTGTGTGTGTGTGTGAGAGAGAGATCCAGCAGTGCTGAGTCAGGCGTCCCTGATGAGCATCCAGCTGTGGTGTTTCTCCTCTTCACCCTCTCCTTTTTGAAGCTCCACAAAGGTCAACGCACGCAAGAGGACGACCTGACTCTCTCCCCTCTCCCACACGGCAGATTGCGTCATTATGATTTAATTTGAAAAAGCTCCCTTCAGGCTCCTTTTCCTTTTTTTTACACCCTTGTGGGGTGTTCCACTTAATGAACACAGTGATAAGTAATGTGACTGCAGCGGGAAGAACACAATCGGTTTAATGTACTCCGTGCACTAATTTGGGCTTCTTTCCTCTTTAATTGTGAAACACTGCTGGAGCTTTTTTTTTGGGACGCAAGGTTTAAAAAAAAAATGGGCTCTGATTTGATTTTAGGGGTTTCAGTCAAACTCGTAAAACTTGTTTTGTTTTTTTTCCCCCTGATCACCTTCAGTTTGTTCACCCCTCTTCCTCCTTATCAGGAATACCTGGAAGACCAGAAATACCGGGATGAAGAGGACCTGCCCGAAAAACTGGAAGGGCTCAAAAGTAAGCAAATCCAAATCCATCAGTATCTGTCCGGGTGTGGCTGTCTTCTTTGTGAGGGTGTGTTCCTCTTCTCTGTCTTTTGTCCCTGTATATTTGTTTGTTTGTCATCTGCACACACACACACACACACACACACACACACACACACACACACACACACACACACACACACACACACACACACACACACATGCAGCGTTTTGTGTTTTTCTCTGTGGGAAAGACAGACTGCTGAGATTCCAAAGAGGGTTTGCAAGGCCAAGTCCTCGGAGGGCTTGCAGGAATGTGCCTGGGGGGGGGCGTTCCTCCGCTTGTTGTTTCAATATTCAGAAGAACGCTGGGTAAACTCATGGCTTCTGGGAATAGAATACATTCACTGCTACTAGGAGCTGATTGCGGGAACAAAATGGCACGATTTGCCAAAGACCTCCTCCCCGTGGCTCTGATATGGCACACGTGTGCTCTGGGTGTATGTGGAGTCATTTGTTTTCTGCCGATGTGACTTTTCCAGACGGAATAGCATAAGGCTGTTCACTGGGATAGGGGGCAGGAGAAACGTGCTCCGGTGTCCTACTTCCAGTCTCTGCTCGCTGGAGGAAATGGAGCAGCGATACATAAACAGAGAGGGGACCCGACACCCAGGTCCTCAGAGGATCTCTGTTTTAGTCCATCCTTCTGGTTCCATACTGTCCCGGTGACCCAGAGGTCAGCATCTAACCCAACCAGATCACATCAATGCTGCTGCAGTATTTCTATTATTCAAACTGTTATCTTCTGTCTTTTAATAGTTATTATATGCCAGATGCTTGTCACCATTTGTCAATAAAACAACTATAATAGACTAGTTTATAGTGGATATTAAATGAAACTATATTTAATATAATTACACTGAGACGCAGGGTTTTTATGGTGGATGCGCTCCACCTCATCTGACATACAGAGCGCCAAGTATTACTTTTCTTTTTATGAAATATGATAGTCGGCTTATTAAATTTGCATTCAGGAAATATCGGCAGAACAAGAAAGCCTCCCTTTATTCCCCCAGCTTGGCTTCTAATCACACTGGATAAATACCCGACATCAGCACTTTTAAACAAACAGCATATAGCGTCTCTTTTTAAACCAGCTGTATTGATCAATATTAATATGAGACTTTATTGAGACGTGGCTGTCACTCTCAGCAGGTGATCGATCACATCGTAGATACAGACAGCGCCGCGCACGTCTAGATGAGTGATGATTATGGGGGTTATTATTCTTGGAGTCTTTCTGCCTTTTAACACATCGGTTCTTCTGATGATGTCATGCGTTTGTGTGTGGAAGGGTCGGAATGAGAATTACATAGTTACTCCTGTTGCTGCAGTCGGTGTGAAATCAGTGTCGACGGCGTCGTATCATTTACTTATGTGTTGCCCAAAGTAGCAGCTAGTCATCGTCCATCGCAAATATTTAATCAGGACGGTTGTTTTCATAGTGGAAAAGCCTCCAAAGTGACTGGTAGTCAAACTCGGCATCTTAAATCAAACTGAAATCACTGACTTCTTTATGACGGTCAAAGAGAAGCAGAAAATACTTCATAATCGTGGCCGAAGAGATGTCTGGTTGATAAATCGACGGCTCTGTCACTTTGTCACATCCGCTGCTGAAGGAATGTGGGTCAGGAGGAGACACTGAAGGAGGTTTTGTTCAGCGGAGCCATTTTCTGTGGCTGCAGATGATCAGCAGGCCGCTCTACGACAAGTGGTCCACTCGTGTGTGTGTGTGTGTGTGTGTGTGTGTGTGTGTGTGTGTGTGTGTGTGTGTGTGTGTGTGTGTGTGTGTGTGTGTGTGTGTGTGTGTGTGTGTGTGTGTGTGTGTGTGTGTGTGTGTGTGTGTGTGTGTGGGCCCCCCTTCTCAGAGTTTATAAACAGGGTTAGCATTGTCCTGTCCCGTTCCCCATGGGTTCACACAGTCAACACAGTCCCCTCTCTCTCCCTCCACACACACACACACACACACACACACACACACACAGAGCTTCCAGTGTGGGACAGAAATAGCAAGTGTAATCTGAGCAAAGTGTTCTTCTGGACAAAAGAGTGGTGAAATTTAGGGAGACGCAGGGAAATGTCATGTATTTGGTTTTTCAGAGCGTGAAGCCGCTTCAGCAGCATGTTAACAATGAGCTTTAACACACCAGGACCGTTCTAGTGCTCATCGACCCGAGAAGCCCCCGATCGGATTTTAGTCAGAAATCACCCCCCATCTCTGTAGTCACAGTACACAGACTGATGGGGGATAAGAGCATGGTAGAGTGTAAACGCTCCCAAACCAAGTTATTCCCTTTTTAAGATGACCTGCTGATCTAACAGCTGAAACTGAATACTAAGCAGTTACTTACCAGGAGTTCTAGGTATGGGCTCTGTCCCGAGAGCGTCGGGGATTTTGTCGGCATGTTTTCAGGCTAGAAGGACCAGATGTCATTTGAGGGAACGTCTTCACAGTTTTCAGCCCGAGCGCCTCTGTTGTCCTCCCTGACTGCCGTGTTTTTGAACTTTTTAAGTTCTCCGTTGACCTTCTGACCCTCTCGCTTTAATCCGTCTCAGACGTCAACCTCACTCAGCTGCCCTCCGCCTGCTTTCCTCTGAGACATTCAAAACACACACACACACACACCCGACACACCCGACACACCTGTCATCATCAGCTGTTTGTGTCTGTCCTTTTTTTTTTTGCCAGCTCAGCTGTTAGCGGAGTGTAAGACAGCTCACTGGACAGCGGTTGTTAACACACAGTTTTACTGTCTGCAAGATGCCAGCTGGGGGTTGGTGTTTGTTGAAATGTTGTTCTTGGTGTGTGTGTGTGTGTGTGTGTGTGTGTGTGTGTGTGTGTGTGTGTGTGTGTGTGTGTGTGTGTGTGTGTGTGTGTGTGTGTGTGTGTGTGTGTGTGTGTGTGTGTGTGTGTGTGTGTGTGAGAGAGTGTGTGTGTGAGAGCCGTTTAGTAATGATCTCTTGTGTGTGTTTGTTTTGCAGATAAATATTCCGAGTTTGACCTGAATGACCAAGGAGAGATTGGTGAGTAATGGTTGCACTAAAACACCAACTGTCATCCGGCCCATGAGCAGCGTCGACCCGAGGGAGCAGTAATTAATACCGTGTGTATTGTCTGACCGGTGTGAGCTCAGGGCTTGATCGGGCTCCTGTGTCGTGTTTTGAGTCTCGTCCGTAAAGTGAGACCACACTGTACGCCGGTGGGAAAGCTCTCGGAGCAGATGTGAGGCGGACCGCGGCGTCGGGAGTCCGACCGCAGAGATATAGCGTCTGTCTGCAGGGCCTGAAAGAAGCTGCTGATTGTCCTTCTTATGTCAACCTGTGTGTTGTTTTTAGCCACGTTAGCGGCTAACAAAAAACAGATGGTGACGGCCCAATCTGAAATATCTCAACTACAGAATGGATTACATCGACATTTGGTGCAGATGTCCATGATGTCCAGAGGACGAATGTGGTGATCGCCTACATTTTCATCAAGTGCTTTAGAATAGGACCAGATCTAGGTGGACTAATACCAGATCTGGGTAGAAGAGGACCAGATTTTCAAGGAAATATGGTTAAAAAGGCGTTTTTGGTAGGATCATATTTAGGTGATTTCTTGTAACATTTCGGGATAAAATGCCTGGACTAAAAACTCTTCTTCGAGGGACATGGCAGACTTTATTAGTTATTATGAAGTCAATAAAAATCAGAGCCCGGTGGACAGTATCCAGAGCTGTCTTATAGACTTAAAGACCTTTTCTGCACATGTGTCGGAGGGACCCTTTTTTAAAAAAATGCAGACTTGAATACATAAAAATGATTCGTATTCTCTCAACTAAGCGCGGATCTGCTTTGTCACCTGCGCCTTCTCTCAGATATGATGGGTCTGAAGCGCATGATGGAGAAGCTGGGGGTCCCCAAGACCCACCTGGAGTTGAAAAAGATGATCGTGGAGGTGACGGGCGGCAGCAGCAGCAACACCATCGACTACAGGGACTTTGTCAAGATGATGCTGGGCAAGCGCTCAGCCGTGCTCAAACTGTAAGTAGACGTGTGTGTGTGTGTGTGTGTGTGTGTGTGTGTGTGTGTGTGTGTGTGTGTGTGTGTGTGTGTGTGTGTGTGTGTGTGTGTGTGTGTGTGTGTGTGTGTGTGTGTGTGTGTGTGTGAGAGAGAGAGAGAGAGAGAGAGAGAGAGAGAGAGAGAGAGAGAGAGAGAGTGTGTGTGTGTGAGATGATGATGATTTTACATCCATGCAGAGTGAGTTGTGTCTATAAACCGTCTGCTGGTTCATCGTGCCGTGTCAGCCTTTTTGTCCCATCCTCCAGACATGACTAGCAAGGATGTCACCGCCCACATGCTACATTAGTCGTTATCTCCACGGCAACAGAACCCATTTATGTAAGCCTATCCATAGTCGGCCCATCCTTATCCTGAGCCGGGATCATGTGCTTAGGTAACTGATTATAGGCTGATTAACCACTGACAGTCACGCGGGACCGGCAAAGACACCACATGGGAGTCTGCCAGTGAAATGCTTTTACAATACTTATTATTTCTGTCGGTGGTCCTCCGGTGGATACGTTCCCTGTTGTTCTGGACCGTGTCCGTGTTTGCAGCGTGAGTCAGACTGCAGGAGAACGAGCGCGTCTGCTGCTGCATGTCAGCTCCGCTGGACTAAACTGGCTGGACCCTTTTTTTTATTTTTTATTTTTTTTTAGTAGACAAATCCTCATAATCCCCGAAAAAACACCAAGCAGAGGAAATGCATAACTTTTTCTCCTTTTGTCCTCAACCATTTTTCAAAAAAACGTGTATCCCATAATCCCACACCGGCTATTTATAAAGGACCTCATTATCATCATATGTCCCAATAATGTAACATAGACATATTTGTCCACTTGGTAGCATTCTAGTGAGAAAGTATAACCGAAAAGAGAAGGGAGACATTGGTCTCAGGGTGTAGGTTACCTACATGGAGTATCTTGCTGTTTCTACTGCTCCTCCTCTCTCTCTCTCTCTGATGGCTGCGAAGGTCTACAACGCCTCTCTTGTGCTCTGCTGTTTTTGTCTCTAAAGGGAGGAACGAGGGGAGGGGGTGTGGGGGGGTAGTTGAGGGTACAATGAGCTCTAGAATAGTGTTATTCAAAGCTCTTGGCACAACAACAATTGATGTGGTTACAATCGGAGGAAAATGATTGAGGTCACGCTCCACAAGTCGGGCCCAGTTTGGGGAAAGTTAGAGCAACGCTCAGCCGCTCTAGTGTGTTTCACCCAACATGTTAAACTCCAGATGAGCCTTACAGATTCTACACTTTGTCCCAGCGATCGGTCAACAAGCGGCAACAGTTGTGAGGGATCTTTACTACAAAAATTCCAGATCAGCATATTATGGCAATATGCTGAAATGGAGACGGTCCCAAACGTTCCAGTCCCACAGTGAATGAACGGGACGTTTGCCTTGCCGTCGGATCAGTAGGAGGCGAGCGTTCAGGTGTGATCTGGAGTCGCTGAGTGTAGTGGAGCTTTGCAGAGTTTTCCAAAAAAGGAAATTAAAGACGGGCATTCTGTGCTCTGAATAGCTGCCGTCAGATCGCTCACTCTGCAGTGTACAGTCTGAAACCACTATTCCCCCTCTCTCCCCTTTTGTGGCTTCCTTCGTTCCTTTCCTTTCACTTGCGGCTCAGCCAGCTCATGCCCCGTCTGTAACCGCGGCTCTCTGAATCCTCCAGGAGCCGATTATCCCTCCTCACTCACACATTCCTGCTGGTGTTGTTTCTACTTTTCCTCTTCACCTCCTTCACACTCTATTACAACCTTCTGTCTTCCTAATTTACGTCCACATTTCACTTTCTTTATGCCTCTCTCAGCGTCAAACTACGTCTCCCTGCCTCTTAAATTCATTTATTTTGATAATTGATCCGTCATTAATGTAATCTGTCAAGCAAAAGTTCCCATTTGAAAATTATAACAGGTATTATTTTATTTTCTGCCTTTTTATGGACTAAAGAATGAGTCTATGATGGTGGAAATATTCTGTAGATGAAGTAATAAACTTTAGTTAACACCATTATTTCAATTCTCTCTCTCTCTCTCTCTCTCTCTCTCTCTCTCTCTCTCTCTCTCTCTCTCTCTCTCTCTCTCTACCTCTCTCTCTACCCCTCTCTCTCTACCTCTCTCTACCTCTACCCCTTTCTCTCTCTACCTCCACCTCTCTCTCTCTCTCTCTCTCTACCTCTCTCTCTCTCTCTCTCTCTACCTCTCTCTCTACCCCTCTCTCTCTACCTCTCTCTCTCTACCTCTACCCCTTTCTCTCTCTACCTCCACCTCTCTCTCTCTCTCTACCTCTCTCTCTCTCTCTACCTCTCTCTCTCTCTCCACAGAGTCTTGGTCTTCGAGGACAAAGCCAACGGCGCTGCCTGTAAACCAGACGGACCCCCTCCAAAGCGGGACATTTCTAGCCTGCCCTAGCCGTCGACGTGGGCCTCCGGTGGAGTGTTGTGTTAGTGTGGGACCAGTGATTTGGTGATTTGAGGATGTCATTTTGTGGCGTATATACGGTGTGTGCAAGCTGTTTGTCAATTTGGAAGTCTGAGCCCACAACCCACTAAATGATGTTTGACTGGGAATCTTATCATTCATCTTTTTTTCCCCCTTTTTAATTGAAATGTAGCATTAGTAGTTGTACTCGTGATCTGGTTGATAAATGACCTTTTTGTTGTAAGTGTTTCATGGATATATTTTAAGGGAAGACTCCAGACTACAGAGGTTGCTTTTCCTTCCTCGTTTCTTTTTTTTTTTTTTTGGGGGGGGGGGGGGGGGGGGGGGTTGTTGAAGCGAGAGTAGGATGCTTTTGGAAGAAGCACAAGGAAAAGAAGCAGCTTTCCCAACACATTTTTGCACTGTCCTCCGTGGTCTTGGATGAAGTCCTGTCTGGCTGATCTCGGGTCAGCGTGTCGCTTTTAGATCAGGTGTCAGAGATTACAGGCCCGGCTCCCCCTTTTTTTGGGGTCAAAGTCATCCGCCCCTCGGAGCTGAAAAACTGATCTGGAATCAGTAGGTAATCCAGGCCACTTTTGTGATCTAATAATATTTTTGTAGATGACTGTACTGCTATGCGTTTTTTTTTTTTTTTTTTTTTTAATATTCCTCTCTCGGCTAGTGTGAGCGAATAAGAGATCATGTTGACCATGGGGCGTTCAGGTTCAGTGTGCGGCTCGAACCGCAAACCTGTTTTCTTCTGTTGTTTTTCGATCTGTAAGGTGAAGCACATGTTCATTCTGGAGGGAGTGTGATTTTAAACGGGCAGACAAGAGTAACAAATGTACATAATATACTCCAACACAGTACAATCATATTCTTTCCAAGTGCCTCAACATGCAGATGCTGTAGAACTTCAACACACCGATTGACAAAAGGAGGGAGTACACACACACACACACACACACACACACACACACACACACACACACACACACACACGTGTGAACAATGTTCTGTGTTGAGACAGTTTTGATGACGTTTGTTGAATTATATTGATATGGTGTTTCCACAACATTCTGAGTTTCTCAAATGTTGAATTTTTTTGAAATGTTGAATTTTTTTCCCTTTTTATTAACATTATCATTTGTTTTGTGTTGGTTTATGTCACAGCGAGCGTTTAACACACGCGTGTTATTAGTTTCTAACCATCCCTCTCTGTTGACCTGCGTTCATCGTTCTGTGAATTCTGTTATCTGTGCCTCACTGTCGCTGTAACTCACGCTACTTACTGTGAATCTGGTACTCGTTAGTGTTTTCGATCCACCTAACGTGTTTTTTAAACTATTCTTTGTTTTCAGTCCGATGGGTGTATTACATCTTTTAATGTTGTTGACATGCACATTGTTTGCAGACACCAAAGGAATTAAAATTATTCTTACACTGGCCTGTTAAGTTTTGAACTGTTCATTGCTGTAATGGAGATCTCTTTCAACCTCTTCAACTCCGTTTTACTTTGAGTGAAAAACCAGTTCAATACGTATAAGAATAGTGTTTATCTGCAGTATTATTTTTTTGGGTGGGGTGGCCTTCCACAGGTTTAGGGAAGAATCCAGGTGTTGTAAAAAGACACACATTGCAACACGTGTTTGGCTTTCAGTGCTGATACATGTAAAGGTGAACACCTGGACTTTTATCAGTTATGTTTTTGGGGTAAATCTCATTCTCAGTTTTCATGATTATCTCCCAGTTCGTTCCCAGGAAGAGAGAAATCGTGTGTGAATCTTTGGCTGACAACGGTTCGCTTCCGTTTCGTTCCGTATCCTTTCCTCGTTCACTTTTCCTTGTTTGCTCCGTGTGCGTGCAGCTGCATCCCGAGCAATAACATGTTTTCAATAAAAAGGTCAATAGCTGCTCCTCTAGTGCACACAGTCACTTGTTTGGTTTTGTTTAATTGTCTGTATATAAAGGCCGTCTATCGTCCATGTCGTTGGGAGAGCAGGTGAGTAGTGTATGCATACTTTAATAAGCACGTTAACGGGAGGATTCAGCAGGATTGTTCTACGCACCTCTGTAATATCCCTCCCTTCCCTCTCTGGTTTGATCTCTATGTCCTCAGTCAGTCTGCTTCAGGCATGTGTTCAGCAGATTTTAGCATTTTCACATAATTTGTTCTCGTCACGTTTTAATTTACCTTGATTAATTGTTGTCGAGTCAAGTATTCTAAAGGTGTCATTCTGTATTGATGGTTAATTAATGGTCCACGGCTGACATTGAAATAATGAACGCAACGCTGCAGTGCATCTGCTGCCATCTACTGGTCAGTCTACGTCATGACATGAGAGAGACGTTTGGTGATAGACGCTCTTTAAACTGGAGGTTTAACGATCATCATCAACACATAATGCAGTAGCAACTGTCAAGTGTAATCGAGGCCCATTGTAGAATGCATATTTGCATGCGTCCAAGCAAATTGTTAAGTATTAACATAAAGCACTACATTACAGCTAAAGTACTACACACTGAGTTACACACAAAAACTTTGGTTTGTACTTTTGTTAAAGAAAATTAGGCTATACATTTACACTTTTTACACTTGCAAATAAGAATTTTGTTTATTATGAAGATTTGTTCAAGTGGAGTTGTCTTTTTTTTTTGATAAGTTGTATACAATGTCTTGAATGACCCACATGAACTGTAACACCCCATTTAACTTGGACCTACTTCCTTAAACTAAATTACATTACATTACGGCCATTTAGCAGACGCTTTTATCCAAAGCGACTTACAATTCAGTATCTATCTACACACCGTAGACGCAGCTACGGGAGCAATTTTGGGATTAAGTGTCTTGCTCAAGGACACATTGACATGAGACTAGTAGAGCAGGAGCCTGGAATCGAACCACCGACCCTCTGCTCTCCACTTAGCCACGGTCACCCCATAAATAAAACATTATTTTATTTTTTTTACAGTGACATGTAGCAGAGCCCATATACAGTCACGTTAAATAAATAGCCCCTGGTTCACTGTCAAAGAGCACCTCTTCTTCTCCTCTCATTCACAAGGACGGCTGACCAGAATCGCGATTGACAAATTGCGCCTGTAGGATTGACGAGTTACCACAAGATGTCGCTGCTGAGGAGACTTTGGGTGATATCGCATCTGTAGGTTTCTGATCAGCCGTTTACTGGCCCTCACTACCTCAAATTCCCAGCCTGATAAATAAGAACAGAAAGAGAACTAACCACACCTGACTATATGTACTGCGCTGTATTGGTGTTAATGGGACTTATTGAGTTCTAAAATGACCAAAAACCAAGTGTCACTGACAAGGACTTTTGGTACTAACTGTAAATTCCTAGCAGACCTCTCTGGGGAGTCATGGGAACTATTCACCAGGCCATGCTTTCTTTGATAATCACTGACTGACAGAGTGAAACCCGTATTTGTTTGCAAAAAAACAATAAAGATATTTGCTTATTTGGGATATCCTTTTTTTAAGTGCATTACAGTCTGCTGTGCTTCGCCGTGCTTTGGGGTGTGATTTGGGATGCTTTGAGGGTGTTTGGTCATGCATCACTGTCACTAAGCGGCTCTATCCTGACAAAGCTCATTGTTATTCTCACGGCGTCTCATTCTCAGCCTTCCAGGTCATGAAATACAGTATAAGTGGCTCCGTCCAAACTCAAGCGCCATCAATGAGGCTGTACGCAGCAATGTCCAGCTGCCTTTGACTTCACAACTCACAAGAAGATCAACTTGTTTCAGTGTTTCATTTCCATCTTCATAACTTTAATGACCAGAATTGTCTTAGTTAGTATAACTTCCATGAATAATGAAGTGGTGGTAATCTCAGTCTCTGGAGGAAGGTGAGTGTCCTCACTTCTCTTAATCCAACCAAATGTTCTTTCTCATTTTGCCTTTCCAGCCCTTGAATAGTTTCCTAAAATAGAGTTGAATAGAAATGACACAATCAACACAATGGCCTATTGAAAAGAGACCTAACACATTGTATCATAGGTGTACATTTAGGGTACAACCAAGGATTCATTTATTTTAGGAAGTTCTGCAAACAAGATTGTTGCCACTTGGACATTCTTAGGTGTGGCAGATTTTGGCACCACCACAATTCCACAAAACTCCATGCAGATTATTATTAAATTAAATGTTGGATGAGATGTGTCACTCCCTGTCTAGGCCTATAACTACCATGGCATTTTAGTTATAGTCTAATTTTGTATATCCTGTCTTAGACAAAGGAGCATGTATATCAGTCAGACCAACATAAAAATGTATTGCCCATATATGGCTCTACAGGGCTGAGTTGATTCAAAGTTCCCATAGTGCAGTTTAGCTTTCTCTGTAAATAATTAATGTTACATTTTGATGCATCCGTTCATAATTGCTACTGAGATTCTGTTCCATCTATTTCGTCACCGCGTCTTACTTTTCTTTCGTATTTATCATCGCATGTATGTCTAGTGTACATTTCCTCTCTGACTCTTGATTTCAAAATAACCACCTATATGTTTTCCAGCCACAAACAAACTTCAGTCCATGTAACGTCGATGATCACACCCCGATTTAGGAGTTTCCTGGGAACCTTGAAGGCAACATTCTACGTCGCCTACGCTTCTAACGACTCGCGCAAAGTGCCGGTGGCTCCGCCCACCCTCCGCGCGGAGCAGAGGCGCTTGAGTAGAGACGCACACAGCGGAGTTCGGTCCATCTCTGCTCGCAGCTAGCTAACCCCGCAGCAAGGCCACTGCGGGAAGATGGCGACGGAAAAACAAAAAAATGAAGGAAGAGTGAAAATTGGACATTACATTCTGGGAGATACACTCGGTGTGGGGACGTTTGGAAAGGTTAAAGGTATGTCCGACTGTCTTTGACGTCTGTTGCATCCTGCCAAACTGAAAGATGGTGGGAATGGGAGCTCCTAGCTTAGCATGCTAAGTTAGCATGCTATGAAAGCTAACTTGTCGCAACGCCAGGAAAGGTAGCACACTTGTTGTCCTCATGTCCTGCTAGTTAGCTCAACTTGTTTTCTGACAGACATTTTCGGAACGTAGCCGCAGATGCCAACGACTGCCACGCAATGCACGTTACATGACATTAGCTTCTGTTTAGCCACATCTATTTCAAGTAGTGGCGGCGGCGTTTTGGAGCTAAGTTAGCCCGACAGCCACAAGTCGCTTGTCAAGACAGACACCGGGAAGTAGACCCGTCTTGGCTGGCGGTTGTATTGCTAGCCATGGCGCTAGATGGGTAGATATTAATGAGGAGCATTTAGCTTTCCCGATTCGTGTCGTCTCCTTTAAAACACGATGCAGGAATGTTCTGCAGCTCGGAGGTAACGTTACATTTGGTCTTCAACTCTGCCCTCCTTATGAGTTATGTTTGCCATTCTGTTGAAGGGACCGCTATTGGATGTGTGTGTGTGTGTGTGTGTGTGTGTGTGTGTGTGTGGGGAGGGACCCAATCTATTCCGTGTTGTCAATCTAGAGGGCTACACGATTAGTATGTCAATAAACCGCTTTGCTTGTATCAACACCTATTGGTCTAATGATTTTTCGAGAACGTCCCCTATGTATTTCTACATATTCTCTTCTCAGCTCTGTCGTTATTATCGACCTCTTGTGTAGTCTGTTTCACCAATGCAGTGCATTTTGAACTCACGATTGAGCCCCAAATGAAGTGAACCCATTAGGCACTCTCTCCAAACAGCAACATGCTTTATTTACAGACGGTTCCCAGTGAGTCATCGCTGCACTTGTTGTGGTCGTTGTTAGAAAGAAGACCACAGTCTTTAGCTCCGTGGTAATGGTCCTGATTACTGGAGGCTTGGTTCATAGTTCACCAGCACAACTGGTAAATCAATAGCAGCTGTTTACTAACTCCCCCCCCTCCTTCTTTTCATTGAATGGTAACTTGTTCTGATATGTTCACATATTTGTTCTCTTCCTACTGTTGCATATCGCTGTTTGGGTTGAGATTAAATGTATTTTGGGCTTGTCAAGCTATTGGCTAAACCACCACGCTTCTTGGTCTTCAGACTGTTGTGGTTGCAGACATATCAGGCTAGATATGTCAGTGTTTTGGAGATGCACTTTTATCTTTTTCCATCACTTAATGCTGTTCAGAAGTTTGTGAATGCCTGCCACAAAATCTTGATATATTACAGTCAGGAAATACTATGCATTTCGTGATTGTCTTTCACGCTTTTAGGTTGTAGAAAGTTCTTTTTACAAATAGGTTAGATGTTATTTTGCATGAAAGGTTTGCAAAAAAAAAGGGTCCTTTTGTTGTTCATGGAGAACGAAACTCTGTACAATAGTTCAACCGGACTGACAATTAAGATGACAGGAAGATGCATGGATCCCTCCGAGCAACAGTAAGAATAAAAGAAATAAGATAAATAACAGTAGACTAAATCACCAGTCATTGGTAAAAAAAATAATTGGAAGCTTAGCATCAAAATGTGTGCAGATTTAAATAGTTGAGTAGACTTCAGAAAGCTCAAAGAAGAAAACGGCTACACAAAATATTTAGAGCGCAATTGCAAAACGGGTGACTCCAAACCTTTGAACATGCGGTGTCTGTCCTGTGTTGTAATTGGTGTTGCTCACGTCCGCTCATTCTTTTTTTTGTTTTGTTTTACCCTACAGTTGGCCAACATGAGCTGACCAAGCACCAAGTGGCCGTGAAGATCTTGAACAGGCAGAAGATCCGCAGTTTGGACGTGGTGGGAAAGATCCGCAGGGAGATCCAGAACCTGAAGCTTTTCAGGCATCCTCACATAATTAAACTGTAAGTCCTAGATTACACCCTGCTCGCTGCTCTGTAATCCCCCTGCCGCCGCATTAATGCCACCCACTGAGCTATTTCCAGGCTTTAATGGTGTGTTTCAGAAAATGTCCATGTGGGGATATCTGTCTGACCCGGTCTCCTCTCCTCTCAGTCCCTGGCTCACTCTGCTTTATTGCCTGATTTCCTCTCTGTTGACCTTTTCATTCCAATATGTAAAAGTGCTTTATCACCATCTTTCACCGCGCCTCGCTGTGTGATCGCCTCTCCTTCAGTTTCGTATTCCCGAAAAGTTTATTAATTATTCATTCACAGAACTCGGGGGGGGTCTGTATTTTGAATACAACCGGATAGGATTGTCACACCCTATCCAACATATATTTTCTGTCTTGTTTTAAATGGCTAATGGCACACGTGTTGGTGCAGACGGATACATGACTGAGTCATTGTTTAACTTCACATGTCTGAACCGACAGTGGAACTAATCAGAGGCTAGCTCACTACGCTGTTGGTGCTTAAATGCACGTTTGCGTCGAGCGGTGCTGTAAACCACTACAAGCCTGAAGTAAACACTCCATTTGGCAACACAAGAATGCTGCTGAAACAGTCAATATATATATATATATATATATATATATATATATATATATAGAAAAATGAAGAGATACTTTCTAGCTTGTATCTAGACGTTCACAGGAAGCAACAAGTGCTCAAGGCCACAGTTACAGGGTCGTTAAAGTCATGAGGTGTGGCTAATTGCATGAAATACCAGCTCCATGTCATGCATGCACAAGAATGTAAACTTTCCTTTGTTTGTGTGTGTGTGTGTGTGTGTGTGTGTGTGTGTGTGTGTGTGTGTGTGTGTGTGTGTGAGAGAGAGAGAGAGTGTGTGAGATCTTTGACAGGGTGCACAGTAGTGAAGCAATACAACACAACACACCCTCATCTGGTTTACAGGATGTTTGTAGCGATTGTCAGTGGTTTGTCAGCATCTGCTGAGACTTTGGTCACTTTAACTTTGCGGTGCGGTCTACAGGAACACATCTGTCACAATCACTATGAATTTACCTTTAGACTGACATTAAAATGTTGTGGATGGAAGATGAGACGGACACAGTTTTCGCTGTAATCTCTTAACACTGTTCGCTTGTCATTACTTTGCTACTTTCTTTAGTATTAAACATGTGGATTTAGAGCTGCAGGGGCTACAATGCCCCCGTTAGCTTATTCTGCTGCTCGATGTTGAATATGATAATCACTGGGAGAAATGGGGCTTATGTGCAAGCGCAGCCACATAGCCAGTGTAGTGTAAACAGATGCATGATGGGTGCCGGTGTAAATTCTTAAGTGCAAGAATTCCTCACTAAGCCGTGGCCTGAAAGGATAGGCGTTAACCAGTTGCAAAGGCTTAAGTAGCTGAATCAAATTTATACTAACGATGCTCCGAAATTAAGCTCTCTGCAATGCTTCTGAGTGTGAGGATGTAACAAGCCACAGATGTGCTGTGTCATAGCTGCATGTCATTGTGGTATTTGTATTTAACATGTCTGCAAATATACAAATAAGTCTTTATTGTCTGAAAGCTAGACTCGCTGCTTTCGCACCTGTAGTTTATTTAATTGAGGTGTGTTTCATTGCACCATCTCGGGTTCATAAAGTGTGTCACATGGCGTCTTTACTAAATGGGTTATTTTTCTCACAGCAAGGCATAAAACTCCCAAGATATTACGATTTAGTCATATTCTTGCTGGAAATGGAGCATAACGTGTGATGTTTCTACAACATTCCACAGATTTAACAGCATGCTTTCCTATTTTTTGATTCCTACAAATGCTGAAATAATAGCTGATAACTGTATTTGAGCAGTGTTATATCTCCTATTTGTTGATGAGCCGTATGATTTCCACTTTGTGTCGATGTCTGCAGGTATCAGGTTATTAGCACCCCTACGGATATCTTTATGGTGATGGAGTACGTCTCAGGAGGCGAGCTATTCGACTATATCTGCAAGAATGGAAAGGTAATACCCTAAGATACTGTGAAATGTCTTAAAGTCTGTTCTAAAGATCTCCCACGTTGTCCTTCACTCTGTCCGTCTTGTCAAACGTCGCAGATTTTTGCATATTTAGTTTCCAGTGAGAGGACCAGCACACATGCGTGCATTATGTACTTCTTCTGTGTTCATAGCCAGCCTTTGGTGCAGATACAGCAACCTGTGAAGCAGAAACTGTGGCTTGAAAAGATAACATAACGCCACACCGAGCGCCGCTTAGTCAGCTGAGATGTGCTAATTCACAGAGTGAGAGTCACGGAGAAGATCAACACCTCATGGATGATTTCTGCTTTTGACAGTTGGATGAAAAGGAGAGCCGTCGGCTGTTCCAGCAGATTATTTCGGCGGTAGACTACTGCCACAGACACATGGTGGTGCACCGAGACCTCAAGCCTGAAAATGTGCTGCTCGACGCACACATGAACGCCAAGATTGCAGACTTCGGTAAGCGTGTCGAGTCCTAAACCCGGGTCTACACAGGTGACTTTAGTCGTTAAAATGATGGATACGATAGTACAGAACGTGGTTCAGTAGCTCTAAATTAAATGTAGAGTCCATGTGGAGCTTTTTGACTATTAATAGGACTATCGAGTCTGTCCCTGTGTTTTTAGTTTTGTAATACACGTAGGGCTGCACCACTCAAATGTGCCGAATAGCTACCGGGCCGTACGCTCACCGTATTTTACCCGTGTAACATTTTGTGCAGGATTATCAAACATGATGTCAGATGGAGAGTTCCTGCGGACGAGCTGTGGTTCTCCAAACTACGCCGCTCCTGAGGTCATCTCAGGAAGGTAATGTTTACCACCTTTTAGATGTTGACATTGACTGAATAAACACAACTCATCATTTTGAACTCATCCTCAGGCTATATGCTGGTCCAGAGGTCGACATCTGGAGCAGTGGGGTCATTCTCTATGCCTTGTTGTGTGGGACGCTTCCCTTCGACGACGACCACGTGCCAACGCTCTTTAAGAAGATCTGCGACGGAATCTTTTTCACCCCGCAGTATCTGAACCCTTCGGTGATAAGCCTCCTTAAACACATGCTGCAGGTGGACCCCATGAAAAGAGCCACCATCAAAGAGATCCGGTGAGCCCGACCAGATTAATCACAAGCTTTTGCTAAGTGTTGCGTTCACGGTCTGTGGTTTGTTGGACTAAATAGTTTCTCCCGCTGCAGAGAGGACGATTGGTTCAAACAGGGCCTCCCAAAGTACTTGTTCCCCGAGGACCCCTCCTACAGCAACAACATGATTGACGACGAGGCCCTCAAAGAGGTATGTGAGAAGTTCGAGTGCACAGAGGAGGAGGTCCTGACCTGCATATACAGTCGCAACCACCAGGATCCGTTGGCCGTCGCCTACCATCTCATCATTGACAATCGTCGCATCATGAATGAAGCCAAGGACTTTTACCTGGCGTCCAGCCCTCCCGACTCTTTTCTAGATGACCAGCACCTGAGCTCGTCCGGCGCGGCCGTGTCTGGCGTCGTCAAGGCCCACCCTGAGCGCGTGCCCTTCCTGCTGGCGGAGACTCCACCCAGGCCTCGCCACACGCTGGACGAATTGAACCCCCAGAAGTCCAAGCACCAGGGTGTTAGAAGGGCCAAGTGGCACCTGGGTATCCGGAGTCAGAGTCGACCCAACGATATCATGTCAGAAGTGTGCCGTGCCATGAAACAGCTGGATTACGAGTGGAAGGTAAGGAAGGTGGAGCGCATTTAAAACAGGTAGCGTTATACAGTCACTGTTTCTTCACCCTTTCATAACTCTTCCAGGTTGTGAATCCTTATTATCTGCGCGTGAGAAGGAAGAATCCCGTTACTGGGATGCAAACCAAGATGAGCCTTCAACTCTACCAGGTGGACAGTAGAACCTACCTCCTCGACTTCCGTAGCATAGACGGTAAGCTTCAATTCAGCAGCTCTGTATCAAATACAGAGAGTTGTATTGCTCTCTAATGTTGTGTGTTTTAAACAAGTCTCATATCACTGATTTACAGTTTTTGATGATATTCCATTCAGCTCAGTGTGTTGGTCGTGATTCCTTGGATTCTGTCCCGTGCTTTACTGCCTCGGTGAAGACTTCATAAATGATTGACTCGGGGGTTTGAGTGCTTCGGCTTTTTTTGTCTGTGTAGGTGCGCGGCGGTACCTCAAAGGCAAATATGAGATAAGAGTGTTGTTATGAGCGGAATTAAGGCAGCGAAGGCATGCTGTGCAAAGGGCACGGGACTACGTTTTGACTGCTGCTCCAGCCGAGTCAGCCGCAGCAGTAAGCTGCAGTTGTAACGGGTGGATTTAAGGAACGGAGGGCCGACTTTCAGGGTCTTGTTTTTTGAGGGAATTCAATGTCTTTTACAACTTTTCAAGAACTGCATACACCCTTTTTATAGACCTCGATATGGAAGTTCTACCATATCTTTGTATGTGTGTTATGTAGAAAACCTTTTGCGTCTTGTTTTCTTTCAGATGATATGTTGGAGACAAAATCTGGAACCGCTACCCCTCTCCGATCCGGGTCCGTGGGCAACTACCGCACCACTATTAAGAACGATGTGGACGGGGCAGAAGCTCCCGCCACGTCTAGCACTGTGCTCCCCACCAAGGCCGCCGAAGGCTCCTTAGCGTCGTCGTTGACCTCGTCCATTGAGTCGACGGGAGGGGGGGACGCCGCCACCGTCCCTCGACCGGGAAGCCACACCATCGAGTTCTTTGAGATGTGTGCGAATCTTATTAAATTACTTGCACGATAGCTTTGCAAAACAATCGCTAGCCTTTTTTTCCTCTCCGAGTGTCTTTATAGCAATAAGCATGCAAAACCGATTCATGGCTCAATTCATCCCAGCCGAGGATGAGGCGATTGTTCCGTGGCGCTGACGCAGGTCAGTGTTCCCCGAGTGGACAGGATGTGTACTGAGCGGACAGGGACTGTAAAGGGTTATTTGGAAAAGATGAAAGATGGGCTACTTAATAGCTAGGACAGAACAACATTTAGAAAAGGGTTTTTTTGAACAACTCCCTGATCAATTTAATGGTAAATGTCCACATCCCACCTATACATATATGCGCAAGTGATTACACTGAATTTTCTGTACTGTAGCCAGTGAGCACTGCTTTCCCAGTACAGAGAACAAGATCAAGTTTTTTGCCTGCAGAGAAGGAAGCCACGTGTTGAGGGTTGGGTGTTGGGGTGGCAGTCGTATAGGGTGCAGGTAGCACTTTTGCACAAGTTTCTTTTATTTCTTGCTGCTCTTGTTTTTTTGTTTTTTGTTTTCTATCTCTGTGGGGAACAGATAAGTGGTGCAGATGGGGGAGGGGCTCTGCACCGGCTATACGAGGGTGGTCACGCCCATTCACATTCATTGGACTCTGAAGAAGTGCAGTGAGCCCTTTATTTCTGTCTTGTGTCAGGGACAAAAAGAATGCTTCATCACGTTTATGTTTGTTTTTCTTTTCTTTGTCAGAGACTAAATCTTCATGATTTGTGTCCTTGTTGTAAAAAAAAAACAAAAAAAACAAAAAAATGTTTGAATTTGTCTGTCCCCTACATTTTTATATATAAAGACATGAATATATTTATCAGTGGATGGAGTGTTGGTTCTGTTGGAAATGGAATTTTGGGTTGCTTTTTTTTTTTTTTTTTTTTTTGCATCAAGATCTATTGCTGGATGGTATATATTTTCCTTTTTTTACCGACTGGTTTTTAAATCAATATCACAGCTTTGTTTCCTTCAATCACAATTATTCTGATACTTGATTGTCTCTCCACATGAGTATAGCCTGCTTTTACCATTTAACAGGTATTTTGCCACGACAGTCAAAATCTAGAAATATATCATTTTCAGTGTCGCATATTAAAATGACACGCTGGTTTTGACTTTTTGTTGTATTTCTTTTTTTTAGATTAACGATTAGGATTTGAGTTCGATCACTGAATGAAATGCCTTTTGTCTACATCCAGTTTGTAAATGCCAACCCATCAAAAGTGCATCGGCCTCAGGGCTCAAATTGAGTAGCAGCAATTACATGCAGTGCATGGACAATGTGTTATTGGCAGGTGAATACATCCAGAATATTATCATTTTGGGGGTTTTATTTTCCATTATTTTGCTCACACATTCCCTTTTACAAACTTAAACCTGAAACGTGTCATGCTGGATAGATTGCAGAAAAACATCACAGAAACATTAAGATCTTAAGCGGTGTTGCTGGTTTATATTTGATAAAGAAAAATGTCAGACAATACATACTTGCAAGTTCACAAAGTCTTGGATGGATATATATACGTCTTTAATCACAGGTGTGATGCATCTCCCTCCATTTCCTGTCCACAGTCTTAAAGTTGTGAGCGGTGTCTGTTGTTCGGCTGCCTTATCGTCATCGGTACTGTTTTCATGTAAAAGTAGGAATCCAGTGCCGATCCAAATTATTGGCACTTTTTTTGGGGGAGAATTTCAAGTGTTGGAAGTCCACAAATTATTATTTTGCCAGTGTTGTTCATTCACAACTACTGTTAACAATTCACAGATTACTTTTGCGTTACCAAAAATGTTTTAGAAAAATTCTTAAATGCAAAAACGTTGAAATAACCCTCAGAAACTGCTAACATGTTTTAATTCCTTCAATAGAGGGAAAACAAAGCGAACTTGAACGGTAAACTGGTTTCTAATGAATCATTTTTGTCAATTGAACCGGGTTTTAATGGACTTTGCATGTTACCATCGTAATATCAGTCACTTCAATTCTATTTTGACTTTATTTGTGTTAAGAGGTGTTAGCAGTTGCTCAAGGCTCCGTTTCTTGTGTTTAGCTCTACGGCTTTAAACATCTAAAATATCTCACTGGTATAAACAATTTTACATTTCAGAAGTATGACGTAACAAAAATTGCCAAGAGTGACAATAATTGTGATCAACTTGTTTCTCTTGCTGGTTTGGACTGAAATATTTAGTTAATATTTGACCTTTTTGTGTCAGTTTTAAAACTAGAGTTTATGAATTAAACTGATCGTGGTGAAGAAACGCACTATGGTCTCGGGATGATATTGTAAAACTAAACCTTTTTAGTTTTATAGGGCAGTTGAAGTTTTGATTATTAAACTTCTCAAGGGGTTTGTAGGAAAGATGAATGTGTGAAACCGTGACCTTTTTTGGACAGTTTATGGAGTCGTGTCCTAGTGGACTGACGATAAATTCTGCCAAGTCTATCTGTTCGGACTGCTTCAAATAAATATTGTTCTATTTTTGTTTGTTGTGTAAAGGGACCCTACCAGATTGACGAGTGTAAATCTGAATGGACAGTGTTGAAATCATTTGTATACACAACTGCCTAATAAACCGCTAAATTTCACACAATTTTGCTGAAGTTTCTCTGCATGTTTTTAGTCTTTTGGACGGCTCACATGAACATGAAAGATGGTACCGTTCACCATCGCAGCCATGCAATCAACAGTACTAAGGAAACTACATGTTACTCTCACTGCAAACAAGGAATGTCCTCCAACAAGGTGGATAAACTCACAAGGAAGTAAAAGTCATCTCCTTATTGTTTATTCTAGAATCACACTAACTGATTCAGGTAATTCTGTGTAATAAAATGTGATGGAAAACAATCCTCATTTTAGATCAAATTTATATTTACTAAAAATTAAATTTTGCACACAAAATGTCAAGTATGCCAAGAGATTGTTCTGAATCAACTCTGTGGTGCCATCTAGTGGGCAAAATGGAGAGTAATTTTACTGTAAAATGTACTAACATACTTTAATAATGCGTTTCACGTCTGTGTCCTTAACACACGCCTCAGCATTATAGTGTATCATCTTTACAACAACAAAAACAAAACAAAAAAACTTGGTTCGTGTTTCTTTAAGAGACGACGTAAACATTCACACCACTTCCGGGTCAACCAATATGGCTAACCGACGTTAGCTTGTCCAGTTTTGCCCACGGAAAGCTGTAGAAGTCTGCAAGTGCAAATGTAATATGTTATGTTAAAATCAACTCGAGTGCAGTCTTGTGTGTGCAAACTTACTGAGTGTGTCAAGAGTTTGGGCTAAGTGTTAGCTAGGTCATTAGAGCTAACGTTAGCTAGCGTTGTTTTTATTAGCTAACTCGTCTTGCTGTTGCAGCTAGTTAGTTGTTAGATAACTAGTTGTGTGCTTTGTGTTTAAACAGGATATATATATCTAACTGTAGCTGACAGACTGCTGCGTAACGTTAAGTTAGATACGTATCTGGCAGTAACATCACGTTGAAATGTAGCTTGTTTTCTGATATTTCAAAATAAAAGTCCATTTCCGTAGATTTTCACGTGCCGATTGCGCGCTGATTTCAGATGTGATTTCTAGGCATATACTCTGTAACCACCACCCCCCCCCCCCCCCTAACAGAATGGCTTCTTTTGGCTGGAAGAGGAAAGTTGGTGAGAAGGTTTCAAAGTCAGCGGTGCAGCAGTTTGAGGCCGAGGCAGAGAAGGCCGAGGATGCGGGTCCGGGTCCGGGTGACGAGGTGGACTGGCTGCACGCCATCAAACGGCGGCGAGAGATCCTGCTGGAGGACTGTGCAGCCAAGAGCCAGAGGCTGAAGGATGAAGGTGCAGTGCTGGCTGAGCACGGCAGGTGAGGGACGGATTACAGCTTTAACTATGTGATTTTAGTTGATTATAAGACAAACTTTCTGTTTCTACAAAAAGCCCAAAGGAGCTCAACTTTGCATCAACTAGGGACATGTCATGTGTGAAACCCTCCAATGGAGGGCACCATGGTACAGAGCACTGAGACTCATCTAACGCAGATAAAAGCTTTCTACCGACTTGCTACAACAGTTCTATAACATTTGTTAAATAGTGTAATTCAAAGGCACAGCCAAGAGTGAAATCAGGAGGTTTATTTTGTTGTCAACAAGTGTGTGTTCTTGTACAGATTTGGATTTCAAAAGCCCAAAGAGCTGCATTCCTCTCAGGACAGAGATTGTAAATGAATACAGCAGCAATGTATTTGTTGGCAGTGGGAGAAGCATTGGTGTTCACTTCCTTTCAAACACATATTCAACAGTGGAGGGGAAGAGGCAAAAACATGGAGCAATTTAAGGAAAGCTTTTTCAAAACAGGAAGTGATTTCTTTTTATGTTTAAATTGCTCCTACAGTCTACTCTAGCACCCCCTGAAGTATGCTCTAGTGGAAAATAAATGGTAAAGAATGGTTAATGGTTATTTGATTTGATTATGATTATTATTATTAAGTGATATTTCCCCCGTTGATGGATTTAAAAAAAAATAATATTTCCAGCAGTATAAAATCACTCAGCTGCTGTTTTTTTTTTGCTGCTAGATGACAAAATAGGCCTTTTTAAGGACCCTGTTATCTGATACTTCTTCCATGATAATTGACATTTTTAGCCGTATAACAATCACTTTGTGAAACCCTCTTCGGTCCAGAAGATGCAACGTTGTTGGCCTTAGTCACAGCCCGTAATTGTGTTTGTGAGGGGAAAGTGGATTGTGTTGAGGGGGAAATGATGCTCCGTAATGGCTGTTCAGGGGTTTGAGATGCTGTCTGGTCTCTAACAACATCGACGTCTGATGTAAAGGCTGTCATTACGTAAGGTCTACATGCTCCGGATGGAAGTAAAGAGCTCCTCTAGTACCTGTTTGTGAGGGAAGAAGTTTTGTGCGACTTGTCGCTGTTGTCTACGGTTGTTTTTTTTTAAAGACCAACAGATATTGTGTTGTATAAATGTACTCGTGTCACGATAAGCAGGATTCTCACATATATACGTGAGATTTCCTCTCGGATCTACAGACGCGGTAATCTTCACAGGACAGCAAACTGTTTTTCTGTGAGATCAGCTGTTGCTGACATGCAGAGAAGACTCTTGATAAGGACGACAGTCAATTGTCGCTCATGCGTGAACAGACTGGGTGAGCAAAAATCAGAGATAGCCGGTGTCTGACCGATAAACGAATGGTTTTAACGATCCAAAAAAAGAACATTTTATGATGCGTATCGCATATTCATTTGTAAACGTGGCTCAACAGACGTTCGCTTGAGACTGTTGTCGTTTCAAAAAAGGTACAAAAGATGATGATTGACAGATCTCTGTCCTTCACTCACACATCAGCTTTAACACATTCAAACTGAAAAAAAAACAGGGCAATTGTTTCGAAAACATCAAATTTCAGATGTCGATTCAAATGGTCGCCATCCCTCCGAAGGTCTTCTTCTCTTGTTCTGTTCCTGCGGCTGAGATCAGCTCACTGGTTCAGTAATGTCATCGGCACGCGTTGGGCCCATGTTTCCTGGGGCAGTGTGTAAAAAAAAAAAAAAAAAAAAAAGATCATAATGCCCCAACCCTCTATGCTCTTTTCAGAACAATGACATGCTGCAAATAGCTCGTGTGATGCACCTTTTTTTTTTTTTCACTCTTTCTCTAAGCGGCGTGTGAGTGTGCGCTTCCGTCATTCCGATGAATGCAGGTTGACTCATGTACAGAGTTGTAGAGGAGTCGTTTTCACTTCATGGGGTGTATTGACTTGTTGCTCGTTGCTTAATTTCCTCACATGATGTTTGTCTTTTTGCCTCATGTGCGGGCAATATTTCCACACTGCTCTAGTTCCATTTCCTCACTGCTGTCTTACTGTTGAACAGAATGTGTTTTTCTCAGGCGTGATCCTGGTTCAGGCCGTATAACCGATCAGCGTTAATGGTCTCGTGTGGTTTTAATTTGCTCTTTTGAATTTTTCAGGACATCCTTCTTCATAAAGCAATAAAAGATCTGCACACAACAGACATTATTGTGTCGTCAAACCCAGGAATTTCACCTCACAATCTCTCCGAGCCGGTGTCTTGATCGTTCTATTGAAATGGTTCTTGAGTCAATATTGACCGGAGGAGGAGAGGGATGTTCCCCAGGGCTCAACAGTAGGGATTGCCACGTCGAGCCGCCCGCTGGGCCCGCTCACTTCCTTTCCTTGTCACCTCTGCTTAGAGGCGCACATGTGCAGCGGCGAGGGCGACGTTCACGAGGGACAGGAGAGGAGACTTTCAACCATCCCGGAAACAAGAGTTTAGTTGGGAGGCCTTGAAGGATGAGGGTGAAACTCCAGCCATGTTTGACGCAAAGGCGCAAAAACGCGTCCTTGTTCCAATTCATTTATTTAGATAAAGGTTATACATGACGATTCACTTTCATCTTTTAGCATTCAATTTGCATAGTGGAACGTAAAAATTGACTTTTGGGGAAGTGAATTTCTTCCCCACTTGTCAGACTGGGCAAGTAATAAAAAAAAAAAAAAGCGAAAACATTGAACCCGGATTCATGTGTTAAAAAAAATAAAACCGTAAAATATATGCAAAACAGTGTGACTTCTGTTCAAACATATGCAAATCATGTATATGTTTCTCCTTGCATGTGTGAAAAGGAGCCAATCCCAGGGTGTGTGTGTGTGTGTGTGTGTGTGTGTGTGTGTGTGTGTGTGTGTGTGTGTTTACTTCGCCTGCTGGAGCTCTTTTGTGCTCTACAGGTAGACAGGTGTTGCGGTGAACGTGTCGTTTTTCACTCGACAAGTCAAAAGAACAAAAGCATCGATTTCATTTCGACATTTTCTATTTGAGTGAAATTAAGGAATGACTAAAATGCACAAAACTCAAAGGTGATGGCAAACTTGACATACGACTGAATAAAGTTTATTCATCTCGCACGCGAGAATGGACAGACGGAATCGGGGACGGTTTGGGTTCTCTATTGTATAGAACAGCAGAAATGACCCCGGAGAAGCGCTTTGATGAAATCCACCGGACAAGTGTGCGCCGTGCGTTCGGTTACGTAACGTATATCAAATCTCAGGGCGGAGGCCGTAGGACCGAGCGTCCAATTTCGTTGCTTTATGCGATCGTCTATTTGAGTCCGTCGAAGACTCTGAACACAAAAGGCGTGTTTGACTCGATGTAGAGCGAGATATCCGGTAGCTTCAGATCGCAGCCAACAAAACATGCTCTATAAATAACTCACATACTTATCGGTTCAGTTGTGTGTCACGCTGCGGTTTATAGTGCACCGGTTAGCAACCAGGTCACGATTTATGATGCGGTAAACAAACACCTTTTTTTCGTGTGATTGATCTCTTAGGTCTGTAATGTGTGTTTTGACCCACAGTGTGTGTGTGTGTGTGTGTGTGTGTGTGTGCGTGTGCGTGTGCGTGTGTGTGTGTGTGTGTTTCCTCTAGGCACTGGGAGGCCATTAAGAAGCTGGACGAGGCCATCCAGCTGACTCCAGACAACCCGCTGCTGTACGAGATGAAGTCTCAGGTGTGTTATATATTACAGGATACAAGAAGAAGGGATTCAAATTGCAGCAGAACCAGAAAAAAATGAAACGTATGTCTTTATTCCAGGCTTTCTTCTGATCCGCTGTTTCCTTGGCGAGTGTGTCTTAAGATGTGATGCAGCCCAACAGCTGCCCTCAGGGTTTGGGGGGGGGGGGGGCGGGGGGTAGTAGTTTTACATCCTGTGTAAATCACCTGACGGTGGTTTTGTGGAACACGCAGTAAATCAGTCACTTCCAGCAAGTTGCAAGACTACCGGAGCGCATCCTCCGTTCAGGCCCTTTGGTGTGTGTGTGTGTGTGTGTGTGTGTGTGTGTGTGTGTGTGTGTGTGTGTGTGTGAGGTCATTTACCAGCCATCACAGCCACATAGACCCTCTTTCGGCTGCCGCTCCAGTATGCGTTTTAAGCCAGATAAGCGATATCAGCGCGGCGTCGGCAGAACTAAAAGTCCTCCGCATGTTTCCAACCGCTTCAATGTTTTTGTTCTTTTTGGCTCCGCTTCCTTGTCCCCTTTCTGTCGTTTCACTTCCTCTTCCTCTCAGTCTTCTTTTGTCCTTCGTTCCTCCGATCTTCTAACGTTGGCATCTTTAAAAACAATAAAAATAATAATATTTGGGAGAAGCCAGAGGAGGCGGACAGACAAACTCAATTCTTTCTCATCCATTTACTACAACAAACACGATTAAATACCTCCTTATAGCCCCAACCATTGTTTGCCTAATATGATATTATCCATTATAGGTTATTCAAGAAGGAAATCATTAGAGGACCAGGACTTGAAAACCACCGCAAATGGGATTTTCTTTCCCTCCATTGCTGCGACTGACGTGAAACGTGACATCAGCGCGGACATGCTTAGCTTCAGCTCCAGTGTATCTTAACTACACATGTGAAGCACATCCAACCTGTTATTGTCCATTATCAGGCTCTGATTAGCCTGGAGCTCATCATGCTCCCATGACGAGGATGCATCCTTCAGCATGAACCATAAACTCTAAGCTTCGCGCACGTTACTATGTTTCACAGCTCTCATATTGTCATGCAAATGTAATATTGGGAATCGCACATTTGTTGTCCTTTTTTGCGAAGGTATAGCTCCTAAAGAGTCTTTTAATCGTGTTGTGTGGTTTCTCCACAGGTACTGACCATTTTACAGGAAGTGTTTCCTGCGGTGAGGGCGGCGGAGATGGCGGTGAAGTTCCGCCCCCTTTGGTGGGAGGGCTGGCAGACTCTGGGCCGCGCCCAGCTCAACCTGGGAGAGGTGGACCTGGTGAGTTCCCAATCGAAAAAACAAAACGGAATGCGCCGCGCTCGCGGAAAAGCTGTCCGACGGGCAAACTACTTCAGGGCCGTCGGCGAATGCGAACGGCGGGTGGAGGAACGTGCGACTCGTAGCGAGAAAGGTGGAAACGACAGAATCAGAAAAACAAAAACTCGGAACGTTGATAATCGCAGTGTGTCGTTTTGCCGTTTTGCCCATGCAAACACAATGCAAATCCACTCAGTAATGTTGCATAACAATTCACGGCCTCTTGCTCATTCAGCCACTAATCCTCATTGGAAGGGCCCCGTTTCATTTGTGAATGTTTGATTTTTGCAGTAAACCACGCCTCTTTTTTTTTTTTTTTGTAGCCAGCTGTAAATCAACGCCGTCTTCGCCTTTTTTTTTGAACGCCATACGTCAGTCGCTTCTGTTTACTTCTTTCTGCGAACTCCTTCTGAGGTTGCTCCTCTTTCAAAGCACACCCAGTCGCCCCGGGGGCCATTGGACGATTGCTCAAATTTGCCGCAGAACGCGCCGGGACCTGTGGGTGTGTGTGGAACCCACGGATCTCGGTTACACCGTCCCGCCCATTCTGAGCCGCGCAAACTAAGGCCGTGCTCCCAAACCCTTCGCTTAATGGCACCGCCTGTCACTCCCAGAGCGAGGAGGCCTGTCTTACGGCATCAAAAAACAACAATGGGAAGTGTTGAAAGTTACCCGCGCTTAAAACTAAACCAAATATAGACACGCCTCGTTATATAATGAAGTTATTGGAAAGGAACAGCGGGGGGGGGGGGGGGAGGCACATCTATTTTTAGCAAGGCCTGTTCAGTCAGGTTTCAGAGCTTTGTGTGCGTCAACATGTTTCACTAGTACCTGTTTGTGCAAATGTGAGGGCAGCGATCCCCCCCCCCCCCCCCAAAAAAAAAAGTCTGTTCTTTCCCTTCTTTAACCTCCACTCCTGGAAAGCACCCAAAGAAAACAAACCCTGTTGCTTCTGATTTCATTTATTTCAACACTTCTCTTGATGTTTTTTTAAACATTGGAGGTCGACAGTGACAGCATGACGGCTCCGTCACCGTTTATCTCCTCCTTATTATGATAAAGCCGGTTAATCTGCCAACTGTGGCATTTTCTTTTTTTTTTTGCCCGTTGAAGGATTTCTTTGGAAACGAGGTCTCAGTGAGACTTCAGTCTGTTCAAGATTCAACTTGATGTGTTGTTTTTGTGAACAGACTGTGTCATAAGTCAGTTCACCTCTCAAAGACTCATCTGTGTTACAGATGGGGGACATTTCACAAACCGGTTTCGTTACAAAATAATTTGCTGCAGATGATCTTTGTCCTTGTCCTGGTCATTGAATCTCTGAACTCGTATCGCAGGTTGTCCGCGAGGCTTTTGTTCCCCGAATGACTTATGGACTGATTGTAAATCAGATTTTTCATAAGAGGTGTGGCTCACGGTATCACTGGGAACAGGTGCAACTGAGAACGCCGAGCCTCAGTAGGACGTTAACAGATGAAACGCAGATCCTCCGTTCACCGTAATCCACGTCTGCGTTTAGGCTCGACAGCGTGAAGAACGGCAAAACGCACACAGAGACTCTCTGAAGCGTCGACACAAAAATCTGCTGTTGAATCTTTAATCCCCTCCTCGCTCTTTTTTTCTTATCGGCAAAGAGCAGTTTACAGTCACGGAGCGTTCACGACACAAACTGCAGGCCACCTCGCGATGGGATCGCACCGACTGCGACGCCAAAAACTGGGCCACGGGCCTAAAGTCAGACGTCAGAAAACAATCTGTCCTCAGAACAGACAGACGTATTTACACCTGGCACAGTTCTCAAAACCACTTCTGTGGCAGTAACCGCTGCAGTATGCATCTCCAGGAGCACATGTTTGCCGCGATGACTCACCAACACACACTGTCGAGGTGAAAACAATACCCAGTCACACGCTGCTGCGGCCGCTATTGCATCGCCAGCAGCAGCGGCTAATCAAGCTGTCAATAATGAATGTTAATTCAGTGTGTGTGTGTGTGTGTGTGTGTGTGTGTGTGTGTCTTGATGACAGGCCAAAGACAACTTGGCTTTGAGCGTTTTTGTACCGTAGATTTAACAACTTCCAACAGATTAATATGTCTTCTTTTCTTCATAATTAGTTTGAGAACTGCCTCAAAGAAAGACGTCTCGAAGCGGTTACAGAGCCTCTTTAAATATATATAAAGAAATAAAAAGATATCAAACATGAATCATGAATGCATTCATGAGCTCATCAGTCACCTCCGGCGGCATGTGCGGATGGATTTACGTCACCATTTCACAGGCAGTAAATAGTCCCAGCTAAAAGCTTGACGCCAGGTCCCACGGACGGACGGACGGACGGCGGCCATTTTTTATTCCTGTTCAGTGGGACAATCATTTTCACATCGATCTACAACTGCACAGTCAGCTGAGAGCTACTGACGTCTTCTTAATGAAACCATAAATCGACCCGCAGCGCAGCGCAAAGACTGTCGGAGTCTTTTGAGCCCGACCGGCTCGTTCAGCTGCACAGACGCCAGAAGGCCGTAAAGAATTTGGGCGGAGCTTTTCGTTTTTTTGCTGGAGACTATAAACATGCCTTCGCCCATCTTTCAGGACCACCCATAAAAGCGTGTGTTTGAACTTGTCGTCCCCCCCCACCCCCTGCAGGCTGTGAGGTCTTTCCAGGTCGCGATCCACCTGTGCCCATCAGAGCGCGCCCTGTGGCAGGAGGACCTGGAGTGGGCGTGGCGGTTACAGAAGCAGCACTTGGCAACCAAGGAGAAGACTCGTCAAGAGGAGGAGGCCAAAGAGCAGATCCTTCACGCCCCGGAGCTCGAGCGGGACTACGACTTTGAGTCGGACGAGGTGCTCGCCGCCTGCGTGGCGGTCGCAGAGCGGCAGACGCGCTACGAGGAGCTGAAGAGGACCGCCGTGGTCATAGACGCCGAGGGGAATATCAAAAATGTCCTCGCTGGGGAGGAGGGCTCGGAGGAAGCAGCGACGCCATTACAAGAACAGTTTGTCAAAGCAAGAGGACTCTGAAATGGTTTCAGAATGACTTGATTTTCCCGGTTGCATTTCTTCGGACTGAAGGGTGTTTCTGAAACCACAGTGTTTGAACCTGTAGCATGAAGTAACTGACTCATTCTGGGAAACTCATTCATAATAAAAGACAGTCGAGTTGGTTTACATTTTCCATCCCTTTAATTTGAATTGTGTAAAACATGTCAAGTTTTTACATGTTTTGAAGCTACAAACTTTAGCGTCTCCTAGTTCTGTGTTTCCCCTCGTAGCACAATATCACGTTGAGCTGATGGCTAATGTACTCCGTGGTGACAGTAGGATCTACTTTCTGACACTCTGAAGTGAGATCCTTCCACTTGATGGAGTCCGTGGGTCTTAACGGAAATAAAAACAGGATTTCTTTTGGGGATTATGTATAAAATCAAAGATTCGTGTTCGGCCGTTTGCTTCTATAGCACATGAGGTTGATTCATCTTTCAGAATAATTTATCCTCCCAAGATTAAGGCACACGACTGATGATTAAACAGAATAAAGTAGTTCCCAGTCTTTTCCTAGAAAAATCCAGATCACGGATTCATCCACTCTGATTAGTTGACTGTTAATGACCGGTGAGGTTTCAACGTGTTTGTGAAGAAGAGCGTTCATGCTCAGCAAATTAATGAGTGAATAAACATGAATCAAAGTGTGTGAGATGGTTCCCTGTGTGCTCTTTGTTTTCTCTTTTGAGTCCATCGGACGTCTCGTACTTTTATGTTATCTGGAGATGAGTTGCAAGATGTTTACCGACTTCTTCCAAGGTCGAGCTGAAGGTTAGCGTTGTATTGATTAGTGCATGAAGAAGGAGCCAGACTTTCCTGCTTGACCTGCATGATAAGAGCCGGTCATTTCTTATCTCCTTTAGCATAGGGAACATCCTTTTAGGAAAGGAAAGGAGACGATGCTGGTCCACAATTTCTTTCAGAAGCAACATTTAAATAGCCGTTAATAACATCAGCTGCTGTTGATGAATGAAAAACATTGTTCTGCAGCGAAAAGCTAACACGCCGACAATGCTAACGCTTCTATGCTAAATATACATCAATGCATCAATGCTTAAGTTATGATTCTGAACTGTTCAGTAAATATCAGGACCACATCCCTTTTTTTTTAAACTATTAGATTACTAAGGCATCCGGAAGCTAACAGGCAATTAAGGTTTCTGTCCACTAATTACAAAACGAAGAGAACACATCTCTACAAATCAATGGAAATCAAATACAAAGAGAAAACAAACAGAAGATGATTACATCAGCCGTCGTCTGTAACGCCCAAATCATAGCTGTTGCAGGTGTTGTTTTACAAAGTTGTGTAATAAGATAGATGGAGATCGCTTGTGTGCAATCAGGGTGTGCCCAGTGAGTTCACTTTAAATACACATGTATCTGGACACAGTCCAGCTGCTGCGCACTTGAGTTTGAAGATCGTTCTCACACCCTTGTCCGCCTTACATCAACACTAGCGACATACGACAGCCGCTCGACCGTAGTTCTGCTCCACGAACCGACAACATTGCACCGGATCACAAACTGTGAATGCCACGCGTAATAAGTCAGGGAGGCACAGACTGTGCCATCCCTCCCAATCTGCCATCCAGCACATTTATCACTGACTGAGTGAGGGGAAGCTCAGAGACATCTTGCAGAAAAATGGATGGAAGTGCACGGTGAAGCCCGGGATGCCGCTGTGCAGATGTCTGCCACGGGTCGTCCCTGTGATGAAAGCCATGGGTGAGGATGAGTATAAATAGCGCGCATCAGTGGAGTGTCTGTTGACAAAGTTCGTTCCTGCTGACAGACGTCTCCACGTAAGAGGCCGCGAGCAATCGCAGGTTGTTCTGCCGGCAATGCCTCTCCGATCGGCCGCCATTTTTATGATGCCCTGCGAATCCTGAAAAATGTGCCTTAGCAGCGGGCAAACGATCCGGAAAAAGGAGGAAGCCCAGACCTTTTAGAACCACGGTCGCAAAGCTGTTATATGTCTTCAAGACTGATATAGAAACAAACACACACACACACACACACACACACACACACACACACACACATAGTTCAGTGACCCAGAAAATAGTTTGTTACAGTGATTATGACGTAGCTATTGAAGGTGCTCAACACAAGCTTCAGAGCACATCTAATGCTTCCGCACAGCTCTCAACATGGCGACGGCTGAGCTGGTGGCTCGCAGCTAACGGTGCTAATAGTCTATAATGCTAAACCATGAACATGTAGCCTAAACATAATCCTAAATATAGCTATGAGTTAGAAATGCCTTTCGCCATCGGCGCTGTTTTCTCAGCTGCTATAGCAGACACTAGCGGTGACGCGCTAGCAAAAGAAAACGTTATTGTAGAGCATTTATTCAAAGACACGCTTGAACTTCAGCGAGAATCTGCTGTTATATTAATTTTACAGTAAATACTATATATTAGGGTTTTCATTTAAAAATAAATTATTGATGATTTCATTAATCTTTTGAGCTGTGAAATAAAATAAGCACATTCTATATTCACCATGAATATCTGAGTAATATCATATCAACATACTTCACTCTCATCCTGGACCAATACCAAAAAAAAGTGACACAAGTGTATATGAATATTTACCAACTTTTATTTTCTGTGTATTTAAGAGTTCGGTACAACATTTGTCTTTTCACGAGAGACTTAACATTTTGTGGTAAATTTGACACCGGTTGTTGCTACAACAACAACAACCGTAACATTGAAAAATGAACATTTATATCAATCTTTATAGAACTCTATTTAGGACATCCATTGAAAGGCAAAACCTTTAAACTCATCAGACAGGAAATATAATTATGTGTTTTTCTTTTATTTTCTTAATTCCCCCATAAAGTCTAATTAGATGAGAGGCATTGCACATTACACTGGAGTAAAATGAGATGAAGTTGGTTTAATCTTTACAAAGCAATGGGCCGGAAAGAGTAAATGAATGATTTTATATGAACACATTATGCTAGAAGGCCTCTTGACGTCCTCCCGTGTCTGTATAGCGATAAAGCCATAGCTGCCTATTGTTATGAAATGCAGGGGATGGTTATTGTTCTTGCTTCGATGCCAGAGCTCCTCTGTCAACCAGTTGGACCAAATTGTTTGCAAATGTTTCTGCGCGCCACAAAAAAAAAACAACACACAGAAGACATTCATCTTGTACCAATTTTAAAATGGCTCCAAACTATCTGGACCTTCTCACAGAGAAGACAATAACAACACAATTGAAACAATACAATTTCATACTTACAATAAATTAACATCATGTACACGTTTCACATTTTAATATTCATTTGTTGTAGTCATCTGGCAGGTTGTGAAACAGCCTAGCAGTGGTTTAACAAAAAAGTGCAGCAGAAGAGCTCCTCCACGACGTCATGTTCTCCACGGGTTACTTGATGTCGTGATCCTGTTGACGCGTATTTAGCGATGTGGTTTCTGTGGTAAGCTATGACTGAGGAGTAATACATTGATAACGGGTGTTTGGTTCAATAATACATTTGTCAAATAGCATGCCTCAACCTATCTACAGCTTGATGGACGATCGCTCGGTCTTCAGATGCGTTTCCTTTGTTGTCGTGTCTTTGTTCATTCCTATCTGAAGTCCCGAGACATTTCTATCACAGTGACGAATGCTTTTTTTGAGATCATGCTAGCTATTCATATGCATTTCTCCTGTATGTTCGCGGTCTCATCCGTGAAGGTCACATGTAGAGCCGGGTCCTTGCGACGCATCAGAAGCTCTTTCAGTGGCTCGTCTGCCGCTCTGTCCCTCGATTCGCTGCGTGAACGCTCCCTTTGAGGCCCCTCCCTTTGAGGCCCCTCCCTTTGAGGCCCCTCCCTTTGAGGCCCCTCGACCTCCTGGGGGCCCTGTAACGTCTGTGCGACTGGCGGGCCGGAGCCGCCCTGTTCCCCCGCGCGAGATGACCTCACGGTCCCCTCAGACGGGTACAAGAAGGTCTGCGAGGTGCTCACGATCTCCTTCAGCTCCCGTGACACCATCGAGGGAGAGTCCCGCGAGATGATGGAGGAGGAGAGGCGGCCGTCGGCGCAGCGGAACTGCCCGCCGGTCCTTCGTCCCCGCCCGCCCATTTTGCAGAACAGACACTTTATTTTCTCCATCAGCTTGAGGACCACTGTCTTTCTGAGCAGGATGTAGATCCAAGGGTCTAAGATGGGGTTGACGGAGGCCATGCGGATGGCCAGCAGGTCTTTATTCAACCCAAAATGCTCTTCTGTCTGGTTTCTGTACAGCTGATTCACAAAGATCCTCAGCTGATAGAGAAGGAGAGAAAACAATAGATCAATGAAGGAACTTATTGTTTGGTTGTCACATAAATGAGCGTGGAACAGCATTTCAAGAGCAGAATTGTGTTTTTACAAGTCCAGCCCTGTCTACACTTCATTTAGAAGAGCAACACAATTGTTTATATAACATATTCCTACAAGGTTGGCAATGTAAATAGACACTTGGCTGAATGTAACATCTGTGGAACCACAGCAGTGTAGCGATGGCAAGAGGCCAGGAGAAACAGTTCTCATCATCAGTCATTCTAAGATGCCTTTGGCCACTGAGCTTCCCCAGGGTCTAATCAACAGTCGTCATTTAGCAAAACCAGAGTCACAAAAGCCTTAATGTTTGACATTTCCAAAAGGATAGGTTCACCTTTTCCCAGAGTGAAACAATGCCCTGCACACGTGAGCCCAGTTTTGCTTGCTGTAATCATTCCTCATGTTCATATTGGACCTTTAAATTGTCCCTCTCTAACAAGTCCTAGTTCCATGCAAAGAAAAAACCCAGGGTTTATGTTAAGTTACTGTGAGGGACTTATGCTTAGATTGATTTAACTCAGACTGAAGCCTCATATTAACAGCTGAACTTAATGCATATTACAACTGTTCATTTTGGAACCTGACTGTTGTTTCAACACAGACTGTGAAACTCTCCTTCGACACAGACTTTGTCCCAAAAGATGCATGAAATGCTCGAGTCATTCTGCACTGCACGAGCAAAAACACCTGCGGAAATCTCACGCTCTCCTCTGATCCGTCGCTCAGGCTGAACATTGAAGTCTGTCGATGAGAGCTAAAACGAGCGAACTGTCAGAGAGTGTTTCAAATAACACGCGAGAGTTGACTAATCTTTAAACCGCGTGCCAACGATAGATCTTTGAAAACGGAAAGAGAGTGAACGAATTCACGTGTGCCTCAAATTGTGTCATCTAACCACAACGATCTTAAACGGGAACACAAAGTTCTCACAGCAAAGAATTAACCATCTCCTGTTTGTTATCGTGTATTTGTATCCATTAGTAGTAAAACTCTGTTGGTGTTTCGCACAATCTTTATTTTAATTCTCATTTGCATTCATTTACATTCCATTACTTTCTGGCGAATATATGTATTCGACTGCATTTCCTTTTTTTTCTTAAACATCTGTGACATTCGTGCGCGTAAAAACCTATTGGACATATTGGTGCAAAACGTCTCTGGGTTGAATTCTACAGATACTCACCACTAACGGTATGGAGCATATGAGAACCACAACGGAGGTAGCTATGAGCAGGATCACCATCTGGATCTCCGCTCCAGCTAATCGTCTGAAACTCCGTCTGCGCCTGAGCTCCGCGATGCGCCTCTGGTCCGTGCCCAAAGACGTGCGGCGGATGAACCGCTTGTGCATCAGGATCAGAGCCCCGCACACCATCACGTTGCATATGACAGTGGCGAGCACGATGACTGAATTCACACCCGCGTACATCAAATTGAAAGCCGCGACTGTTGTTTGGTTGTTCTGCCAGTCGATGAAACACCAGGTCCCCGGGCTCTGGCGCTTCACCTGCCCGAGCCCCAAACTGGGCAGCGCGCACAACACGATGTTGGAAATGTAAATGGCCAAAAGAGTGAGCGCTGCGAGTTTTTGGTTGACGTACTCGTTGTAGAAATATGCATGGTTTATTGCCAAGTATCTCTCCACTGACATTGCAAACACAATGCTGAGCTGGACCAAGAAGAAGAAGAGCAGGATGAAGCCGGAGTACTGGCACAGCGGCTCACCCCCCGGCCAGGTGCCCTTCACGTAGGTCGCGATGGTGACGGGACTGGCCAGCAGCGTGCCCAGGAGGTCCGTCACTGCCAGGCCACACACGAGTGTATAAAATGTCGTTTCCTTTTGTTCCTTTCGTGATATCCGCAGAACCACTATAGCGATGACATTCCCCACCACCCCGAAAATGAACATAATCGACGGGATGGTGGGCGGTAGAAATCTCCTCTCCGCTTCCGTGGAGTTCATACCTGCAGGGACTTCTTTTATTGTTTCACAATGAGAAACAGTTCTCCTCTAACATCCGAAGTAGTAACGTTTTCCATGAATGCGCATTCTCCAGGATCTCCAACAAGAAGCAACTCCATCGTTTCCAAATGTCCCTTTTACGCACAGCATTAAAACTCAACAATCCGTGAAATTGATGAAAACACGAGCGATCCACGAGATGAAGACGTTTACTCTTGCGGGTTTTTTGGTTTGCAAAGCGATGCTGCAGGACTGCGAGCTGCGCTTCACGCTGTTGTCACTCTGAAAGCTGACAGGGAAGTTTCCTCACGGGCCACTGAAGGCAGCTCCTCCTCTGTGTTTCGTTTAACCAGTGGGCTGTTTGAGAAAGAGCGCGCCACACGCAGCGGGAGAACAGATGTGTTCGAGGAGCAACAGTCCTAGTTTCACTTCTCCACTGAATCCAACGCCTCTCTCGTCCTCTGTCAGATGACATCAGCGAAGTCAGCAAGTTCAATGCATGTATTGAGAAGTCCGCATGAATAATGCATGAAAGAAAAGTCAGTCAAAGGTGGAAAGTACTTGTACCTTGAGTATTTGCATTTGATGCTATACTTCATAGTGACATTTTGTAGTTTTCACTCTATAATAGTCATGTAAAAATGTAAGGTGTGTTGTTTATTAGCTTCAGTCTGCACCTTTTTGGACTATATTTTTGATTTCATTTAATTGTTCTTTATTTAAACTGGCATTCTTGTTGGAAAATTGTTAGTAAGGATCAAAATAAATCAAAACAACCTTCTTGTTAGACGATACTACCGTTGAACAGATTCAAAAACAGTCTGAAACTAACATAAAGAAAAGAAAGAAAATGTTGTTTTTGCAAAATAAGTGACCTCCTGTACGTATATTATGAATTAATTGTGTCCTCATCAATATGTAAACACACACATGCGTCATCTGAATGTACTGTTTCACTTGCGGTATATAGCTAACACCCCTCTTAACCGCTCCTTCCTGCTTCTAAACACCGATCCAGCTCGAGACAAACAAAATCCTCAAAGAACTTAAAAGTCAAATCTATCAAAAAGGAAATGAAGTATTTCATTTAGAGTTGCGTACAAACACAACTCTGATATTTTGTGTTGTGTGCAAAACTCCAGACATTTATTTGTCGGCGTTCTGTTTTATTTGGAGGCAATCGGCTTGTGTGCAACAAAAACAGCTGTAGCATATAAATATCCGAGAGTTTGTATAGGACACTAGTCGGGAAGTTGATATTGTGTTCACTGAGTCAAACAAGGAGCGACTAACAAACCAAATTCTGTTATTCGTGGGCATTAAACAAAATGCTTTAGAGCAGGATGTTAGCATTGCTTTCAGAGTGGTGGAGTGATCTGTGGTGGAAGCTTAAAGTGTGTCACATACTGAACAGTCACCGGAACCTTGACAGAGGTACCACTTCCTCTGACCTCAGGGTGAAGTTTTGTTTTTTTTTTAAGAAGAGGGGGAACAAACATTTCACCATGGAAAAGTTCAAATCCTCCTCGTCGATACGTACATTCTAGCAGATTGCTCCAAAATCCTATCGTATCATCCGCCCACAATGCGAACCGTTCTGCTGTGAGGCAGAGGTGATGACCTTAATGACGTTGGACGCCATTGAAACGTTAAAATCCTTCCACTTTGTGCCGCTCTTCTTCTCTTTGTTGTTTTTGTCTTGTGGACAAGATCAGATTCTCGTCAGCTCACCGTGTCGTTGCCTGTGTGTGCAGAAACAGGTGGTGGTGGTGGTGGTGGTGTGCACTTTCTGAGTCAAATTATAGTTGTCATCTACTCAAACTACGTCTCCGCCATTGATGTGATTTTCCTTATGGGTTTCATAGACCACTTTAAAGGGATGCAAACCCCGTCTTTGTGTGTCTCCGTCTTTCATATAAATCCTTCAACAAGCACTTACATCTAAAAAATGCATTTGCGGATGTAAACACCAGGTTTATTTTCAACGGCCTTCAAGGCTACACAATGCTAATGCTGCTAGTAGAAGCACAGATGGGAGCATTTGCAGTCAAAACATCTTCCCCTGTCTTAAGACGACCTGTTCCCACCGAACCTCGCCGCTCTTTTTATGCAAAAAGTAGCTCTGATTTGCATCTAGATTCTGGATAATCAAAACACTTACTTTACTTACTTACTTTCAATATTTGCAACAGGCAAGTGCATTTCTGTGCATGTATGAAGATGAAACTGCCTTTTTAGCATCTGTTGAAACACTTCAAACATCGGACCACAAAATAAGAAGAACATATAAACATCATGCCAACGTGATGGGGATCAAATCCCAGTCTTTGTTTGTTTTAGAAATAAAGTTTAGCTGAATCTAACATAAGATTACACAGTTTATTATCATGTTCTTCATTATGTTCTTCATTCATATTTTTGGAGGTTACCCCTCCCCCTCCCCATCTCAAACCAGGTCCAGTGTGTGGAGAAGGGTCATGTCACCTCAGCTCTTCTGGAAGTTAAGTATTCCTGTGAGAGCACACTTCCTGACTAACATTTGTTAACAAGTTTGGGATTAAAGAGAAAATCAACGATCGGTTTATTAACAGCGAGTATCACATTCCTTTTTTTTCTCTCTCCTTGCACCGATCTGTATTTTATTGTTTATTTTACGTTTGCGGTTTATGTTGCGCTCTTACGCCGCGTCGAGTGCCAACAGTCTGAGAGCCTCATTAAAGATCCTGTTTGTTCTAATTAAGGGAACGCATCACTGGAAGGCAAGTCCCGATTTGTCCATTCTCCTCTGTCAATTCTCGCATTCCTCTAATGAAATTCACTACTATCAATGATTCTAAAAAAGATCTGAGATGGCCAATGAAGACAGAAGGCCTTAAATGGTTGTGTCTGTGTTTGTGTGTTTGTTCTCGAGAAAGCCCAGCTAATCAAACATTCCACACAAACTTCCCATGTCATTAGGAAAGAGTCAAACCACCCCCCCGGGTTTACTCCCCCAGTTCTGTAAAACAGCAAAGATTAAAGAAGGAAGTCTACGAGGATGAACTCTGGATTTAACCGCAACAAACATCCCAAAAAAAAAAAACCTATATCAGCAGTGGGATCAGTTGCTGTGAAAGAGATTAAAGGAGAAGTTCTAAACCCCCGAGAGACAAGTGATGGCAAAAAGTGAGAGCTGAGCAGATAAGTGATTATTTGTCAGCAACTCCTGTGGAGGCTGGTGTACAAACAGGCAATCTCTGAACCCATCGGCTATCGGTCGGATACAGGGAAGCCTCTGTGGGAGAGCGGCTGTGTTTCGGGGGATCCGGTGGATGTCCCGGCCGGCCAACAGTTCCGTTTCAAGATACGGCCTGGAGACACGTTAGGGTCACAATGCTTTGAGATGACGTCCAATTCCCATGATTGCTGTCCTTCCTTTACGCACAGATATGTTGGTTTAATGTAAATGATTAACACACAGCAGTCTGATAGCATATTAAAATCCACAGCTGGGATTTTATGGTGCAACTAAAACTGGTTTCGTGTCAAATTACAAGAAACTGTGTAATTAATGTTTAACCATTTTGAAAAGGGAAGAATGTCGTGCCGCAGCCTTTTCCTCTGCTAATAATCTACCCAGGGAGCTGTGCTCATGTGAACAACAACTTTGATTAAAAAAACAGTCATCCCGAATGTACTTAAGGTGAAGGTTACCAGCTGAGAAACATCGCTTTCTTTTGTAGTGTCACGAATGAAACACTGCAAACTAAAGAGCACAGATTAAATATGAACATACAGCCTGTTCTATCTTAACAACACGGAGACCACAGAGTTTTATCTTCGTCTTCCACAGTATGGACAAGAAGTGTGTGTGTGTGTGTGTGTGTGTGTGTGTGTGTGTGTGTGTGTGTGTGTGTGTGTGTGTGTGTGTGTGTGTGTGTGTGTGTGTGTGAGTGATTCCTTAACCATATGAGCTGAGAGCAAGTGTCTCTTTTGAACTATATTTATGTCTTGAGCAAAATAAGGTGATAGGCTGTTAGAAGGTAACCACTTTCAAGGGTTTTAATAAGCCTAATATGAGTAATAAATAAAGTGTTAATGAGCACTTTTAATGGACTTTAAATTAGCATAAATAAATAAAACCTGCCGTTTAAACACACACGCACCAATTTTAGCATTAAATAGTAAGTGTTTTGTCCAGGAAGACAATTAATTAATAATTAACTGCAATATTTTGTTGAATATATAAGAGTTGAAGGGATTAAATAAGGAAGTAATGACTTGAAACTCACCCACTATAAACACATGGAAGCAATGGAAAAATGTGTAAATGTATGTAAATGTGTGTGTGTGTGTGTGTGTGTGTGTGTGTGTGTGTGTGTGTGTGTGTGTGTGTGTGTGTGTGTGTGTGTGTGTGTGTGTGTTAAAAGACAAGACCCGGCTGTCCTGCAGGAGGCCAGCCGACCCGTCGCTGCTGCCCTGCTGCTGCCCTGCTGCTTGTTATTCTGGAGAGAGCGACTCCTTCCTGACTCCCTGGTAGAAAGGGAACAAGCTGGCATCGTTTGCTGCAGATGTACTTTTCACCCTCTGCTTGCTTTTCAGACATTGTTTTTTAATCTGAACCCAGTTTTCCCCTCTCAATCAGTACATTCATAAAGAACCTCAGACACTTATGGCTATAATTATGCCCATCAGCTCCACACTCAGGTGCGGTTTTAACATAAGCTTTAGAGGAACAAGTCTCAACAGTCGCAAACTATTTCCCTCCGGCGGCTTGAAGAGCAAACATCAAGTACTTCATGTCCCACAGCTTTCACAGTATTTGCGTCCGTGTGAGACAGAGTGAGAGACAGAGACGGGCGAGATGCATTGTATAATTACCAAAATTGAGATGCACGCCAAAAACCTTTCATGCACTTTTCATCCTATACACAAACACAGCTAAGAGTTTTAACGTCTGCGCTTCACCTCGGTTGATCCAGAACCCAACAGGCCTCTGCAGACTCCAACTATTCGAGCAGTTGACCTGGTCTGACCCGGCTGTTTGCACTGCTGCAGGGTGGATATCGCTTTGCATGGCGGCTGCGTGCCTTAGGAGCACAAAGTGTTTTACGATTTATGATGCGACTGTGATTGGTAAATTGAGAGATGTATTAGTAAGTCCATTATTTTACTAAAACAGCAGAAGTATTCGCTTACATTAGTACTCGTGTTACTCTCATTTGTCGTTGTAATTCTGTATTTCAATAGAAAATAAGAAGCCAGCCTCTGGTCAGGAAGTATTTACATCAGCAACTAACGCTAGCTTAGCCCTGGCGAAAGCATGAGCTAGCAATGCTAACTGGAGGCTAGTTAACGGCTCAGAAGACACAACATGTAAATATGTACATTTTGTTTTAACAGAAAGCCTATTTCTCATTTTGTTTGAGGCTAACGACTGCTAAGCTAACAACAGTGTAAGTTAGCAACAGTTCCACCCCCGAAGAAACAGAGCTTTATTGGGATCAATAACTGTAATATAATTACTGAATTTCAAGTTGCAATCCTTTTTACGCAACCTGTGCTGTAATCTTCCATTATCGGGACGATTGTGAATATCATCAGTGTCTTGGAAAAGCACATAATGTTGCTATTTATGTTATTTCTATTTATGCTTTTCACTAAAAAGATTAGTCACTAAAAAAAGACATCATATGCAATAAAAATATTTGTAAGATAAAGTGATTCCAGTGTGTTTTAGTGCATTAGTGCAACTGTTGACGATTATTGGGATAATATCATGAATTGCAATTATTTTGGCCAGGACGATCATGACATGACATTTTCATATTGTCCCATAACTAGTCCCAGCCACACTTGGTTGTGTTGCTGGACTACCCATAAACAAGTGTTGTACATGTTCCACCCCGGAGCTCCTTGAGTGTACCGAGATATGGAGACGTTTCTGGACGCCCTACATTCAAATACAAAAGTACAAAATGTCCTGCTTACTATGTGTATTTTGGCTTTATTGGGCATGAAGTTATATTGAAGTTATATTTTGGGATGTATTCCCGCTCTAAAACAAAGCAACAGGTGTTGCTTCTGAGGAACGGGGAGGTATTTATTTATCTGTGCTTCGCATCAGAAGTGAATGAATCAGTCATTAGTTGTCAATAGCGGGTGCTGGCATCTGTTGTGGTACAACAGATGCCACACCTGCATTCCTTGACAATACCTGTGAAGATGATGATGGTTTGAACTACAGAACTCTGCTCTGCATGCCAGTTAGACCATTCGGCAATGTGTGTGTGTGTGTGTGTGTGTGTGCACTTTTGTTTGTTTCATGTTCCCGAGCAATTTCTCTCTCTCTCTCTCTCTCTCTCTCTCTCTCTCTCTCTCTCTCTCTCTCTCTCTCTCTCTCTCTTTCTCTCTCTCTCACAATCACTCACTAACTACCGTGGACATGTTTTGTTATTGGTGCTTGCCACCATTTTATCCCTCGGGCTTCCTACAGGTTTCGTAACAACATATAATAGCTGCTGCTGCCGCTGCCTACGAGGACACAGAAGGATCCTTGTTTAAATAAACTGGCGGCTATGAAATAATCATTTTAATTTTGGATTCTTCCCCCGGGTTTCCTCAGGCACTTGTCTTTTCACACATCCATTTTAACGGCAAATAAAAATAATAATCTATTTGGCAAACAAGCAGCGTGAAAGCAACAGGCCGCTTCAGTCGGCTGTTTTTGCACCGTTCTGTTTCGGGGATTTTTGTGGTTTCTGTCACATGAGTGTGTAGACTGTGGTTACCATCTCCAGGAAGACGATGTACTCAAGCAGTTCTACGGAGGGATGATGAGCCGTGCCCAAAAACAACAACAAAATAGTCATACTGCTATAAGCTTGAGTCCACAAACAACATTTCCTTACACATGTTTAGGTTCTTGTTGGTACCTGTAGAGTTTCTGCTACTGGGGCTTGGTTTGTATTTGTTCAGACAGTTAGACGTGGAGTTCAGAAGCTGAGTGATGTGACCTTAAGGTCACACTGACTATATATAAGTGTGCTGCAGATAGACAGACAGATGAAAACTATTGTCTGACGGTGACACTTGATCAAAGGTCAGGGTGCACCCACTAATATGAGCACCTTTCACAGCTCTCATGTGTTTATTATGGGTGAGTTTCAAGTCATTTCACCTATTTTTACTTCCTTATTTAATCCCTTCAACTACATATTCCACAACATATTGAAGTTAATTATTAATTAATTGTCTTCCTGGACAAAACATTTACTCTTTAATGCTAAAATTAGTGCGTAAGAGCTCGTATGTGTGTGTGTGTGTGTGTGTGTGTGTGTGTGTGTGTGTGTGTTGAAGGAGACAGGATATGTCTGTATAGTGAGTTTTGCCCTGCCTGGTAATTGAACGTTGTGTTTATTGGAACTTTCTATGGCTCTCTGACCTCACGTCCTGAAATAGTAGTTATGGTTCCTGTCCATCTGGACACAACTATGGTCCTCTGGACAGAAATTCATCTTTGACACCCCATCAAACTGAAGGAAAAGTAAGGAGAAGAGTGTGTTATGTGGGTCCTACCCCATCAATCGTTCATTATTGTTTATAGCTGTATTGTGTTACAATTGGAATGCCATAAAACAACATATCTCAGAGGAGAAAAAGTCAAATATGCTGGTTAAATAAAATTAAAACAAACATCTCAAAACCCTGATTTAAAACTTTAACAAACTATTCCGTGATTCCGAAACTTAAACGTTCCGTCGCGTGAAAATAGTGCCTTCAATATTACAGCTTTAGCACTTTTCTTTTGCTAATGAAATATGATAAGATCATCCAGCGAAAAACAGAGATGCTCAATGTTGCGTTATTCAGTTTAAATGAAATCTGTGGGCCGTTATCAGTGCAAAGTGAGAGGGAGGAGGAGGAGATGGATCGAGAAGCTGCAGTGAAAATGTGGGACGGTGAAGAACTCATGAGTCTGAATTTCACTGAACTTTGCAGGAAAAAGATTGCAAAATAATTAACTTTTGTGCCAAAGACAAACATCGCTGAGTCAGCGCCGTGTTTTCGTTCCACACACTCAAAGAACCGAAGCCAGAATCCTTAAAAGGCCAGCGGTCTTATTCCTGCTATGCTGCTTCATGTTAGCATAGCGACATCCCGAATGTACACGGAATGACCTTTTAATAATATAATCATATAGTTATGGGATTTGAGCATGATGGCTAACGCTGCAAAAGGAGTGTATGACTTCACGCTGTGTTACTTTGTTAAGTTGAGAGGTTGACATTATTGGTTAGGCGGGTTAGGCAGAGGTCATGGATTATCAGAATGACCAATCATTGTCAGCCCCCACCCACACCCCCACCCATGCTGTGGGTTTCTATTGCTCACGGTTTAATAAATGTCGTTGTGACGAGAAACTCTAGACTTACTGGAAAATAACATATCTCTGAAGACAACTATTTTCATGATTACATCTTTGACTTCCTTGTATCAACTATGTCGATAGGCTGTTGCTCAATACAAGTCATGTTGAAAGGAAAATTAATTTGTCTTCAGCTCTGACTAATTGCCCTGGAATTGTATATGTAAGATCACATTGCCTTGCAAAATACATTCATACATGAAACCATGTCGGAGCAATCTATGTGCAAACGTAATGAAAGAGCCATACTGGGGCAACATTAGGTGAATAAAAGGGAGCGGTTGCAGAACACCCACAGTCTGTGAAAGATATACTGCTACATTATACAAGTCTGATGTGTGTGTGTGTGTGTGTGTGTGTGTGTGTGTTTATTTTTCACGAGTCCTTTTCAAAATGACGGGGGCTGTCGGGGCCTGCAGGCAGAGTGATGAAATATTTGCAGAGGAAAACAAAAGCCCTTCCCGTTGGAGGCGGGCAGCTCGCACGGGCGGCTTCCTGAGTGTCACACGAGCTCGGCCAGGTTCAGCCTGCAAAGCTGACGAGAACACGAGACTGGCGGAGAAAAAGGGCCCGAGCACAGCGCCGTCCGTCTTCATGATGGAGTTACAAAAACAAGCGCTGGATTTCGTTGCAAACAAAAGGAGAGTCTGGCTTCGCCTCGGTGACAGAGCCAACCCCTGCTTTAAAACTTTGACGAACTCATTTAATGATTCACTAGCTTGCGGTTCGATCCCCGGCTCCTCCAGGCGGCGTGACCTCAGGCAATAAATTAAACCCCAAAACTGCTCCCGAAGGCTGCGCTGGTGTGCGTGAATGTGCGTTATCCGGATGGGTATAGGTGGCACCTCGCATGACGGCCTCTGCAACCAGCGCATGAATGTAGTGACATGCGGTGACATGTGGTGCACGGCGTCTTCAGCGGTCAAAAAAACGAGAAAGGCACAACATGAATGCAAGTCATTTACCATTCAAACGTTCCATTAAGCTTTTGCGGATGAAATATGATAATATCGTGCAGATAAATGAGGATCATGAACTTTTCACTGTAGTTTTTATATTCAAACCCAAAACGTTGCTTTCACAACACACACACACACACACACACACACACACACACACACACACACACACACACACACACACACACACACACACACACACACTTAAAGATCACTCAAAGCAATGTGCGTAATTCCATATAATTAATGAATACATAAAACAGCTAGTTCATCATTTATTTTTTTACATAGTTTTATCTTTTTTTTCAGATGCCTTCATCTCTTGCGTCTGCTTAATTAGCACAGGTGAATCTAATCAGTTGGCTGATTAAAGGCAGCTTTTAAAGTTCGTCCTTTGTTCAGCTCATGCTGCTCAAAAACATGGAACAAATGCCGAGTAGAAAAATGATTTCTCATATCTGGAGTGAGTGGTTGAAAAAGGTCCAATGTGGGTGAATTCAGTAGAGAGACATTGAGTAAAGATTTGACTTGTCAGTCTCTTATTCAAATGTGTAGCCACAAAAGATTCCTTTAAAACACTCACAAGCCCAATTAAGTGCAATGAAATGTATTAAGTATGTGCTTAATTCAATTAAGAATAAATATGTGTGTTTCTTTTCTCACTCAGCTTCCAAAAAGTCCTGAATCAGCGCAGGCGACTCTGATCTTGTGGTTGATTCGGACCCTTAGAACCCGTCCTCTGTTCTCTGCTGCGCTGCTGCTCTTTCCTGCTCGTGTCACTAAATGAATAAAACGAATGAAAGAAGGTTTAGGAGCGTTGAAGGTTTGAAGGGCGTGTTCAGGTCCGGTTTGTTCTCACTTCACAGCAGCTGCTGTCTGTCCGTCCAGCTCTCGACTGGTTTCATCACAAAATGAGAAAATGTAAAAACTAAAATAAAGAATGAAAGTAGAATCCAAAACATGAGATCTAAAAAAAAAAAGATGAATCAGTTAAATCAAAAAGCCATGCGACAGAAAGTTGTTCTGCTCAATAAATACATGTTGAAATAACTTGATATGGAATCAAATATGTACACAGAAAAATATATTTGAGTATAATAGAAATATGTTTTGCCCTCAAACTTTGTATTTGGCTCTTCTTATAACCAAAGACGCACTAGACTGTAATATTTCTCAACTCATTTACTTATTATGAATTATTGCTACCTTGCATACTTTTCCCATGCCCCAAGTCCTAGAGAGAGACTTTAACTCTGCCACGATTTTCATTTCCTGGCAGTGTGGAGATGAGGCACATTCCAGAGCTCAAGACATATTTAATACTCACTAGATTTATTATTAAGATTGATCGTTTAGACACAGGGCAAAAAGGCAACTATGCCAAATGTCCCCATCTAGAAATTCGTGAAGAAGTTTTTTGATGCACTCTCTCTCTCTCAGCTCCACCTGTTCTCTCTCACCTGCGCTGCCAACGCGTTCTGCACGCTGCATGGCCAGCAGTCAATGGCAGTGAATATTAAGAACAACTATGAATAAAATGGTATTCCATACATACCGCATGCATAAAGTAGACAGTGCTAAAAACACAGAGACACAAATACTCAGGTCGGCGCCACATGGCAACACAAGATGAGATCAATCACGTTGAATGTCACACCAAGCGGGCGCGGGGGTCGGTGTTCCTGCCGCTAAAACAAACACAGACGTACGACCACCCACTGCTGTCACCTGGAGTAAACCGCTTCAAGGAATGTAGATGTTTATTAGCGAGAGTGGAATGGAAAGAATGGGGGGAAAAAAAGCACTTTTATCTGCTTACTACCGCTAAACACAAACCACAGCCGACACTGACGGACGTGATGACGGTGCAAGTTAGATGGAACATTTCATGGCCGTTCATCTAGTTGTTGAGACGTTTAAGTCAAAACCACAAATGTAGAACCGATATTGGGAAGTCATAACCAGGTTAATAGTTCAGACATAAGATTCAGTATCTTGTTAGTCTTTAGATCACAAACCTAATGTCATGGTGGCCACGTCTGCTGAATACCAGTTTAGACACAAGTGGTAAATTACCAAGAGCCTTTTCATACTTGAGCCAAATCAGTTGGAATCGTCTAAGTGTTGAAATGTCTCAGACTGCTGATTTGAAGAAAAAAAAAAAAAAAAAGAACAAACAAAAACCATTTCAACATCTGCAACTTCTAGTAACAAGTCGAGTGAAACTACTGGAGCAAAAAGACAGACAGAGATGAAGAAGATATGATGCTATGCACAAGTACCGGGAAGAAATGAACGCATGGATCATTTGTTTGAGGTCCACTGACACCATACGAGGTCTATTTAGCAGGAAACAGCACTTTCAAATGAAGCAGGAACCTTTGGAAAGTACCCTTTTTTTTTTTTTACTTTATCAACAATCACTGTCATCTGGAAACATTCTGATTTGTCAGCAGCATACCTTCCCCGATAAGTGATTTTCTGTAGCACTCATTAATGCAAGCTTGCCGATTGGTGGAGGGGTAATAACACACTTTGATCGTCTGGCAGGTTCTCAGAGGGGCAAAAAGTCAAAAGTTGTTTTCAGACAGTATTTGGTTTATGCTCTCCTCTTATACCAACGCTGATCACCTTTGTATAAATCAGGACATGCCACGAGTGCTTCAATGCCTTTTGCCAACCAGTCGAGACATGAACGTGTTCTGTGATTTATGTGACATAGCTATGATGTGTAAGCTGAACGATATGTTCTGGAGATGAGATAGTGGAATGTACGGCAGAGAAACAAACAAACAAAAATGAAAAAAGACAAACTTTTCCGTGTTAAAACACTTTTTCCCCTTTTTTTTGTAGTTTGTGTTTACATGAACCACATCCATGTGAAATCAAACAATTTCATCTGTTGCTTTGTGCTCATTAGGTGTGATTGAAGAGGCAGATTGTGTGTGAAATTACGCATATATATATATATATATATATATATATATATATATATATATATATATATATATATATATATCTACATCCTATTTGCAATAATGTGGTTAAAAAAGGAAGTGGCCAAACTACAAGACGTACGCAGAAAATCAAGCCATTTATTTAGGATCACATTCTCACGTAATTATTATTTTTGTGCTTTTAAACACCAAGTCAGATAAAATCCAATACAAGTTTTTTCGTCCTTTTAAGTTCCCAGAATTCATAGTGGCATTAAAAAGTAAAAAAGGCCCATTTTAAAAGCATATACTGTAAATACACCAAATATCCACGAAAGAACATGACCTTGTGAGAACAGTTCGTCCTTCCCTTTGGACAGAGAGCAGCGATCTGTTTCCCATTGTTTCCAGTCTTTACACCAAACCACGCTAACTGGCTGCTAGTCGTAGCTTCCTGTTTGGCAGAGACATGAGAGTGGTTTCAATCTTCTCATCTATCACTCAACTAAAAAGTGCGTGGGGGTTGATGTGAGGTAGTATATCTTGATTGGAAGCAGTCTTCTTGCACATAACTCCCCCCACAAACTGTTGTTTTTACCCTTTGGTAAACATGCAACATGCAACATGCAACATGCAACATGCAACATAGTGAGGTTTAAGCTGTACGATTTCAGAAGTATGGTTTCATTTGAACTCCGACTGTAGAAGTAAATCGTCTGCGACGTCAAGTCAAAACTCACAATTTATGTACTTACTGTACAGTCCGATCGTCACAGCAAGAGAGCACATTCCCACACATGTCTGCACATTTTTATCACACTGTTATGTCCCCAGGACGTAGCTGTTTTTGGTGAAATTTTATACAATTCTTGATAATATCTAAATACAGTGTTAAGCAGCACATACAAAAGGTACTTTCATATGATAAAAAAAAAAAAAGTGTCATCATTGCAAAATCTTGCAGCAGATTGCGTTTGCCATCTCCTGAGCTACTGTTCCTCGTTTGCGTGGGAAAGGAGTCAGAGCTAAGCAGCACTTTCAGTGACCCTGGCTGGACTGAGATCGTGATGTAAGCTCTGAAGTCCCCTCCTGACCTGGGGAATCCAGGCCAAATAAGATCTGTGTGATCTGTCGGAGATAAATGCTTTCCCAGAGAAAGTGAGGGCAATTTAATTCTTCTCTGATTTCACTGCTTTGCGCACGTTTACGGGCATGTGTGACTTCTCCGCGTCAACATTCGTGTTATTATTGCTTCATTTGCGCCACGACGGGACTTTGCGTTGGATCGTTTCTTTGGAAGACTGTCGAGTGAGCTTATTGTTCCGTCTCTGCAGGTGTTAAGAGCTGTGAAAGGCTCTTTGCCGTGTGTAATTCCCCTGGAATGACGAATCAGGAGACAGCTGTGTTATCAAGCCGGCAAATAATTCTCTAATACTGTGCACCACATGCTAAGTCTGCATATTGAAAGCACTAAATCAAATGCCAGAAGTGTTTTTCCCTTTGTTTATCTCGAATTTATAATATCTGAATGTGTTTTATTCTCTTAAAGCCTCAACTTATTTTGCACAAACACACGCAGATTGTTCCGGGCAGTGGTGTATCAATGAGAGATCTGCAGGGCATTAATGCACCATCATCAATGTGTTCGTCTCTAGATGCTAAACAGCACCACGTCGGGTAAACTTACAAAAAACAAACGTGGGGAAGTAAGTCATGGGGAGTTGTTTTTTTTTTTGTTCCTCTTTTCAGCTGAGACAACGTAGAATTCTGGGGTAATTCTGTTTGCTCCTCTCAGAGACACATGGGTGACTAGAGGAGAAGTGAGATGAGGCGGTTTTGGTTTTTTTGGAGGGTCAACTCCCGTACACAGCAGCCGCTCGCTCCCATGTGACGTCATGTCCGTGTTTGATTCTGCCCTGGCTATTTGAAAACCCATTCCCAAGGATCCTCAACCCTTTTTTTTTTTTTTTTTTAAAAAGCTTGCTTTACTTGGTTTTGTAAACACTCTGCCCCCAAAAAAACAAACATTGTAGGCTTTGAAAGAAGATCAGTCCAGTGACAAAGCTGGCATTCCCGTTTGGCAGAAGACGGTAACACTGGCCAGGCCTGACCAACTGCTGCCACACAGACCAGCGTACACTCAGCAGACACACAGGGTCTGGCTCAGGTTGAGTGAAGGCCAAAGAGGATTTAAATTGAGGAGTATTAATAACGCCAACGAGTATGGGAACATGGGGACCTGAGATGCATCTTTAAAGCTCCTCTCATCAATCTTTTACATCATCAATAGAGAACTGATGTGAATGTGATGTGTGAAAGTGAAATGTTTCGCTTCTTGTGAAAAATCCACAGATAGCTTTATCACATGTTCCCCTCAGCTCTACGGGGCTTTACTGTCTTTCCACTGGAGGTGTTCTGATATGACTTTTTTCCTTTCCCGATACCTAAACTTGCTTATCGGTCGATACGAGTTCCGAGCAGAAAAATATATTACTAATGTTATTATTAACCAGCTGTGTGCTCCTAACCCTGTATGAATGTGATATGATATAAAATAAATACACACAGAACTTTCTTTTATTATCTAGTTTGACAGTCAAATCAAGGAACACAAAATAATTCCTTTCACAAATTGTTAAAGTGCGTAGCATAGATGAGCTGATCAGCGTGCTCCTTCCCTTTACTGGTCATCTGGGAATAAGGAACTAAACACACAGAAAGGCAGTGATGAAAGCAACTTGTCTAAAATGCATAAGTCAGTCACATAAAAAGTTGTGGACGTGACAGAATAGAGACGTAAACCCAGTGGGCTGAGAGGGAAATATGGAGATGTGTTTCTCGTTACTCATGTATGACCATGTTGTGCATTTGGTGATCGGGTTACTGTAACCACTTGTTTGTCTGTCCCGCTGCTGATGTATGTTGGAGCGTACAGTCATGTATCTTTTCCCAGGTCTCTCGATGAACTATGTCAACATTTCCAGTTAAGGCCATTCACACAGAAGACACACAGCGTCGCCTCATTGCTGCGATGGAACTATGTTTGAGCCAGAAGTTAGACGCGAGTCTCTGTGAGGTCACCGCATACACAACTAATGTCATCCATCGGTAAGAAACAAATCGGCATCGTAGAAGAACAATCAGCAATTCCCTCTGTGTACGTTGTCAGTGTGGTGAAGAGTCTCTTAATGTTTGCCAGGCTTAAGTCTGTACGTTCTGTGTGTCAATACGTTAACGATGCTAGCTTCACATTAGCAACATTGCAATGTGCATTCACAAGGTTGAGTAAGCTTTTTGTAAATACTCTATGTCCTTCCATGTCTCCAGACTGCCGCACAACTCTCCACAAACATCATGACTCAGAAGCCCTGACCTGTCAGGAAAGCCCCATCAGAGGTTTGATCATCAAAGTGACAAATGTGTGTCTATATTTCACAACTCAATATCTAAATAGTTTCTTTTATGTAATCAAATTATAATTTCTCACTTTGCTACACTCACTAATTTCGTTAAATTCCCAAATGCGCCTTGAGAAAACTCTTTGACGTGTAAATATCTTTTCTTTTAAATAAGCATTTTGTCGAAGCATTCCCGATGAAGGGAAGCAGTTTTAAAACACATTTGAGGAGACAACCTTATTTAGGTTGTATACTGTATATATGTGTTGTTTACTTATACTATAAATGCTGCTCTTTTCATTTTAATTCAATGTATCTTATATGTGCCTTTTATCACCTCTGTGCCTTTTCTCTTGTTTTTCCTTTCAAACCGACTCTGTGAGCATTGCTCGAATAATTCTAATGTACTTTTTACGTTGCAAATGGCAAATAAATCTCTTGAAATCTTGACCAACCAGCTGAATCTACCATAGAAGCATGACTGTACGCTATTCTACAGTTCTTGCTCTTTCAAAATATGTCGCTATAATTAAAGTTCATTGTGACGGTTGCATGATCAGCACCATGGACAGCGCTACGCATCAAACGAGCGAGACGTCGGCGGCGTGCGACGTCTCGGAACATTTTATTCTACGCTCTCACACATCTGTCGCTCGATATTGGCATGAATACGCTGAAAAAGACCAAATCTTTATTCACCGCTAAAGGCTGGAAGAGAATTCAGGAAAACAAGTTTCACAAAAAATGATCGTGGCCTACTTAACTACACTCACCACCACAAAGCGCTTCTGAATTTAACGAGAAGAGCAGCGATAGAAGAGTGAGTGAGCAGCAAAGTGACCGGTGCTATTGATACATATCTGAACTGTTACAGATGTCAGGTCAAAATGAAGTCAGCCAAAGGAACGTGTGTGTGTGTGTGTGTGTGTGTGTTAGAGCTTTGGATGAACATCAGTCAACCCGTCGGTGGACAGCATGCAGTTAAGGAGTCAGATAAGAAGTGAGTGAGCCTTTAACCTGTGACAGTAACCAGATCAAAGAACCCCAGGGCATAGAACAGCACGGTATGGACCGGTGGGAGTTCCCTCTGTGCTGATCAGCACAGGACAACATGTTTTAACGTTTAATACTGAGGTTGAGAATCTACAGAGCTGACCACAGGAATGACCGGGCTGATAAAATGGGACGCTTCTGCTTTTCACTGGGAAAGGGAGTTCTCTATTTCTGCATTTTTCCATAAATGGGAAATTGAATCTGTGGTATTTGCAAGTATTTTTGTTTGGCCTATTTACGTTGAATGATAGTTTTCATGATTTTAAAAGAGCTGCAACATGTCTAATGTTTTCTGTACTTCGGTCCCACGCTGGTTGAGTAAACTCTGTGACATGCAGCCTCTGTGTTTCCCCACAGTTTACCCATCGCTAAGCAGAGTTGGCTCCGCCGTGCGCTCCAGGACACTGTGGGATGTCGGGAAGGGTGCTGCCGTGTGGGACGTTGTGCTGCAGGTGCCAAGTATTTCCTCTGAAATGGAGTCAGTGGATTAAATGGACCCTGTTGTTGCCTTAATGTCCTTGTTGAAATGGAAACAGATTGGCACACAAAGCAGAGTGCACACATGTGTATGTCGACGCACACAAGTACAGTAACTCCCCTTCCTCCTGAGCCAAATCTTAAACCTCAGCACTAAATAAAGATTAAACAAACTACATGCTACGTGCTAATTACTGCACTGAAATGGCGGATTTTCTCACTTTGCACAGAAGCAGCCTTTAGCCCTGTTACCAGTCTTTATGTTAAGCCAAGCTGCAGGTTGCAGCCTTATTTTTAAAGGAGATATATATATATATATATATATATATATATAAAGGTGATATGGCTCCTCTCATCTAACTCTAGGTAAGACCTGGAACAGTTTCCTAAAATGCATCCAAACCTTTTCCTTTAACTCTCAGACCCTTAACTGTAAAATCAAATCCAAAAATGTCCCAAACTGTGCTCCACATCAGTGTGAAAACTGATTTCCACTAAGCTGGATGTAGCTGATGTTTCTTTTCATGTTATGGCACCACAGCTCCACTCACTGGTTGTGTTTTAATCACAGGTAATGGTCCACTACACAGATTCAGATAATAAGCAGGCTGATGTTGCAGTTGGCCTCTCTCAAATAGATTTTGTGTAAAAAAAAAAAAAAGAAGAAAAAAAAGCAGTTGGCTGACAATAAGAGCAGAAAACAAGACCTCACAGCTGGTTGTCATCTGAGCTTTCTGTGAGGCGTGTAAAGGTCACTGCCTGAACCTCTGTGTGTGGATTTCAGGTAACGACATGTTTGAGCGGTTTGAGGGAGAATCGGGGAGGAAGTGCACCATGTAATGATGAAGGTGTTATCAGGGTGTAACTTTGGCACGGATCACGGATAGAGGACGAGAGCTGTGAGCTGTCATGGGCGGCCGCCAAGTGTTTCTCCTGCCGGACAGAACCCACGAAGAGGGAGACACCGCTGGGCGAGGAATATTAAGTTGAGTCATCAGAGTCACAGAAGAGCGAGACGAACCGGCAATTTGGGAGAGGTTGTAGAGGTAATAGCATGTGTGTGATTCATTAAAGTGTCAGGTTTCAGGCGTGTATTTTGACATTTTAATAGCTAGAAATCTATTTTTTTTTAAATATCGTAAAATAAAATATGGAAAAATGACACAAACCTTTACTAACCATCAGGAAACTATATCTTGAAAAGTACCTTCCAGTGGTGGAATGTAGCTAAGTACATTTACTTAAGTACGCATCTTATACACAAACATAGTATTTTAATTGCATGCCATTTCCTTGCTTATAATAAGTATAATAATAATTCAATGAACACATGAATTAACTCTCAATGATAATTTTATAATAGAATATAGAATATTCCATTATTAACATGGGACATTTTTCTGCATATTTTTACTTTGGATAAGTACATTTAGCTGATAACACTAATACTATTTTTCAGTGCAGGACTTTTATTTGTAATGGAGTAGTTTTGCAGTGTGGTATTACTACTTTTACTGAAGTATAGGATCTGAATGCTCCCTCCATCGCTGCAAGATCTACAATAATGTTCACACAAATATTCAAAATGCAAGCGATGACATTCACTGTCATTCTGTTGTGCTTAAGAACATACTATTATTAACTCAGTTCCAGCAACATAATGATTTCCATAATTTAATATGATTAGTATAATATAGTGGCAACATTACAGTAAAGAAATTGCCAAACATTTTTTTTAATGCTTGTCACTGTGTCACCACAAGAGGGAGCTGTCAGTCTAGTTATGGCGACGCCTCTCCTGCACCGTCATCTGCAGGATACTGAAGAGCTGCCCATGTGGTCTAAACTCTAAACTAAAGAATCTCCTACACATTGAAAACAGATGACATCATGAAACATAACGCACTATGTTTTTGCTCTGTCATCCTCTCACAGCAGTTTTTTTGCACCACTACAGTGCATTTCCTCTGAAGATGCATCAATAACACCTTTCCTTTCTCAACGATCAATGTAGTGAAGTTCAGTTTTACTCATGGAGGGAACAAATATGACGCACCTTATTCAGAACCAACAAAGAAACCAGAACAGCTTCTAGTGTCAAAACAACAGCGTACTGAATGTTAAAAGTGCTAACAGAGATCTGACCTTTCCTGAAGTATTGACTCAAAAGCTTTAAATCAGCTTTCCTGTTCTGCTAGTGACACTACTAAGACCAAAAGTCTACAGCCATGCTAGCAGCTCTGTGAGGCTGTACTTTGAGCCAAATGCTAACATCGGCATGCTAACATGCATGTATAGCAGGTATGCGGTTTACCATGTACACCAGGGGTATTCAATTAACATTCCAAAAGGTCCGAATTGAGAAAATCTCCTCGGGCAAAGATCCGGAACATTTATCTAACTTGCGCTATTTAGTGCCATATATATATATATATATATATATATATATATATATATATATATATATATATAGCATTTCAAAATTAAAGCCCTTCATAATTGCATGCATGAGCTAACTTCAAATCACATTCATGAGACAATTTGTCTAATTTCAGATGGGATTTTAGAGGAGATGGTGCATAGTTACAAAATCATTTCACCTCAGGTTAAAATGAGGTATGAGGAATGTCATTAGTTTTGCAAGTATTTGATGATTTGACAAATTTTAACGTTAGCACCAGATGAAAAGCTTACAGATCACCAACGTTATTACTGACTGAGGGGAACATGAATGTGTGGACTGGATACCTTTTGACCTGCTGGTGGAGTTAGAGGTAAAAGTCTGAGGATCATCAAAGTTAAATTAAGATTCATTCACTGGGAAACACGGATATCTCTGCTCCGTATTTCATGGCTTCATGACCGACTTTGTCATCCCCACAGGATGCTAGCGTGGCTAATAATCTTCAGTTAGCCGGCTGGTTAGCCTAGTCTGAACTCTAGGCAGCCATGTTCTGTGGACAGCAGTCGCCTGAAACAGACACACCAGGGTTCAGATGGTTCAGACACACACACACACACACACACACACACACACACACACACACCACTGCTGTGCACAGCGTTAGCTTATCTTTTTGACCTTTGTGTCTCGAAAAACAGGTCAGAAACTGTTATTCGCTGCCTGGGATTTACAACAAATTCAATAGACAGGATAAAGTGTGACATTAATAGAAAAGTAAATCCCAGTTCTCCTACACAGACGACTGCATCCTACTGTACTGCATGTCACGACTGAGCGTGTAACACTGTAAACCCATTGATTGAACTCTACTGTGCCTCTCCGTTTCTGTCTCCCTCAGTCAATTGTACTGTATGTTCAGACACCCACACACACAAACACACACACACACACACACACACACACACACACACACACACACACACACACAACAGGATGACACATCGGTGTTGTCAGCTCAGCAGGGTGTAGGCTGGCCCAGAGAACTACCACAGAGACACCAGGCAGGGCAGAGGGAGGGACTCTGTGATGGAGTGTGGTCTGTGCACTTGTGCTTTCCCACAGAATTTAGCAGCGCTGGTGCCAGTGTGTGTTTTTCTGATTATAGTGCACAGTCCTCCACACCGCCCACCATCCAAGACCTCGGTTTCACTGCTCTATTTAGCAAGTTTTGTAAGAAGGCAAATAGTACTAGCAAATAGCTGTTTGCTGCTATGTTAAGATGGGGACGCTCGGGTTTAAAAGGTTAGTGCTCTGAATGTCATAGAGAACCTTTAAGTAACTGAAGAGTTTTCAGAAAAATGTACTAAAATCGAAAGTAAAAGTGTATAAACATGTAAGCTTCACTTTAATGTTGTAGCTGGTCAAGATTATTTCAAGATAATTTGAATCAATTAACATCAGTCCAACATTTGGGGTAGTTTAACCTTTATCTAAGTATTATGTGTTTTTATTTAATCAAAGCTTTTTTAATTCTTAATCTACAATACATGTAATAAAGAAGGAAGTAGTATTTGAAGTATAACACTCTCTTTTTGTCTCTTTGTTACTGGTACTTGAGTAATAAGTTACTTTCATACCACTGGTCAATTGCTCCACCGTAATATTCTTCATTGAATAACAAATAATGACTGTTTCGAAGGTTAAACCACCGTAGTTCACACGCTCATGTGCTTTCTGTCATATAAACAGGCATTGCACATCAACCTTGCTCAAGGTGAGCAGCTTAACACATGGTGCTTGTTGGCTGTGTCACTGCTGGGCCTTGGTATTATGGATGTTGGCGCTCGTATGACTTCAATGACGTGTTTGTACTTACAACTGTGCTTTCCCTGCTATGTTAAAGGTCCGTCACGATCTACAGCCATTAAAGTATATGACTTACGTCAATATTGTAATTAATGTAAACGTTGATAACTGTTATGAACATTATGTGCCAACTCTGCACCGCAGGAGCCAGCGAGAGGCAGCCAGTGAAAAGATGTTTTACCCACAAACCCATTCTCTCTCACCATGGCAATAAGGTTTTAATTGTGGGCCCATGCCAAGTCGGGGCAGATGGCTGTTTCCGTGCCAACAAATGATGAAAATAAACCCTGTCATATCAGATATTTATCATTATTACATGATTTAGGGATATATTGGGCAATACTTACAGCAAGTCAAGTAAAACAAACAATAAGCAAGAAAACATGTGCTTAAAAACCAGGTTTAAAAACAAAAGGCTAGCTTAACATGTACTATGCTGAATAATTTGTCGTCAAACGTGACGTTGGGGTCAACTATAAACCTGTGAGCAGACTCTATTGGTCAAGATTTTGCTGGTAAATGTACTGAACGACTTATTTAACATATAATAGGGCCTTAAATTGACCCTTGGGGGACACCATAGATGAAGGAGACAGGTGTGGAAGAGGTCCTCCCAATGTCAACAGTGACATTTCGAACACAAAGGTGGGACTTTTCCAAATTTCCAATCAAAGTTGAGTGGTCAAAAGTATCAACACCAAGAAGAGTTGACAGAAAGTAGTCACTTTGGTCACTTTGGTCACTTTGGTCACTTTGGTCACTTTGGTGAGTGGGCTTTTGAAAGGAACAACAGCGACACTGAGCGGTAAGGAATACCTCTGATGATGAATACCTTACTAGCAGTGAAGTAACTGAATCAGACTTAAAAACATGGCCGCCACAGTGGGTCACATTGGGTTGAATTTGGGGACCTTTTTCCGCCGGCTGAAAGCGGTGTGGCGGGCAACACTTTGATATGTGAATTTTCAAAGCAACGTGAAGAAAACAAAGAGAGCTCAGACAGTCCAGGTGCATTGTTACAAAAAAAAAGAAGCTGCAAAATGATTTGATATGAAAAGGACGGCAACACACACATAATTAATGTTAAAAGGGTTTAAATGATGATCAAGTTTAATTCAACCAATTGTAATTTAGCTCATTTCGAATCACTAATCATTCACATCATGGTGTCCTGACACATGCTGTTGTCTTAACATTTATTTCTGTTTATTGCATGTTTTCTCTCCTTACTGAATAAATCTCTTTGTTTTCCAGACTCACCCAGTACATTATGCAGTGTCTGTTGTTTCTACATGTGACCTGAGGCATCACAGGATTTGATGTGTTGTAAGACCCACAAGGGTTTAAGGTTATTGAATTATTAAAATTCTTTCATTTTGATTTTTTTGAACAGCCTCGACACACATGTACATATAGACACAAATACACGAGCACAAACAAAATCCTATAGCGGTCTGATCCATCAGCCCACCTCCTGAAAACAACATCCCATCCTTGGGAGACTTTTTGGTGGCAGCCTGTTGTATTTTTAATGCCTTCCTTCTGTCCCAGCTGTGTGTGTGATGAATGTTTGATTTGCCCTCCCGTGGCCTGAGGAGAACATGACCGAGCCCAGCCCACCGGGCCACAAAGGCCCTGAAATATTCACACACTGCTCCGTGGACCACTGTTGCTGATAGCCTTATTAAAGTCAATAACACACCTGCAGTGACCCCCATCCACGAGACCGAATCACATCAACGTGGCTTGCCAGGGGGAAAAGTCAAGGTCTGCGTAAGTGTGTGTGTGTGTGTGTGTGTGTGTGTAGTGCATCCTTTTGTATCTGCATCCTGAGCTGTCTCTTTCAAACGTGTGACCTTTGTTCTTGCAACAGTCGGCTACAGTTCTGAAGTCTGTCTGCTTTCACATCGGGTCTAATTTTAGCTGCTACTTTCGATGATTCTCCTGGGAAGCATCTTTTATGTTTACATCATAAAGATAAAAATTGCTTTATTATTCACTGCCAACTGCGTTTAACGTCTACACACACACACACACACACACACACACACACACACACACACACACACACACACACACACACACACACACACACACATCTGCTTTTTCCTTTCTGATAAAATATGACGCACCGGAATTCTTTGATCTCTGTTCTTTTCAGTTGCTGTTCATTTGTAGTTGTTCCTCTTTCACCCCCTCCTCTGATTTGATATTTCTTTCATATGAAAAGTTGTTTTTGTTTCGATGGAAGCTTTCCACAATCAAAGACTTGTTGTTTTTTTGTTCTCTTGTGAATCTCTTGAAACTCCCCGTTGGACTGCGAGGGACCGACCTGAGTGAGATCACAGATGGATGCTGTGATCAGACATCAAGCCATTTATCTCTACATATAAAGGATGCTGTCGGGTTAGAAACACTTCATGCGTTTCTTTTCTTTTTCTTTTCTTTATTTCATGCGATTGCTGCAACTTTGTAATGATTCCTTTATTACTTTATGTATTACTTCAGTTGCACAAATTCACTGCATGTTCAAAACGGTGGCATTAAAGTGGAGCATCACCCATAATTAGACTAAACCTCTACACAACCTCCAACATAACAAAGCAGCCATCACACTGGACAATGATCTGCATTCAGCTGCACACAGATAACAAACCTCTGGGGTCATATTTACAGGAGCAACGCCTTTTGTCAAATATGTCCACAGAAAACTGAGCTTGAATCATCTTTTATTACCAAACAAACATCAATGAAATTAGAGCACTGAAAGGGGAACTAAGCAATTTATATGAAATGAGGGGACCTGTCAGAGACATATTACAATTTGTGTATGTAGAGAAATATTATTATTAAATGGTATTCTAGGGTCAGCGGTCTCACAACCCTTTTGCTCCCCTTGATCTCGTTTAAAGAGTTTTTTTAAAACACTTTTTATTTTATTTTGAACGGACAGTGGTTAAGAAAATGCTCCATTCCACATCAAACGTGCATCTGTAAAGAGTAACAAGTAGGATTCTAGCACCGATGAAGACTTCAACACAAAGCATCGAATCCCGGGGACTTCCGGAGGCGTTTGATTCGTTGCGGATGACATCAGCTGTGGAGTGAGTGTGCGAAAAAAAAAAAAAAAGGAAAAAACCGGTGCCCTCTCCTCTCCCCGGTTACCGAATATGACACTAATGTCTGCTGGTATAAAAAGCTAGGGCCACTCCTATCAAGGCTCCACTTGCATGTCTGGAGACCACTCCGGCGCTCTGCAGCGAATAAAGGGAGGAGGCTGCTTGTTGGGATCCTGCGCGCGTGTGTACTGGGGAGAGACAGACGAAAGGATGGCCACCCTGGTGCAATCCGCAGAAATGGAGACTTTAGGCGTTCAAAGCAATTCGGGGACGTCTCCGACATCCTCCAGCCCGTCGCAGCACTTCAACGACAGCAAATTCTATCTGCTGGTGGTTATCGGGGAGATCATAACGGAGGATCACCTAAAGTGTGCCATTGCGGACATCGAGAAAGGTAAGATGGAGCTATTGATGGGGCGCAGGCCACCGCTTTACGTCTTCACAACAACTTGAGCAGACGTGTTTGCGCAGAAGTTCTTCTCATGGCAGAAGTCGTGCAACAGGACCTTACATTACGCCTGAGCGAATTACGCATTGTTGATGGGTCATTAACTGTATTTAAAACCTTATTTATTGGGTCGTTATTTGAGCCGGAGGTGATTTGAACAGCCCCTCCCAGGAACATCACCATAAACTGAAGATAAATCACAGATATATACCTTCCTCGCCCGCCCACCCGCTGTGTTCGTTCAGTATGATTATCACATTAATGTCAGTAGGCCCAATTGTTGTCATCCACACACGTGGGCCCGCTCCTCTAATAAAGCTGCCAGCAAGTGATTCAGCATTAAATCTGGACTATGCGTCAATAATGCAGCGTATCGCATTTCTTTGGCTCCATGTGCGTCTTCTTCTTCTTCTTCTTCTTCTTCTTCTTCTTCTTCTCCTCCCGCAGCACCTTGCCAGAGCTTTATTCAGGTGCGCCAGGCTTTTGTTTCAAGGAGCGCAGGGTCCCACGCATCAGTTTGCAGACAACAGGCTTTAGAGCTTCGCTTTCTCTCTGAATAAACACGCTCTGTTGTCGCTCTGAAACAGCGGGGTAGAATTAGATTTATTCCCCCCTCCACCCCCACGCTTACATCCCGTGGGGACGTCCCTCCATCCCTCCATCATCATCATCATCCAGTTCTCTCTCTCTCTCATCCCTCACCGGATGGTGGGCGTGGCTCGGTCCGCACTGCAGTCCCTACGGAAAGCCACAAGGAACGATTTTCAAAGTGTAGCAGGGCGTTTTTTAGAAAAGCCGCAGCTGCTGTGGTTGTCTGTCTTTTCTGGACTCGGTTGTTTGTGCGAGAGAGGAAAGAGGAAGAGGAGAATATGGCGCAGTTAGTGTAGGAGGAGAGAAGAAAGAGGAGTTGTTTCCTTCTGGGTCTCACCTGATGTTAGGGTAACGAGAGTTGAACCTGTCAGATTCACCGTTTAATGTCCTGTTATGTTAATTCATAATATTGTTATGTTGTCCCTCGCTGTGTCAGATCTTGAGACCAAAAGTTGACTATTGTCCTTGTAAAAAAATCAAACCATAAGTCCTTCACTAGCTCTTCTGATTGAGTTTGGGGAGTTGTAGTTTTTTTTCTCAGCACTTTTAGGGCTCTTTTATTTTATTTACAGGCTACACTCTTCTTCTATTGTATTAACATGCGACATTATTCTTGTTAAAACTACACTTCGTCATCTTCGTCACTGTTGCTCATGTTAATCGATTCATGTTCTCATATTGTTGCCACACCCTTTATCTCCACTTCCTTGAAAAACCCTTTTCGACAAAACAATATTGTGAGTTAAATAAACTCTGTTGTTGAATTAAATATTTGTGTGTAGTTAAGCTCAGAGATAAACACGCCCCCAAAAAAAAGTCCTTTTGTCTCCATTCCCAGTGCAAGTCATCACACACACAGAGGCCTCCATTAGGCCTCTACTCGACGTGATTATGAGGAGAGGATGATGCCACCGTGACTCAGCTCAGGGGAGATTACCAGTGCATCTGGCCAATGGCGCAACACAGACAGGGCCATGGATATTTCCTATTATAGATTGTCGTTTCTCATGCCAAACCAGCAACACGTCTATACATGTCTCCCTCTTAGATTTTCCACAGGATCAGTGAAGTAGATGTGTGGGTGTGGGTGAGACTTTGCACATTTGTTGCCAGGTTTCTCACAGCAGACAACACACTTCTCCTTGCTCTTCTTTATTTTCTTGTTTGATTTTGATTTTGATTCTTTTTCCGTGTATCTTGCAGGGATCCGCTCGTGGGACACCAACCTCATCGACTGCAACCTGGACCAGGAGCTCAAGCTGTTCGTCTCCAGACACTCGGCTCGTTTCTCTGCAGATGTCAAAGGTACACTGGGGGTTTTTGGAAGACCTTTTCACCGATCATTTCACATTAGCAGTGTGATTATGCTTTAAAGCCAGGGTTTGGTAATCTTCTTCAAAAACAATCACAAAATCAATAAATCAAATGTTCTGAACAAAAAAAAAGAAAGATTATCCAGTTTCTGTGTCTGTAGCAAGGCTGGAAAAAGCCCGTCCAATCATTTGATTTAAAAGGGCCGTCAATGTTGCCGACTTTGCGACTTTCTATCTAGACTTAATTACTTTTGGAGCTGTTGCTGCTAGCTACTTTCATTTGAAACGAGTCAACAACACTGGGCTGTTGTTTTTTTTAATGTAATAGCCAAATAAACTTAAAATCAAACATACACTTTGTGTAGAATATGTTATATACACTATCGGGTTATTATCACTGGTGCATGATACATGAGCCTCATTTTTTTTTGTAATTGGTTGATATGATTTGAAGTACCAGAAAATGAAATGAAGTGAGGTACAATTACCTCAGAACTGTACACAAGTATTTTAGTAAATACACTTTGTGACCTACTACCGCTGCACTTTTCAGCAGCGTACACAGTCAGCTTTAACTTCCATGCACTACGCTATAAGCCGAGGGGTTTTATTACCTGTCCCTGGATATGTCCGCTCAGCATTTTGTTGCATGGTGCGGATATTATTTGCAAGGTGATGGAAAGGTTCTGGAAAGATGGAAGAGATCCAGGGTGGCAGGACGCGGTCCGTCGGTGGGCAGTATGGCCTTGACGGTCAGCAGCAGTTCAAGCCTCTGCTTGGCGGTGCTCCATATTGGACATGACCAGCAGGGCTTCGTTCTTCACAATAGATCGATCCAGCCAGCAACTGCTGCTGCAGGCCGAATCAGGTGATCTACCTTAATGCGGTAATATCAAATCTCAGAATTGGGCTTACAGAGGTGAAACACGATACCTTGAGAGGGCGGTGAAACATGGAGATGTGTGTGTGTGTAGTATTCAAAAAGACTCCCGATCACTTTCATCCAACCTTGTTTTTACCATTCTCCCATCCTCCACCCTTCCTCCGTCGTGTGTGCCGTTGCCTTGCAACGCAGTTCTAGATGTGCAGTTGGTTCGGGAGTAATTAGTGGGTGAATCCCCAGTGGTAAGTGTCTGTCCGTGAACATAAAGAAGGGAGTGCCTGTGAAGAGAAAGAAGATGGGAGGAAAAGGAGGAGGGGGATGAGGTAGGAAGATAGATGTGCCTCAGAGCCAGAAATGCTCTTCTGATTTGTGACTTAATGAAGCCGAGACTATTAGATGTAACGCTGCATAAACAGAAAAACTGGAACAATATTGTTCTCTTGTTTTCTACGACTCCGGCTTTTTTGCCAAGCCTATTTCTCAAAGGGAGGATTTCCATTGTCTTTTGAACTTTCAATACAGGAACTGCTTTATGAGGGGCATCCTAGAAACATAACATAGCTATGTTGTGTTGTTTTCATTCATAGAAGTATAATTTTAATTTAAACTTGTCAATTACTGTGAAACACAAAACAAACAGCTTCAAAGCAATACGTCCACATTTGGGTAATCAATTGTTTGCTTTTTTTTCTCTGAGAGTTCGATGAGAAGGTCACTGTACCGCTCTCATATCTGTCAGCTGCTTAGCTTAGCATAGCATAAAGACCAAAGGTAGCAAAATCCGCCTGTCAGCATCTCCAATTTGCACCAATCAACATGTTAAACCTTGTTTGTTTAGTCTGCACAAAAACAATGAAACATGTGCCTCAGTATTTCAAAGTCTTTTATATTAAGAAGCAGTTACTGCTGCTGGTGGAGAGGTAAAGGCAGATCTTGTTACCTTTGGACGGAGCCAGGCTAGCTGTTTCTCCCCGTTTCCAGTCGTTATGCTAAGCTAAGCTTACCGGCTGCTGGCTGCAGCCGTATATATATTTACTGGAAAGATGTAAGAGTATGGTATCAATCTTCTCATCCAACTCTCGGCAGGAACGCAAACAAGCATTCTTTTCAAAATGTCGAGCTCAGTCAAACATTAGGTGCATTTTCCAGGATGAAGAAGGTTGATTAGGAAACTGAGCAGCTGACTTTATGGAGGTATAATTAAATAATATTCGTTGTAGAAAAGCAAAATACATGTTTTTTGAGTTTATAGTGTAGTGCATTTATTGCTTCGGGCACGGCGCTTACAGGAAAACACAAACCAGCAGGTGGAATTGGGCGGAGAAGGACGAATGCAATTATCTGTCAGCTTGACAGATTATAAGCCATCCATCACAGTGCATTAGTGCACAGGAAGCCTGAACCCCACAGTGAAGAGGACGAGAAGGCAGGGGGAAAAAAGAGGCCAGACAGGAGACCCTCGGTGTCACCCTGATGGATATACGATACTTCTGGTTCCGCATTGATTCCCCTGCTCTCTGCCTTCAATGCAAACAGCAAAGACGCCTAAAAACGCTCTCTAAATCCACTATTATGATCAGTAACGGCAATTAAGAATTGTGTTGACTTTCATGAATGAATTTGTTCGAGATTAGTGATTTTTCACAAATACGATCTTGTTGTTCTCGCTCTCTTTTTATTAAACCATTGAGCCTGATTGGCCCTAGAAGTCAATCAGCAGACAGATTGATCCGTCATCCATCAAGCCGCAGATTCATAGCTGGAAGACAAGCTAATAGCGGCTGTAAATGAGCTCGAAAACAGAATGTTCTTTAGAGGCATCAATACCACGGCGCAAGTGATTGACTGCTCTGTGAGTCAATTCAACAGCACTGGCAATGCCATTAGCTCTCCATGCCCAGACATATTACATATACCAGTTCCCTTTATAGTCCAGTTGTGTTGGAGGCACTGGAACAAGTGACATTGAAAACTGTGCTCAGGGGGGGGGCCGCCCTCGTCTTCGCCGCTGAAAGTCACATGGACAATTATTGTGTTGCGGTGGGAAAGGAAAGGACAGGGAGGAGAAACGTGCCGACACATACAGGGCGGCCATCTGACGAGATACATTTACGATCCTCATGCGTGACGTTCTTTCTTTGATGCAAAAACAAAAGAAGGAGACTCTGAATTTAGTCTTTCCACTGATCTATTTTTGGTGAGGTGCCATCCACATTGACGTTCCCCTGTCTGGTTCAGGCTGTGGCAGGCGGGCTGTACCGGTCTTGCACTTTCTATTCAGCCAGGAGGAGAATGCTCAGCGATGCGTGTCACATTATCTCGCTTCCCCGCCGAGACAGAGACGCACTGGGCGTCGAGGATTTTTATATCGATCAAGGTAATTGTCAGGGTCAAGCAAGCCCCACTGCACAATCTGTCATTTTTTTTTTTTTTGACAAGTTGGCCTAGACACCCGGCAATTTGGCAGCTCGATGGTGGCGGTGCCGGTGGCTCCCTTGTGCTCTCAACAGACTAATGTATTTTCTGTTTCACAACGTGAAATGCCAGTAAGCTGGGCGTAACCCACAGTGAGACAGACAAAGAAAGATGCTTTTCTATTACATTAGCGATGGCTTGTGTATAGCAGCATGACGAGGATGAGCGATAGACGTCCGTGATTGATCGTTCTCTCATTTCACACACCACGGAAAAGTGTCTCCTAAGTCCCTTGTTCTTCGGTCATCAGTTTAAGACCGCTGTCTCTTCAGAACAACGCTGAGCGAAGCTGGTTTCACCCAGAGACAACTGGGATTGTGACGACGATGGTGGTGTTAGACTGACGTTAAAGATCCAGACATTTCGTTTGTTATGACTTTCAAATAAATCACAAACGGTATCTTCACATCCCATGGACTAAACTAAAATAGCAAATTAACAGATCTGAAATTAAACTATTCAAATTGGAGCCTCCATCTCTGCAAAAAACATTTTTCACCGTAATAATATCTTACAGCATTTTCCCTGTAAAAGGCAACATTTTTCATGAGGGGAAAGGTCAGGGGATTGCCAAATTCATTTGGAGTCATCCTCTGGGAACCATGAACGTGTGTTCTAAACGTTATAGCAATCCATTCAACAGACAAAAGTATAATATCATAACCGTCATTTATCACCGTCTTTCTACCGTCAAGTATTTGTTTTCGGAAAACATGACTAACGGGCTAAATTGCTTTTAGATATTGATATTTCTATCTCAGTTTACTGATATTAATTACATTTGATTAATCAATGACATTGTTATTCATTTGAATAGAGACACACAAATACATTTTGAATGCAAAACTCGCAGAAAAGAACAGCAGAAGACCCCAACCACCCTCTCCCAAAGAAAGCAGAAAAAGGTGATGTTGTCTTTGTCATCTTCCATGATACTGAATTTTTATGAAAACTCAAAACCAAAAGGCACACTAGGAATAGTATTCCCTCCGGGGGAACTAACTCCATTAAACAAATGGAGAGCAATACCAGAACTGCTGAAAGGGTCGGCGAGTGGTGAAATACTCATTATTTGAAGCATCTTTCATTCGTTGAATGAAAGTGTTTTTTCCATATGGAGTGACAGCCCTCTGGGAGGCAGCGGCAGGGTTAATGGCTATATGCTCCATAATGAGGATCTGCTATATGAAATATAAATGGAAGCATCGCCCCCAGGAGCCAGATAGCTGCTGCAGGATCACGTCCCTGGAGACGAGGCGCACTCTATCCTCTCAATCTTAATCTTATATTCGAGCAACACCTCACTGACCTCCGAACGCAACGGGGAACATATTGTTACGCGTTAGCGGCAGCATTTCTTTTGATTTAGTACTTTAGTAGAAGTTGGTCTAAATTGATCAAACAAAACCAATCCTTTGTCAGTTGGCTGTAGGGGAAGTAATTGAGTGAGTGAAGCCTGCTGTGTTAAGATGAATAATGATGAAGATGTCAGCCGGACCAAAGGATACACCTACAAATACACACACAGTGGGACCAAAGTCCTCATCATAATCAATCATCCAAAACCTACGATGATTGATTATGAGCCTGTCACACCCGACTGTTCATCTTCTGTCTAATGAGGGGAAACTGCTGCTTATGGCAAAGTGTGGTAGACTGAACCATACCTCGTCCCCATGATACAGAGAAAACAATGATTAACAAGCAATCACTGTTTGTTTTCTCTGTAAGTCAAGTAGAGCCGATTACTAGTTGGCCATTAGTTGATTGATGCATTCATTCAAAATCAATTAATCATTTCCAGTAATTTTCCAACCAAAAATACCAAAATTGATTTCCTTCCGACTTGATAAATGTCAATATTTGCTGGTTTTCTTCTCATGTGATGGTCAATTGAAAACCTTTTGTTGTGCTTTTGTTTTGCAGGGCAGAGGATTCTTCACCATAAAAGTAATGTCCTGGAGACGGTGGTGCTCATCAACCCTTCAGACGAAGCAGTCAGTACCGAGGTAAAGTTAGCTTTAATTGTTAAATTATTATAACCTCTTCCTTCATTCTGTAACTTTGCATTTTATCTCCCATCCTCCTATCAAGAAGGGATGATTCATAAGTACATTCCATAAATGCACATTTACAAAGCAATTACAGCTAGAAAAGGATTATTCTTCAACCTTGGCCAATTATCTCCTCTCTTATTAATGGGAACTGCTGTTCGTTGAAATGAAAAAGCAATTAGGACCTCAAAGGACAGGACTAATGCCTTATTTACTGCTAGAATAACAAGTGCAGCCTTTACAATGTGTCAGTGCATTAAGGCTTTTACTACATTTTGATGACAAGAAAAACACGGGAGGGTCAGGAGCACAGATGACACAAGATAAAATCTTGCTCCCCCCCCCCCCCCCCCCCAACCATGTCTGCAGTCAAATTGTGCATTAATAATATCTCACAGCACAGCAGATTTGACCAGCTGATGTTGTCGAAGTAGAAGAAGAAAAAAGACCCAACAGAAAGAGGGGAAGAGGCACGAGATAGACGGATGAAAAGAAAGTCAGCAGAATTAACGAGTCAGCTAATTAGCTAATGGATTTGGGTGACGGGAAACTGGTGATGTTTCAAATGCACTAAATCCTCAAGTATCTAGTAATTCGATTTTTGTATAGCACTCTGTCTTTCTTAAGCATTTGCTATAAATTAAATATATTTGTACTGTTTTTAATCAGTGTTTCTTTCACTTGTCCATTACTTTCAACCACAGTCAGTGGTGCACTGCCGTGACAGTTTCTCCTTTTAACTTCTAGGCTCGTTTGATGATCTCAGACACTGCCAGACACAAGCTTCTGGTTCTCTCAGGGCAGTGCTCTGAAAACAGCGGAGAGCTGATTCTTCAGTCTGGATCGTTCTCTTTCTTCAACTTCATAGACATATTCACCGACCAAGAGGTGAGCTGGCATGATGACTTCTACTGTTACATGTTACATTGTAATATGATAGTTTTACAGGTTTTGGCAATTTTATTTTTTACATTAGTGAAAGGCTTCCCCCGTCTTTTTATAAAATATATTTTTTGTATATATTACCAGTAACACCCTTTCAATAAATGCATGATGGTTGCTTTCCTGAAAAGCTCTCATTCTTGCATTGAATACTAGTCTTAAAACTTGACACACCATACAGTACATAAACACATATACACTGAATCTACGATTGCAAAGCTCTACTCATTTTATTACGGACTCTTGACAAATTCAAAATTAAAGCCACCTAATTTTTCTCATGCACAGATTGGTGAGTTGCTCAGCACCATTAACCCGGGAAACAAAGCCAACCTCACACTGTCCTGCCCTGAACAAGGCGAATGGAAAAACTCCAACCTGGACAAACACAACCTGCAGGACTTCATTTACATGAAACTAAACTCCACCACCATTCTCCCTGAAATGGAGGGCCTCTCAGAGTTCACAGAGTATTTATCTGAATCAGTAGAGATCCCATCTCCTTTTGACATGTTAGAACCACCGACATCAGGTGGATTCCTGAAACTTTCCAAACCATGCTGTTACATTTTCCCCGCCGGTAGCGGTGACTCTGCTCTCTTTGCTGTCAACGGCTTCAACATGCTCATCAATGGTGGCTCGGACAGGAAGTCGTGCTTCTGGAAGCTGGTGAGACATCTGGACCGCGTGGACTCCATCCTCATGACCCACATTGGTGACGACAACCTGCCGGGCATCAATAGCATGCTGCAGAGGAAGGTTGCAGAGCTTGAGGAGGAACAGTCACAGGGTTCCACAGCTAACAGTGACTGGGTGAAGAACATGATTTCTCCAGATATTGGCATTGTGTTTGTGAATCTTCCTGAAAACCTGGATAACCCAGAACCTAATTACAGAGTGCGGCGGAATGTTGAGGAGGCAGCGTTCACTCAGCAGTTCCTCACAAAGCTAAATTTGAGGTTAGAGCCTTTGCAAAGGCCTGTTGGAAACACTATTGAACCACTCATACTTTTTCAGAAAATGGGCGTTGGGAAGCTTGAGATGTATGTGCTCAATCCATCAAGGAACAGCAAGGAAATGCAGCACTTTATGAAGCAGTGGACAGGAAGTGAAAACGACACAGCCTCCATTCTGCTGCCAAACGGAAAAGAATCTGAGTTCCCCGTCTCTTACTTGACTTCTATCTCTTCACTCATTGTGTGGCACCCTGCAAATCCCTCAGATAAGGTTGTGCGTGTTCTCTTTCCTGGAAATGCCACCCAGCATCACGTCTTTGAAGGTTTAGAAAAGCTAAAGCACTTGGACTTCTTGAAACAACCAGTTGTCACTCAGAAAGCGATGTCTTCTAACATGCCGGCTACACCAACACTTAAGCAAGCTAAGATGAAACACAGAACAGACAGCAAAGAGAGCCTGAAGAGTACCCCAAAGCCATCACCAAGCAAAAGCATCAGAAAGGATTCAAAGGAGGAAGAAAAGGCAAAGGCAGATGCGGAATCGTCTCATGAAAAAACACAGAAGGCTGAGAAAAAAGAAAAGGCCCCTCTGAAAAAGGAGAAGGCAAAGGCACCCGAGAAAGAATCAAAAGCAAAGGCAGAGCAAACGGCTCAGAATGAAACTCCAGAAAAAAAGAAGCCAGACATAAAACCCAAAAAGGAGGCCAAAGTGTCTGTGGAAAAGAAAAAGGAGGTGAAAAAAGAAGTCGCAAAGAAAGATGAGACACCCAAACACACTGTTAAAAAGGATGAAAAAGTAAAAAGAGAGGAGGCAAAGAAAGTTGTAAAAAAGGATATCAGAAGAGACTCACCTATGAAGGAGAAGAAGGAAGAAAAGAAAGAGCAAAAGAAAGACGTCAAAAGGCCCTTTAAAGACATAAAGAAGACATCCGCTGTGGGTGAAGAAAAGAGTCCAGCACCAAAACCAAAGCCCCTGAAAAAAGAAAATGCTTCAAAGAAAGACGCAGGAATCCCATCAAAGTTAAAAGACAAAGGAAAGCCAAAGGTGACAAAGAAGGAGACAAAGGTGGACAGTGGCAAGCTTGCAGCAAGTGCAGCTGCAGTTGCAGAGGATCCAGAAGTAGTAAGATCTCTGATGTCCACACCAGAGGACCTCACTAAGGACTTTGAGGAGCTTAGAGCAGAAGATTTGGTGGAGGATGATGCAACTGTGCCTCAAATTAAGGAAGAAGAGGCTGTGATGACCCAGAGTGAAGAAATAATACAAACCAAAGAGTCACCTGAGGCGTTAGAGTCCGTGGATGAGGGTATAACCACAACGGAGGTTGAAGGAGACACTGGAGAGACTCCAGAAGAACAAGTTCTTAAAGGAAAATTCAACGGCAATGTAAGTGAGAAGTTTGAAGATGAAGGTACTGTCATGGAGGAGACATCTGAGGGAGGAGATTATGAAAATAAGGGAGAGATAGAAGAAGTGTATGAACCACAGAGGGTGGAACCAGATAAAGAAAAGCTTATTCCTAGTGAAGATGAACACCAGGACGACAAACCAAGAGCTAGTGTTGAAGACAACGATGATGTAACTAATAAAAATATAGAAGGTCAGATTGTAAGTCTGGGAGAAAATGACAAACATAATCTGTTTGTATCAGCCTCACCAAAAGTGTCTTCACCTGTTTCTCCAGCTGCATCTATCCATGACGAAATGTTTCCTGTTGGCTTTGAGAGCTCAACATCCTCAGATTATGAGAACAGAGATGAAGCCCCTGAGGATTACACTGTCACTTCTGGCCACACTCAGTCCACCCTTGAGATCTCCAGTGTGCCTACTCCCATGGATGAGATGTTGACTCCTAGGGACATTATGAGTGACGAAAACACCAATGATGAGTCTCCTTCACAGGACGTGGGCAGGTTTGTGACATCAGCATCTGGAGAGTTTGATAGGAAGAAGCTGTCTCCACTTCAGGGTATGCAAGGGACAGATCACTCTCAGAGTGATGCCACAGAAGGCCAGGACTACGACCACTCCGCTTCCACGATATCTCCTCCTTCATCACTAGAAGAGGATAAATTCTGTCAGGGGTTTCCCTATGCAGGGAAAGCTGAAGGGTTTGCCACAGCTCAAGAGTCATGTGAGAATCATGACACAGACAAAGACACTGTTAGACTCAGTTCAACTTCCACAACATCACCTCTTGTGCGTTCTCCTTCAGTGGACCGCAAGGACAAGTTTGATTCTCCATCACTGTTTGCTGCTCCAATAGAACTGTCCACCACACTTGCAGGGTGCACCAGAGAGATAGCTAATACCTCCATCAGCCCAGATGACAAGACATTGGAGGGAGGTAACTCGCCTCAGTCCTCTGGTCACACACCTTACTATCAGTCACCAATAGATGAAAGAGCAGGATCTCTTCCACCTGTGTCAGAAGACGACGCGCAGGGTCCGACAATTGTGGAGGTCACAAGTGATAAAGAGGAGTCCTCCAATAGAGGCACTCCAGAGCCTAATGAGCCAGAACGAGAAACTTCATCCCCTGTCGAGAGGATAATGTCCTCTCCGAAAAGCTCCCCTTCAACTGCACCCGATTCCCCAACGAAGATGGAAAAGTCACTCTTCAATGTAGATCAGAAGAAAAATGGAGATTCAGTCTTGCCCTCAGCACCAATGACCAAACAGGAATCAGACACTAATCCTTTTACAGCCTTCAAAGAAGAGAGTAAAATGTCCATTTCAGAGGGTACCACATCAGACAAGTCAGGAACCCCTCTGGAGGAGGTGGTAGCAGAAGATACATTTTCACATTTAGCTTCAGCATCCACCGCCTCTCTGGCCACCAGCTCCTTGCCAGAGCCCACCACTGACTCTCCCTCCCTTCATGCTGAGGTAGGCTCTCCTCACTCAACAGAGGTAGATGACTCTTTTTCTGTATCTGTGGTTCAGACCCCAACCGCCTTCCAGGAAGCCGAGGGATCGCCATCTAAGGAAGATAGCCCGAGGCCCATGTCTATCTCCCCAGACATCTCACCAAAGACGAAAAGCAGAACACAGGACACAAAATCCCCAGAGCACTCCACCATGTCAATCGAGTTTGGCCAAGAGTCCCCTGACCACTCCTTAGCCCTGGACTTTAGCAAGCAATCTCCAGAGCATCTATCAGTGGGAGGCAGTTCCCGTGCGACAGAGAATGGCCCGACTGAGGTTGACTACAGCCCCTCAGATGGAGCAAATGGAAAAGCATCTGAAGACCATAGTTCTACAGTGGAAAAGCCTTTTCTTTTTGATGAGAGCGATTCAGCGCTTGCCACTTCTGCAACCCCATCAGATGCATCTCAGTCAACTCCCTCTGTTACAACCCCATGCCAGATGACCGAGATGCTACATGCCGTGGCTGACGAGAAGTCTCCGGTCACCCCAAAGGCATCCTCTCTCACCCATTCTCCCCATTCCAATGAGCCATCCCCAGTGCTAGGAGGCTCCCCGGCTAAAGAAAATATTAGCCCAATTTCACCATCTGTGGAGAGCATTACTAATATATCTGACACGCAACAGAAATACGACAAGTCACCCTCACCTCCCAAAGCTGCTTCTCCTTCATCGTCTTTTACCTTAACAAAAGAAGAGACCGTTTCCCCGGCAAAGGAGACTAATCCCTTTAAATGTGAGGATTCTACACTTGAGGCAAAATCCCCTGTGAGCCCCAAAGTTCCCTTTCCATCATATCTACCTCTCTCCTCTGATCCTTGTCATTACAATTCTGCCTGTGGCTCCAGGGACCCAGACTTTTCCACTAAGAAGAATCCCTCTGCTCCATCTAAGACAGATGTCGACCTCTGTCTAGTCACTTCATGTGAGTATCTCCACCCCAAGACAGAACTGTCCCCGTCTTTCATCAACCCTAACCCTCTAGAATACTTCATCAATGAAGAGAATGCCACGGATGAGGAGAAGCCTCTGGCCAAGTCAGGAGGAGGGCCCCCACCTCCAGGTGGTAAGCTTTCCGCCAAGCAGTGTGAGGAGACCCCGCCCACATCCATCAGTGAATCTGCCCCCTCCCAGACGGATTCAGATGTCCCACCGGGGACAGAGGAGTGCCCCTCCATTACAGCAGATGCCAACATTGACTCTGAAGACGACTCTGAGACTCTGCCTACTGACAGAACGCTGACCTACAGGCATGCCGATCCGCCTCCCGTGACACTCAGGGACTCCGCTCCGTCTTCAGGCCACCATGATGTCTGCATGGTGGACCCAGAGGCCCTTAAGGCGGAGGAAAACCTCCACAATGCTAATACCGAAGGAGGAGAAAAGCCCAAGAAGAAAAAGCTCTTGAAAAAGTCTTCCTCGCCAGCTAGGAAGACTGCTCTATCAAAAGTGAAGGACACAAAGACTTTGTCTCCAAAGAAGAGTGTCGGAGAAGGGAAAGATGCAAAAAATGCAACCAATACCTCTGCATCCAGAGGTGTAAAAAGTGCTTCATCAGGTGAGTATCACTTACTAATTGTCATCATTTAAATCTCTTTACTACTTCACATAATTTGCTCATATTTTTTAATGACCTTACCAAAGAGAGCGCTTTATTTTTTTGCCCTTTCAGGGACTGGCAGTGGAAAGGTATCAGGTGGGGCATCTCTGCCCAACTGTCCTCCCATGTACATGGATTTGGTTTACATCCCTAATCACTGCAATGCCAAGAATGCGGATGCTGAGTTCTTTAAGCGGGTGCGCTCTTCTTACTATGTGGTCAGTGGCAATGATCAGACCGCTCAGGAGCCCAGTAGGGCTGTCCTCGACGCTCTGCTTGAAGGAAAGGCCCAGTGGGGAAACAATATGCAGGTGAGTATTTATATGATTGATATGATACTGCAAAACTAAAACCCCAATTTAATTGTGCCAGAAGGGTTTGAAGGTATGAATACAATATATAATAGACTTGTTAGTTATAAACACATTTTGAAATGATTTATTATTAAAATTAGACTTTCTCTTTGGTCCTTTTGCATTTGGATTAGAATGTTGTATATAAGCAGGGGTGAACTTGAGACAGAAAGACAAAGAACATTTTTTGGTTGTACAGTAAAGGATGATTATTGAATTCTCTGAATGCTTGAGCTTAGAAACCTCCCTCCTCTCTGGTGTCAGGTCACTCTGATTCCAACCCATGACACCGATGTGATGAGGGAGTGGTACCAGGAGACCCACGACAAGCAGCAGGAGCTCAACATCATGGTCCTGGCCAGCAGCAGCACTGTTGTCATGCAGGATGAGTCTTTCCCCGCTTGTAAGATAGAGATGTAGGCCTGTTCAGCGAGAAAACAGCGGGCCTAGTGACTGATAATGACTATTTAAGGAAGCAAACAAACCCATGTAGCATAAAACATAAGCAGACACGTAAACACTTATATTCTAAAATGCTCTTTCTTGTGTACCAAACCATGAAAAAGATAATATCTCCAATGAGGACCAACACTAATACAAATTAGCTTTGAGGGGCTCCAACTAAAGGATAATGTTTCCTCCATACTGTAAAAGTAAGACGTCTATGACATCCGCAAGGGGATTTTTAGGTATAAATGGATCGTGCTGGGCGGAAATTAGAATCCAAAAAAAAGCACGACCAAGTCATGATTGTCAATTAAGCTAACTCACGCAGTTCAAATAATGATGGTGTTGATGAGGTATTGAGTTTCTTCTGATTCCCCAGATCAGAATACATGACAGGGTTTAATCACTTTAACTACTGTCGAGGAACACAACACCCCTGCATATGATATATTCTTGAATAACGGCTGTTATCCACACCAAAGGACGAAACACGTTTTCTGTTATTGCCTTAGGGAGAGAGTCAAAGTGAATGTATAAGAACTGGTGCAACTAGCAGAAGAGTGGGCAGGTAACTCTACACACTAGTGGTCAATCCCAAACAGGACTGTTATATGGTTACATAGCTGAAATGATGGTGGATATGGAATAACTTGAAAGGACACCCGACACTGATTAGCATTAATATGATGTCTGACTTCATATTCACCACGGGCGAGACAAAGTGCCCCTGTTGTGAAACCTTGTGTTTTTAAGTCGGCTGGGTTTCATTTGATTTAAAATGGACGTTTATGTTGCTGCTTATGTATGAATACTAATTTATTATGTTAAATGTTAATTTATTGTGCTTGACTGTCCAGATAGCCTTTTGCACTGCGCGACAGGAAGTTGCTTTAGAATGCACTCCCTTGCCTTTTTGTCACAATGCTTTTTAGAGGATTGCCTTTTATTTCAAAATGTCTTGTTTTATTTAAGGATTATTTCAAAGTTATTTAAAAAAAGGGAAAATCAGATCTTATTTCTTATACCTGTTTTTTATGTAATCATTGAGCTACGGGAGTGCTAGCCTTTCCCATTGTAAAGCTGGTGAGGCAGGATATTTTCATAAACCTTAAAATGTCTTGTTTTTCTAAAGCATTGTACTATAATTATAAATAGCTTTGTGGCCGATGGAGTCGTTGGAAGACATGCATGATATGTTCATATTTTTTTTTCTCTTTTTTTATGGGGATTTTGCTCAGACTTGCATTAAGAACAACAGGGCTAGGCTAAACACATTAATGTAAGGAGCATTTTAGGATTCTTGCACAATTTGTGCCATGACATTGTGTACTACAGTAACTCAAATGGCTTACAAACGTGCACTGTATCAATATAACACTTGACTTTGGGTGCGGTGCAGAAGTTTTTCAGGTTGAAGGCTGGAAAAAGTTCTTGTGACGGAAGAGTTTCTCCTCTTTAGTCGGGATGGAAAGGTAAAAGCTCGCGGAGGTGAGAGTGAGTGACTTGTGTGTTTTTGATGAAAGTATGTAAAACAAAAACTAGACACTTTAAACACGTACACAACACAAACCCAACAAACAGCACAGATGCCACAGATCACCTTTGACAGGCCACATTTCTGGAGAAACATTTAACAAATCACAATTCAATGACGACAGGCTTTGGTACTTTGCTATTCTATCAACTCGCCAAACTCACCAGATATTTCTGAAACGATGTCCGGTGTTCATGATACCGCTAACAATCAGATTTCCTGCAGGGGAACTCAAACCAACAACACACAATCTCTGAACTGACAATTCTCTTGAACTGGCATTTCTTCTTTCTCTATACTTCCTCTCTTTCTCTCTCTGTCTATTTATCTATGCCTTTTTCTCCTTATCTTTCTCTTGGGAGAACTTTAATAATGTTTGTCTGCAGCTGTGCGGTATATTCGTCTTGTGATCTTGCATCTTCTCTTCCCCCTTACCCCAACTCATATGTAACTTATAGCAATTAGTTTCAAGTGAAAGTATTCCTTAGTGCTTTCTGATGTTTGTGTGCAATACTTCCTCTACCCATATGGCGAATCTGATGTAAGAGGAACCACTACTAAAGAACAAACATTTAAAACAACCCCAATAAAATCTGGTGTGAAAAAAAAGGATTTGTGTGTTTGTTTTTTTCTGACCTACATTTATAGAGTCCAGTTAAGGTATCGTGTATTACAAAGGCAGTGTGTTATTTCTTATAAATTGCTCCATTGCTTTTTAAAAACAGATTCTTCTTCTTCTGAGCCTGGCTTGTTGCACATCATAAACAGAACCACATTTGAAAATATCACATATCCAAGTATCTTGCTTAGTAGTGAATAATGACTTTATCAAAATAATTTAGTTATTAACATGTCCAAAGAAGTTAGGCCTTCACAATTCTACTCATATAAACAAGAGCCGGCCACGCTGTCGGCTGTGTGAGACTGGACAGTGGTTCTTTGAGCTAACAGCTAACGCCAGCATGCTAACATGCTCAAAATACCAAATGCTAGCTCTCTGATGTTTAGCAGACCAAAGTTTACCATCTTAGTTTAGTGCGTTAGCATCGCTAACATTTGCTAAATAACACTTAACAGCACAGCTGAGGCTGATGCAGTAAGTCATGTAGCAAAGCAAAGATAGAGGAGCTGTGAGTGTTTTGACACTGTTCTGTAAAGGGTTTTGTCTGACCCTGCCAGTTAAATTTGCACTTAATCATCCATGTCTGGAAACTGTCTGAATATGTTAGCGCTGCTAGCTGCTATAACTCTAGATATGTATTTGTCCGAGACTAAAATATCTCAACAACTGTTGCAGTTGTTCCTGATCAATAAATGTAGCATATAACAAATTATGAGATCTAAAATAAAGAAGAATGAACATGAAACATGTCAGAAGGATGTGAGAAAGATATGGTAAATTTAGAGCGTATTTAGCTCCTCAGTATGTAGTGAACTGAAGGACCTTCCTCAGACGCCCCAGGGACACTAAGTGAAAAAAGCAGAGCAGGATAACAGGACATGTCTCCACAACTCAACATCCATTTGCTGTACAGTGGGGGACAACAAGTCCACATGTCTGACGTCTGAGCCAGTCTCTCAGAGCTGTTTAAGCATGTACTGCACACCGGTAAGTGGTAAGCCTGCAATATAGGAGGACATTAATGTGCAGGAGTTATGCAAAAGGAAGGAGCCTCTCCACTATTTATCCAAGCCCAACAGGCAGCCACAGGCGTTTATGATTTAGTGCAAAATTAGTCACTGAGTGAATATACAGTACATGCATATAAATGTATGTCGTAAGTGTTGCTATAGGTGGAAGATAACCGATATAATTATCTTTCAAGGACAGTCATTTTAGAACAGTTGCACACAGTCTGACAAAGTGATTAGCACCAGCTGTTTCCCCTGCCGAAACTGTTTCAATGGGGACATTTATTAATGATGATGGGGCACCCCAGGCACTTTCCAAAGCCAAAGGGAAGTGCACACAGGAATAAATCAAAGAAGACGTAAGAGCTACTATCTGTCGGCAGAGCCTCAATGTTCGGGAAATCAAAGTCTGAGTGCTTCAATAGACCTCCGCCACAAACAGTACTATCTTTCCCTGTTGATTATTGCATTAGTTGAGCAACTCGACATGAGTTTTCACCACACTAAACCCTAAAATGTACCTACAGTGTAGTTGAGCTATATGTTGGGAAAACCTGCTTTTAAATCCATTCAAACAAACACACACTCATGCACAGAGAGAGAAACCCACAGAGACACACACACACACACCTTGCAGGATACCATGAATTATCCAAGGCCCCGTGTCTGATTGGCTGAGCAGGCAATCTCCGCTGGATGGGCTGAGATCTTGTTGCCAGGGCAACAGTGGGGAACTCCCCATCCCGGCCCTATTTTCTCTGTGCGAGAGAGTCTATCTTTGGAGTCACTTTAAGAAGCACCTCAATCATTGTAATGAGTCTTCTCCGGGTGTCTGCAGGTTCACCAATCGTCGTGTTTGCACAGAACTACCCACAGTGGAAAATCACAATCCCATTAAATTCTTGAATGAAGAAAGAAGAAACAGAACATTAGATTATAATGAAATGTACAGATGCATAGTGTGCGCTGAATAAGACTTTACTTCTGTCAAGGTTCTGACACTAAGAATATTCAAGAGGCCATATGAATCTAGAAACTATCTTTATAAAGAGTTGAATTTCAAATGTGTTCCCACAACTTTACAGAGGAAATGCAGCAGAACTCCTTCACAAGGACATAAGTCCTTGGTTATGTAATGCTGGGTCAATGGGTATACTGAGTAGTGGCAGGGTTTGGTGCTTACGGATGTAGGTAGAGTGAATGTAAATTGCTTTAAATCAAATAAAAGGGCCTACTTAACTATCCATTTATCAACATAACCACAAGGTCGGATCTAAAATTATTACAGCACAAGCAATTCTGAACTATCGCAACATAAATCAAAGCCTTTTTACACAGAATTGAATGAGTTCAAAGGATAATTTGGTTTAAAACCTTTTGCCAAACCACAGCTGTATTGTTTGTGATTATAATCATATTGATTTAAAACAACAAACTGTGAGCGTTTTTAAAAAAATATATATATATATATGTTTAACCTTTATTTAACCAGGAAGTCTCTTGAGACGTGATCTCTAGATAGACCTGTCCAAAATGGATGCAGTCACATAAACAATTCACATAAAGGCATGAAGGAGAGGATGTGACTGTATTTGAAACGGTAACATTCGTCTTACAACATGTGTTTGTGGCGTTTGAATGTCTCATGTGAAGATTGTTTTGTAAATTATTCAAGCCCAGGGTGCGATGTGCAAAAATGCAATTTTTGGCAAATTCAGTAGAGACTCTGGGGACTCTGCAGCATCTAGAGAATCTGGTGTGATACTTGTTTGGAACAAAGAAAGCATTTTACATAGGCTCATACTCTATATACATATTATACAAAGGTAATATCAGATTAGTTGGTTTAGCATTAACAATGGCATCGGTACAACGTTTCCCTCGAGTTGCTTCATTTGCTTCACCGTAATAATGTCACATTCTGAGGCAATATCTTTAATTTTAGAATAATGTTTAGATTAGATTAGATCAAATCAGATTAGATTCAATCAGATTAAGCATTATTGTCATTGCACAGAGCACAAGTACTGAGAGAAGAAAGTGCAGATTAGCATTTAACCAGAAGTACAAAAAGCAGTAAAGTGCAGAGTAATGTACATATAGTGGTAAGATATATTAAATATAATTTAATAATCATAAACAGCATGGGGTTGATATACATATGCTAAGATATATAGCCTACAGTATGAACAGTGTGAAATTAATACAAAAATAGGATAGTATTAGTCATGATATTGTCCTAAACTTTCCGATAGCAGCAAACCTCATCATACTCGTCAGACGTGTTTAACGTGTAATACAACAGCGCCACCTGTTGGACAAAAGATGGAAAACGTTATGGTAATAAGATGCTTTTCCAGCTTAAACATACAAACAGATAAATAATAAATAATAGAGCTTCAACTCAAACAGAGTACAGATAAATGACGATAACATGAATGATGTAGAATTTAAAAGTTGTGTATCAGACGCCTGCGTCGGATCACAGGGAGCTGCCATATTGGATTATACCAAATTGCGTCCTACGTATCACAACAATACAGCAAATAGTTACACACTCTGTCTTAATCCAGTTAAACTGCAAATTAGGTACTAGTGCATTATAAAACATGTCTCACTATTTAGGCATAAATCGTCATTTTATAACTCTATTAATTCTCCGACTGCACCCCCGTGGTTTTCAGTTGAATGGTACAGTCAGTGGGCACTATGGCGCTGGCCAGGGTCGGTAAATGTTGTCGGTCGTTAGTACGTGATCCCTTCAAAGTGTCGTTTTGTGGTGTTTTACAGCCGGGTTGGATTGAAGGTTGCATAGGAGGTAAGACCAATAGAACCCGTCGATACGTTTCCTTGTCTGTGGCTCTTTAAAACGGTCTGTTTGTGTTAGAGAAGCTACGTTAGCAGCTGGTAGATAACCCACATGTTTACGAAGGTACAGTTCATAACAATCCACCAAGACGTGGGTTATCTCTGGTTTTACTCGCAGCGTTTGCAGCAGTTGCAATATGACCTTTTGTCTTTGATATTTGAAGGTTGTATGCTATCGTCAGTGCAAACTATCCAGCTAGGCCAAGTTACGAATGGCCTCTCACGTGAGCAGCCTTTGTTAAAATGTAGTTTATTGTTGGTGGTGATAACTGACATTAATTTGTACCACACCTCACCACTGCATTTGTATAGTTGATGCTAGTACTGGAAAGTAACTAAGTAGGCTAAATGTACACCCAATTCTGAGGTACTTGTACTTGACTTAAGTATTTCCATTTTATTTAATTGCGTCAGTTACTTTGCAGGTTAATTAAGACTGTTGTTGCAAAATGGAAATCAACTAATAATGTTTCATATATTATTATAGTTTAAGCTAACTAGCGATTTATGAAGTAATTTAAATTAGCTCCACCTTTTATCAGCTGCAGCATCAGAATGTACTCTTTAATGCATCACTAGTTATACTCCAATAATGTGTATTACTCTGAAATGGGCCACTCTGCATACTTAGTAGATTCTGGTATATTTTCACTTTATACTACAAGTACATTTTGGTTCTAATACTGTATTGTTTTTTACTGAAGTAAGATTTTGAATGCAGAGCTTTTACTTGTAATTGCTACTTTTTATATAAGTAGTTATCTGCATCTCTTTCCCCTGCAGCTAAGAGGCATCTGTTGTCAGAAGATGTCATCAAACTGCAAGACTTCCAGCAGAGGAAGCTGGCTGTGGCTCATCTCGTCACTGGATCCAAAGGTGACGTAGTTCTCCTCCTCCGCCGGCTGCGGGCGCTACGTCCTCTCGTTATGATGAGCTCACGTTCTCTCCAACCATTTTACAGGAAATTACATCCAGCTGTTCGGCCAGAAGCTACGGAGGAACGAGCTGATTCTGAGGGATGAGCTGAAGCTTCTCCTCCACTTGTGCCAGTCTGCCGATGACATGGTGATAGCGACAGATGCCATTTATAGGTGTGTGGCGCGTCCTTCATTTGCAAAATTAATGCACTTTCTTGCAAAGTAGATCATTTCAGCACCGGAAGCGTGTTCCATGTTCATCCTCTTCCTCTTTCTCTGAGTTGCCTTTGACGAACAGAAATGAGATTCTGCCCACAAATATGTCTTGAATTATGCGTGTGCGACGATTCTTTTGTTTGCGCTCACAAGGTATCACGCAGAGAACGGGAACTTGGTGTATGGAGAGTTCAAGTTCGGTCCCCTGTTTGTGCGGCTGTGCTATGAGCTGGGTCTGGAGAGCTTGGCTGCTGCTACGCTTACAGATACGGTAACGCGTTTCATCAACCGAAAAAAAAAAAACCCTGATTACTGACCGAGTGACGACACTCTTCTGAGAGCTGACTTTCACTTGTCTTAACAGAATATGAGGGGATTTTTCAACGACGCAACCTCCTTTAACATCACCATAGACATGTTGTTCACTACAGGCTCTTATGACAGTAAGTGCCAGATTAACCTCCCAGTGTGTTTCTCTTCTGAAATCATCATCATCATCACATGTGTTTAATATTCCTAACCCTGGCTATTGCAGAGGCCTTGGAGGTGCTAAGAACCATGAGGGCCCAAGGTATACCATTCAACAAAGACACCTTGACCCTGGCGGCTGGCACCTGCTTTAAACTGGTAATTGAGCGATACATTTTTGACATTACAGTCCTTTTTGTTTTAAGATGTAGAAACTCCTCACGGTCAGCTGATGTTCTGTGTTGTGTTGGGTCAGAACACGGCCGAGTCCTACAGGATCTGCACTTCTCTGATAGAGGAGGGACAGACCAAAGGGCAGTCCATCCCCAGACATGCTTACTGCTTTGCTGTAGCATTAGCACTCCGACAAGTGAGTTATATCTTCTTCTTCTTCTTCTTCTGTTCATCTCATTCATGCAGAACGTTGTGGAGAATATCGTATGATATATATATATATATATATATATCAATAATTAGTGTTCTCTGTCTTGTATTTGTTCCAGAATGACATAGAAAAGGCACAGTCGTTGTATTCACGGATAATGAGCACCGACAGCAGGTTATGCCAAAATCTGAAGGTAAGGGTGCTCATGTAACTGCGGTTTACATTATTTATTACCCTTTTTTGTTCAATTATTAATACTTTTTTTTTTTTTTTTTTTTTAAATGGTGATTTAGGTCATGATACTAGCCATGTCAGGAGCGGTGACGGATGCCGCGGCCGTCCTGTCTGCCGCCATGTTGCCTAAAAGCCCTTCTTTTGTGAAGAAGCTTGAATTTTCTCAGGAGGTGGTAAGTCAGCCTGTTGTCTATGCAACTTATACTCACTAACAAGAAGCTAAGCTAACTTATTGTTGTAATTAATTTGAATATATAATGAGGTCAAACCTAAGGTAACAATAAGAGGGTTTGCGATATCCTTTTGTCAGATTGTTGATCAGTTAATAGTTAACAGGAGCTCTGGAGATGTTTATCTAAGTCACTGATAAACTGCGGTTTGCTCAGTAACCTCTCGTGGCGTGTCTCAGGTGGATTCGCTTCGCTTGAGGAGTGAGGGCGGCCCACACACGGAGACGGTGGAGCAGATAGTGACTCATCTTCAGCGAGCCGATCAGGTGACCCAGCAGACCCTCGACGGCATGCTCTGCCACACGCCCACGGGGAAGAGGAAACCGGCGCTGGTGATGGAGGAGAGGAAGACCAGTCGAAGGACTCTGAAGTCACTACAGTCTACTCTGCTTTCGGAGTGAGAGGAGCCGCGTGTGTCGCTCCAAAGCCTGCGTTCACTAAAGGCTCAATGCAATAAGACAAAGAACTCTGCCTGGTTAGAGTTCTTTGTCTCCATTACTGCACCTACCTCTCCTTAAACACAGACTCAGTCATCCCTCTGCAGACATTTCTCTGGCATGCCTGTCCAATTTTTAATTAAAAAGGTCACAGTTTCTACAGCAGGCACTTTAATAGAAAGCTACCGAGTGAAATTTACATAATTATCGATTTCCTTGCAAGGAACTCACGTGGACATTGAGTGATTTGGGAAGAATGTGTTGTATATAGAAGTGTGAATGAGTAATTAAAGATGAATCGTATATTTAATAGCAAGTTTCTCCGCTTGTCTTGATGTGAAGGGGTGCTGGTGAAATCAAGGTTTGAAGTCTTAAAACAACAGTGGGTCATATGTACATTTTAAAGTTAAATATGTGACTTAAATAACTGAAACTATTCTTTAAACAACCTTCTTTTTCAAAGATTGTTGGTTATTACGCGTGAACGGCACAAACCAAACAAATACCCAAAACTGTCGCTCCAGGTTTTTCTCCTGTACATAGTTATAATCAAAAAGACATGTTTATTACAACGCCAAAAAAAAAAACAGCTGAGCCCTCCCTGCATGTAAACAAACCATGACGCGCATCAGACTCCTCCCACAATGCACCGCTGAGCAGCCGGAGAGGAGAACAACGGAGCAGCCACCCAAACAAACCGCGTGGGCAGTGTACAGTTTATAATATAATAATAATAATAGAAAGAGGAGTTCAGGATAGTTTTTGCTCTTTTTTTTATGATGAGACCGCTACAGAGTTCAGGACTAATGCAGCGGTGATATCCACGCCTAGCGGCGGCTGGGTGGCGGTGCTGGTTAGCATTAGCTAGCCGGGTTAGCTGGTGCTAAAGCAGCTGGTCCACAAACAAAACAAAGGAAAGATAATTAAAAAAAATATACTTTAAACTTTCAATGATATCTGTATCACCGGTAGGGACCGCTGTGTCGTAATAATCAAGTTTAGCAGTTAGTTTGTTGACACCGGCGTAACGTTACATACTTGATAACGGGAGCTATTGTTCGGTCGTCTGAGGATTGACATCTGTAAACACTGGCTCCGGTAGGGCAGCTTTCGGGCTAACGACGCTAAAAAGGAACACAATGAGCACCGAGGCAGAGACCGCAGCGTCCGCTAAAAGCACTCCGGAGGACGATGGCATGACGTGGTGGTACCGATGGCTCTGCAAAATAGCCGGAGTTCTGGGGGGAATATGTAAGTATAAACTGTCGATATCTCGTTTATAAGTGCGTGAATCACAGGCCGCCGAGATAATCCTGCCAGGGCTCCATATACTGCCAATGTGACAGCGCGTCGTGTATCGGTTTACATTAAGTTTGTGCTACTTTACGTGACAAGCAGGTTACATTTTATTGCCGTGTCAGCGTTATTTGTACACTGATTGTGAGTAGTCTTCCGCATTCATATGAGAGTATAAACAGGACAGAAAAGGTCCACCAGATTACCATTTTATTTTTTATTATTATTATTGTTTACAATCTGCACTTTTAGTTGGGCATCTACGCCAGACAAACGCTTTGTTACGGCCCCATTGTCCCCTCCCTGCAGCAGACACCGCCTGTCTGCACGGCTTCACAACAGCCTGTTATTCCTGACTTTAAACAGTATGATGTGCACGCGCACACAAGTCCACAGCAGGGACTCTTTCCCTCAGGAGTTCAGTGTGAGAAGTGGGTTTTTTTTTTACTGCTGGCTTTGCACTTTTCCAGCAGCCTTGCAGCTCTCCTTCACAGTGACACCAGAGTCTCAGTGCCTGTATCACATGAAGCGACCCGGGGCTCTGCATGCTCAATGGGCTCTGTATTATTGAGGAGGCTGGATATGATACACTGCTCCACTGTTCCTGTAGTTCACATAGAACCGTGACATATTCTCACCGTGGAGCTTCTCTCACGCTCAAATACTAAAGATCACACGAAGCACTCTGACACTCAGAAGTTTTGAAACGCGTGTTTTTAGCATTTTTGGGTTGAATATTGAACAACGTGTGCCTTTTTAATAAATACCACATCAGTATAAATGAGACGTGAGAAACATTGGTGACTAAGAAATGTTTGTGTCTGATTGTGAAATTGAAGGGAAAAAGTCGATGGTGCTTTTTTATTTTTGCATCTTATTTCTTACTCGGTTGTGGAAGGAATACACTTTAATGGCTCTTTCTCACATTTGCAAAATTAATTGGCGACTAATCTTTTTGTTTTTGTACCACAAACCTTATATTCTGAATCAAAAATGTTGGACTTTTTGATGAATAAAACAAACCGTTTCATGTCACTTTGAGCTCTCGATTACTGTCGACATGTTCTAACGTTTTACTGACTGAATTGTTTATCGAGAAAATAATTGCCAGATTAATTGTTACCAGACAGTTGACACCAACAGCTGCCACGCCCTCATTTGTGTTACTCTATTCCAAATAAGCCGTAAAAGAGCACTAAATGTCCTTGTGAACACAACTCACTTGGAATGCCGTCACAGCTTGATGTAGGTGTACCGCTCTGGTGTGAATTGCTTTTGCTGACACGCTTCTACAACGTGTGACGTTGTCATATCGCACATTATTTCAGGGACTACCAAGTATTCCCATGTGTAGAACAGGAGGCGTGTGTCTGTTAACACGCATCAGAGCCATGGGAGAAGCTAGAAAAGGCCCATTCTGGGTTAACTTATTCATGTTCTGCCCAAATATGTGTCACGATAGCTTTCACATCTCGATATGAGAGCTGTGTGAGTGTTTCAGTCGTTTACTATTTTGCTTTAGACATCAGCAGAAGACGTGCCTGTGTGTTTGGTCTTGTGTGCATTCGTATCCACACACACACTGTAGTGTTTTCACTGTGTGTGTGTGTGTGTGTGTTTGTCTTGCAGCCTGTGCCATCGCAGGAGTGTGGAACTGTGTCACCGTGAACCCTTTAAACATCGCTGCAGGAGTGTGGATGGTGTAAGTCTGCTTCTATTAACGTTTTACGAAACGTCTACTGAAAGTCCCGTACGAAGATATCGCCGCTCCATCAGAGCCTTACTGCACATTTACCCTTTATATCACATCTCGTGCGTCGTGCGCTCACCTGTCCATTCACATTCCTTTACCTGTACGTACAGTATCGCCTTACACGGATGGTGAGCGGCAGTCTCATGTAGCCATGAGGCCACGCCTCCCTGCTCAAATGACGGAGGTGTGGAGAAACCCGTGTCCTGAACATGTTCAGGGAAGTTTGTTTTTGATGAAAAACACGGTCTCCCATTCATTTATGAGATTTCTTTTTAATAGTTAGCAATGCCGCTAAGTAGGAAGCAACTATTCACATCCGTACAGATTAAGACTACCAGCCTGTAAACAATGAATCCACGGCTATTTTGATGATTCATTATTGATATACTTATTACAGGAAAATTGCCTTCAATGGTTCCAACTTCTCAATTCTGGTTTCAAATGTACAAATTCAGTTAGTCAAACAAAACACGACGCTTGAAGATGTCACCTTGGGCTTCAGGAAATTGAGAAGCCCCGTTAATCGAGAAAATATTTTGGCATCTTAATCGATAACTGAAATAATAGCTGCGGTGCAGACTCCGCTGTCCAGCTCGCTGTAGACGTTTGTCGCTGCTTCCATGAGCACTAGTGCTCCGGCGATGCCGTGTTTAAAGTCCTCCAGACTCGACTTGTACGGTATCTGAGGCGGAAGTGCACAAGACGATTCACTGCCGTGTTTAAAGTCCTCTTCTTCTGCTGTCTGCAGGTTGAACGCCTTCGTGCTGTTCCTGTGTGAAGTCCCGTTCTGCTGCCAGTTCATAGAGTTCGCTAATGCGGTAGCGGCTCGCGCAGACAAGTTCAAACCGTGGCAGAAAGCCTTCTTCTACTGCGGGTGAGAACAACCGTCCACGGTTCAGTGCTTCTGATTGTGGTTAACATTAGCATTATCTCCAGCAGGTTGTTAACACGATTCACCTGACTTGTTGTTTCTGTCTCTCGGTGCTCTTTGTCAGGATGGCTCTGTTTCCTGTGTTCTTGAGTTTCTCCTTTACGACCCTGTTTGGAAACGGCATCGCCTTCGCCACAGGAGTTCTGTACGGCCTCGCGTCTTTAGGCAAAAAGTAAGATGTCTGTCAGTAGCTTATAACATGTACTACAGCAATATACTGTATATATGATAAGCTCTTATGGAGCAGGAAGATGGAGAGATGACAGCTGTTCTATAAAACAATCACTTTCTCCATCTATTTTAAGGAAAACTGTACGGTAGACATTTTGTAATTAATCACATCTCTCCATGTCTCACTCACAATAACACCCCTCTAAAAGGTTACATTAAAACAGGCTCTCATTAAATGCAGTATTCCACATTATAATCAGCTAATAAGATTTCTTTTTTTATGCTTCTAATGAGTCCCTTTATTGATGCAAATTAACTTCTGACAAGGTGAGCAGTAATAATCTCAATTAACATCGTCCTCCTCTCCTCTCCTGTCGCGTCTGCTCTCTCTTCGTTTCTACCCATCTTTTTGTTGCCCTCCCTTCTCTCGCATCCTTCTTTCCTCTCTCTCTCTCTCTCTCTCTCTCTCTCTCTCTCTCTCTCTCTCTGTCTCTCTCTCTCTCTCTCTCTCAGGGGAGACGCAGTGACTTATGCCAGACTGCAGCATCAGAAACAGGGGGACGAAGAGAGGATGACGGAAACGGCGAACGGGGCTCCGGAGTGAGGCGTCCGCCCCTCCGCCCTCTTTCTCTTCCGTTTTTACGGCCCTTCATCCATCTTCAGTGCTCCTCTCCTCTTTCTGTCACTACATAATTATGATACTGATTTTATTTATTTACTTAAACTGCTGCGTTCTTGTTCTCTTGACCTGGTAGTGTCCAAGCAGATTGGATTTAGCCCCATTATTTGGTACCTGGCGTGTAACTGTGATCTCTCACGGTGACTCCATACCTTAAACTGTAAGCTTTGGTTTTATAGTTCATGGTCTATTCTCATGGGTTGTATTTATTATGTGTTTCCTGTTGTTGCTGCTGTCAGCCGTGAACCCTATTTCTGCAGGACAAAACGTGAGCTACGTGTTTTTAGCCCAAGAGCCTTTTCAGGAAATCCCAATAGATATTAATGTGATTGTAAAAATGTGACTTCAGGTTATTTGCTACGACTTTGAGGCTGTGATTCAGAGTAGTCTGTGTGCGACGTCACCACACATCTGTAAATAGCCTGAAGTGTTTCCTTAATAACGCTCTCCCTGTATTTGAACTCCAAAATGTACCTTCATTGGATGACTTTTGAGTAAAGGAAAAAAACACGATTTTTAAACCCACTGTGCAGACAAAACTCTGAATTGCAGCCTGAATGATTTTTTTAAAACATACGCAGGCATTAGGGATATGTTAAACATTGGGAATGTATCTGGTATACCCAAAGATAAACACAGCTGTTGCTTTTCATATCTCCGTTGCTTTAAGCTCAGCTTTCCGGCATTAAACCTTTTGGTAGGATAGACTCCGGTAGAGAGGGAAATTCACTAAACGCTGTCGGTGCGTGTGTGAGCTCGTTTATCGTTCCTCGTGATCAAACAGCCGGTAGTCAAGTCGTGGCTGCAACTTATGTCGTCTAATGGAACAACTGGAATGTGCGCTTATTTGTTATCCTTTTTTAAAATTTTTGTTTTGTTTTTAGAATCTGTTACTGAACATCTGAGTCTTAATTGGTACGCTCTACCGAAACACATACAAAAAAAAAAGTCAATGAGGGCGAAGTGTCTTGATTCAGGTACTGATTGGTCTGTATTCCACACATTCACCAACGCCATGGTTTGCCTTTTTGTCACTCAAATGAGGTGTGCAGCGGGTCGGCGATGTGCGCTTTTGTGTTTGTGTTGTGTCCGTTGCCTTTCCTCCGTTGTGTCGTCGTTTAACACGGATGCTTTTGGGAATAATTGTTTACACGTAGCTCTTACAGCTGTTTCTGTCCTAAGTCTATCACTGGCTGGTCAGTGGATCATTCACACCGTCGCCACCAGCTCCTCAGGTGTCACACTCGACAACGCACAACAGAGACGAAGTAGTTCATGCGTAGATCACGGGATGTATGCTAACTAGCGTAAGCATGACTGAAATACTGTGTGAGCTGATGGAAAAGCATGTGTGTAGCATTTTAAAACATGCACAACCAGCTTTCACAAGTGATGGAACACTACACACACACACACACACACACACACACACACACACACACACACACCAGCAGTTTGCTACAGTCTGACACTACACACACTTACACTACCGTTTTAGTTCGATGTTAAATACAATAAACAGCGTTCCTCGTCCACAGCCATCCATCCAGGTGTATTTTATTGCAGTGACGTTCATCCAAGACTCCTGCGGTTTGGTTTCATTCATTCTTCATCTTACGGTGTTGAGTGTATATTTTGCTGTAAGGGATATGTGTATAATGCGTGTTGTTATGTGAATCCTGATTAGTGAATTAAACAAACTCTCTACTACTGTCGTGGTCTAGGCTTCTTCCCCCCCCCCCCCCCCCCCCCCCCCCCGACGTTCCACACACACTGTTCCCAGCACCACCATGACGTTAGCGTTCCTGGTTGAGAGTGAAATATCTTGACAACCTTTGGATGGATTGCCATGTAATTCGCTATGGATATTAAATGTTCTATGAGGATGAATTCTGTTGACTTTGGTGATGCTCTGGGGTTTTTTTGCTCGCCAGCAGACCAAAGATTTCACCTTCATCTACCAGATGGATTGGGACACAATTTGGTATCGATATTAATGGCTTGCAGTGAATATATCCTAATGTTTTAGTTGATAAATTCCTCTAGCACTAGTGTGAGGTTGATTTTTTTTGTTGTGTGACTCTGTGACTCTTTAGTGTGATTTTATTCAAATAGGTATGAGTACTGATGTACAATGTGAGCTTTGAATATAAGAATTATCAATTCCTTCAAATGAATAGTTAAACATTTAAAGATAAACTACTACCACTACTACTACTACTACTACTACTACCACTACTACTACTACCACTACTACTACTACCACTAATACTACTACCACTACTACCACTACTACTACTACCACTAATACTACTACCACTACAACTACTACCACTACTACTACTACCACTAATACTACTACCACTACAACTACTACCACTACTACTACTACCACTAATACTACTACCACTACAACTACTACCACTACTACTACCACTAATACTACTACCACGACTAATACTACTACCACGACTACCACTACTACTACTACCACTACTACTACTACCACTACTACCACTACAACTACTACCACTACAACTACTACCACTACCACGACTACGACTACTAATACTACTACCACTACTACCACTACTACTACCACTACTACTACTACTACCACTACTACTACTACTACGACTACTACCAATACTACCACTACCACGACCACCACTACCACGACCACTACTACTACTACTACCACTACTACGACTAGTACTACTACTACCACTACCACTACTACCACTACTACCACTACTACTACTACTACTACTATACTACCACTACCACTACTACCACTACCACTACCACTACTACTAATACTACTACTACTACCACTACCACTACTACTACTACTCCTACTACTACTGCACAATGGGAGGAGGGAGTTTTGGGTTATTGTGTTCTAAACCATGCGTCTGTGTTCTGAGCGCTGATTTGATCTCTTTGGATATCTGTCTGTGTTGCTTTGAAAACTCACATATCAAAGTGGATTATCAGATCTCTTTTACAGCCTATAAATACCATTAATTGGAATTCAACCTCATGTGACCCGCAGCGTTTGTAATTGTGATGAAGCCACTTCAGAGGTAGTCCTTCTTAATGAGATGCTTTCATTATTTTGTCTTCCCCGTTTACATGACACACTGTTGGTGACATGAATGGCACTTGAAACCAGACCTGTTATTACTGCAAGTGGATTGCTGTTGAAGCAAATAGCCCTGAAGATTCAAATAAAGCATTTCATTCATTTGTGTTGGTTCAGAGGACACGACAGTGCTACTGTTTGAATTCATCAAATCATTTAGTTTACTTTTGTTAGAGGGTTCTTTAATACTAATCTGAAATCTTTCCTTTTCAGCTGTGTATTTTAAACTGACAACAAAAGAAAAGACTTTAAATTAAAGTCACTCCTTATTGATATCAGGCATCAGACGGATACTAATTATGTATGATTAATTGCTTCCATTACCTGCCTTTGCTGGTGATACTTTTGTCTCATGAACAGATAAATATTCACTGTATCTATTAACAGAGGATCACTTATAGAAGAGATCATTACTGTAAAAGCATAATATACCACCGAGCTCACAGGAATTCTTAAGGGTAAGTGTAACTTTTCCAATGTCTTGAGTATCTTCACAATCTTCTTAAAGATTTGTATTTCTGAGTGTATTTCAGCTTTCTTTTTTCTCAATGATCAAAGAACAACGTCTGAAAGAGGATTTCAGGTTCAGAGTGCTGAAGAATTCTTAAGATGTTAATCTTATCACACAAATCCAGGTTGGAATACCCCGGCGCATTTCATTTATATGCAAAGCAAAGCATAATTTCCCATATGTCAAGCTATTTCTTGATATTTGTCCTACTGATCCCCTCGAGAACAAATGTAATCCAGTCGACTGGACTACAAAACCGGCTTCAAGTCATTGAACCCTCTCAAGCTTAAAAGGCCCAATATAGAAATCAAGAAGGCCTCCCTCATAATGAGTAAGCATCTGTGTGACAGTGTGATAACATTTGACACATTTTCACACTGGTGGACAATAAAGATTTAGCGTTTTGTATTACATTTTCATGTAATGTGCTGCAATAGATTTCTCTTTGTCCACATGAACATGAACCCTCAGCTCCTCTCACGTTCAGGATGTTTTTGCTGTTGTATTGTTATGAACTCGCTGCCTGTTTGTGTGACTCTGACATGTGGCTAAGAGGTTAAAGGTTAGGTTAAAGGTTGACTTTGCTGGAGGTGCCTGTATAATTCATTAATACTGCATTATGTCAGCATCATCCCTCCCCCCCTTGTGAGGCATCTTCTCTCAAAGCTAATCAGCTTTCAGTCTCACTGTCATAGTTTGCCGTTTGAGCGCAGATTGCAGGGCTTTAGTCGCCGCTTTCTCATATTACCACTTAATTCATTTGATTTGCAAGGATTAGTCCATACAGGTCCATCTGCTGAACCTGCACCTTAAAGCTACCGACTATAGACAAAGATCTTTAAACGTACAGGCCTACTTTTAATCTTAAAACAGATCTGCAGACCTGGTAAAAAACAGCATTTTAACTTCAGTAACATAGCGAGCAATCAACAGAGGGCGCCGTTGCTTTATGAAAACAACATTAGTTTTAATTACTGTAAGTGTTTAACCTGTTATTGTATTAATGATGTAATATTTCACTGCTACAAGTCGAGAAAGGTCCCTTCTTTTTAATGGAATTAAACCGGCAGTGACGCTCCACTTGCAGGCTTATTATTGGCCTGAACATGCATAGGATTAATGTTACTACCAGCAGCTGCAGCAGTGATGTGACAACAACACGGAGAGAGGTGGAAGCCTGATAAAGGCTCAGCATCACGAGAACCAATACTCCCCATTATTCTGACTTCATGAGCAAAGCAAAGAGCAAATGATTGCCTGAACAGAGACATCATGTTGCTGTCATAACAACTATAGTGCCTGAACTCTTCTTATCTGTTAATGAGGTTTTGTGGAATGAATCTCAGCCGTTCGATGGTCGTCATCCTGACTCTGTATTGCAGTTTTGAGGAGCAAAGGATGACTTGAAAGATGCCTTTTATATTGAGAAAAAATAGCCTACGGCGCATTGGCCTGCAGAAGAGTTACTGCATGATGCAATGAGGAAAATGTAGCCTGGATCTGGGACGGAAACACACGCTGTTCAATTCAGGGAACGTTACATGACATGAACAAATATTCTCTCTTCTATTTTGAAGAAAGTGGAGGGGAAGTGACTCCAATCATTTACTCAAATAAAGTAGTGCCACTATGTGTGAATAGTGTCAAGTATCAGAGAGTGGAAATGGACAAGTAAAGTAGAAGTACCTCATTTAAGTAAAGTACTTGAGCTGTGGTGGAAGAAGTAATCAGAACTTTGGTAAAAGAAGAAAGACCGTGCTCTGAAATACTGCATTACAAGTAGAAGTAGAAGTATTATCAACAAAATGTACTTAAAAGTATCAAAAATAAAAGTGCTCATTATGCAGAATGGCTCATTTCACCGTGTTCATTATGATATTTATGTATATCAAATATATTATTATGGAATATTATATTGTTCTGGATTGTAGTGATGTAGTTTCTCGGTGTGGAGCCAGTCATTCTTTTTAGTGTCAAATTATTGTAGTTGAGTAAAAAGAACTTCAGCCACTGGTTATATTTACAACATGTCATCACCACGCTGTTGATGCGTCCTCGTTATTTCTGCTGTCGAGTTTCTCCTCCACAGTAAGTCCTCCACAGGTTCCCAGGACAGCCGTGAATCAGAGCTCCGTCTCCCGAGGGGAGGACTCCAGACTGACGGGGCCGTCTGACGCGCTCTCCTCCCCAGCTCCGGGGTTGCATCACGCCTGGGAACTTTGCTCCAATGAGGGGCTCGCTCTGTGCCTTTTGAGGAGGGAGAGAGGGAGACTACGGGTGCAGCGCTGCTTTGCCACCAACAGGACGTGATTCAAAAAAAAAAAAAAGAAAAAAAGAAGAAGGAAGAAATACACCCACAGCGAGCTACATCACCTGCGCAGACACAAAACACCGCTTTCTCACGCTCGATTTCCCCCTCCGTGGCTTTTGGAAAACACGCGCGTTTCCCTCCACGGTGCTGTGCTTTTTTTATATATATTTTGTATTTTCCCAGAAGGACATCCTCCAGTGTGTCTCGGTGTATTGTCACAGGGCGCCCAAAAATCTGTCCCCCTTGAGGACGGGACCTTTTTTTTTTTTCTTTCAAAGCAACAACAATGGACTGCGTTTCCACCGGGAACTCACTGCTGGAGCGGTGCCGTACACACACACGGGAGCGTAGCGTTTCAAACCAAGGCGACATTTGTCTGTTTGTTTGATAAACACTGAGTCGGGAGAGAGAGAGAGGGAGAGGAGGGGGGGGGAGGTCGTCAGTTGGAGACCGTGATGCCCGCGAGGAACAGGTACAACCTGGTGGACGACGTGAAGGACTCGAGGTTGCCGCTGCACAATGACGAGGCGTACCACCACGGGATCTCTTTCCAGGCTAAGGTGAAATAAACAAAGCTCTCCTCCTTTATTTTGTGTTTTTGTATTTTTGGACATGCAGCTTCCCCGCAGCTGTATTGTTCATGGAGCGGAGCGGCAGGTGCTCCGGGGCTCCACCATGAAGTTTGAACGCATGCCATGTGTGTACTCGGCTACACGTGCGGGTTAGTGCTGCAGGGCCAATGGGGGGGATTTGTAGTTTATATGTATTCCTTAAAAAACCTTATTTTTAGAGCCCAAAAGTGAACTGAGTGTATTTTCAGTCATTGAATTATTAACCTCTCAGGGAAGCAGCTTAGCAGAATTCAGATTTTACGTGACCCTATTCACACACACACACACACTCACACGCGCGCACACACGCGCGCGCACACACCAATCCGTAACTTTATCTCGGGCTGTGTGAGAAGTGTTGAAAACGTTGGAAGTGTTACTGGTCCAAAGTTCAGTCCCATGGCTGCTGCTTGTATCTGTTATGTTATTTGGACCGCTTTATCGAGCAGCTTTGTTTCTCCCTATTCATTTATTCCACTGAGTGTAGCGAAACGCAACCAGAGTACAAGCAATCAAACATTCTGCAACAGAAACACAATAGTAAGAAGCAAGAATCTCACGGCAGGTGGGACCAAGAACACACGCGGCCATCCTTCCTCATGCAGCAGAATTATTACATTCTTCAATACACCATGACGTAACGACAAAAACAGATACTTGATTACCAAAATGTGAATATATGAAAGCCACAGAAGCCAGAGCTAGTCTTTAACAATACATTAAACTCGTACATAGAGGAGCACTAGTTGCCAAATATCAGTACAAATATTGTGTTTACCTTGTGATGCATGGGCTCCAAGGGTAAAGTAGGGTTGAGGTAGTTCAGTGTGTTTGTGTGTCTGTATTTTGTGTGTCTATAAGATCCCTAATTTCCTGCTCTGAACTCCACTTCGGGAGCCGTTGGGGTTAATTGTGCAGCTGTAATGTGTGTGTTGGGATAACATCTTGGACTTTAGTGCTCTTCTAATGTGTGTGTGTGTGTGTGTGTGTGTGTGTGTGTGTGTGTGTGTGTGTGTGTGTGTGTGTGTGTGTGTGTGTGTGTGTGTGTGTGATTGTTTACTTCAGTACGTGGGGAGTCTCGACGTGCCCAGGCCCAACAGTCGGATGGAGATCGTGGCAGCCATGAGGAGAATCAGGGTAAGATGAAAACATGCCGTGTGTGTGTTTTAAGAGCAGAAACACACACACACACACACACACACACACACACACACACACACGTTCATCATCATCATCAGTCCTGCGGTGATTGCTTCATGACGGAACTATCTAAAACCGTCTTTACAACGACGCAGTGAGCACACACTCGGTAGAAACAGTGTGCGTCCGTCAGATGACATTTGTATCGAGACTGTCGTGACGCGTTCGCTGAACAACGGATCACGACTTCTGGGAAACGCTTTTGCAGAAAGAGAAAGCAACAAGAAAGATTGCATTGCTGACTAATGCGTTGCCCTTTCCAGATATGTTTGTGAAGGTTCAAGGGCCCTGTGTGTGTGTGTGTGTGTGTGTGTGTGTGTGTGTGTGTGTGTGTGTGTGTGTGTGTGTGTGTGTGTGTGTGTGTGTGTGTGTGTGTGTCTCTCTCAGTGCTGTCTCAGGCAAACTAAGCCCATCTACAAGAGTAGGTCTGTGGAGAAGCCAGGCTGTTTTTGAGTGTGAATGCGCTGACTGTGCAGATAGTGCCGTGTTATTTTCTGCAATTCCCAAACTGACAAATCAATAAAGGTTGTAAAGTAAACATGATGATCTCGGGGCGATGCACGGCGGGCTGAGGCACAACATCAAAAAAAAGGCAGCAGAGCAGGTAGAGGCAGGCAGGGAAGATGCTTTTGATTGCTAAGAATAAAAAATAAGGAAAATACACGCGACCTGACATGAAGATCTATCTATTCATCTATTTAAAGACACACATCCATTAGTGCGTATTTATGTCCGAGTGCGTGGACGCATTCATCTTGAGTTTGTGTATTTTTAGCTCCCCGGAGGTCCAAAGAAAGCCTCGGATCAATAATAAATGAGTGAGTGTATTTAGGTTGCGCCGCTCAGCCCATTGTATGGAATATCTTTGTTTTTGAATGGCTAATGAAGTGAAGCACTGCTCTATGGAGTCCCGTGTGACTCAGGAGAGTCTGCCTGATAGGAAGGACGCAATCTGTAAAGAAACATGCTCTTATTTATTATATATTGTCAGGCGTGTTGAGTGTAATCTCTGCTGACTAGACGCTATTTATAGACTTGTGTTAACACTGGCAGGTGGAGAACTTTGGCTTATTTAGTTTTACCGTGTCTTGTGCAGTTGAAGCTTTAAATCAAGACTGCATAACTTTCACTTAACAGCGGCCACTAGTGACAGTCGCGACATCATGAAAGAAAAGAGTTTTCTGAGTCGGTTGGCTGTAAATGACATTAACATGGTGTGCGTTAGTGACCTTTAGAGGCGCTGTACGTGAGCTGAATCGTTGTTTCTTTCTCCTTTTTGAACAGAAGCCTGGCCAGCTGTTTCCCCCCCTCTGCTCTCAGCCTTTATGCTAAGCTAAGTGAAACGTCTCCTGGCTGGAGCTTCATATTTAATGGAGGGATATAAAAGTGGCATCAAATCTTTTCATCTAACTCTATTCAACAAAAGCAAATAAGCTTATTTCCCAAAAAAACGACAAGTTGTTTCTTCAAATTTAAAAACCTTTTATTGGAACGGGACCTCGAGCAGAAAAACACAAACATGTCTGCTGGTGATGTACCATTTTATTTTTGTCATAAAAAAAACATTCAAATCTTCATCTGGAACACGCTGTGATGTATTGTAACAGTAGCTATGATTACTTATACAGGAAACGGCTTCCAAAGCTAGTTAGCATTAGCCACGATAAGCTACCGGTCGTACCAGACTTTAAGGCTGCAGCAGCAAAACACCCGAGTGTGTTGAATACTGTGTGTGTTTTATTGCTTATAAAGTCAGGTTTTTATTAGTAAGGGGGGGGGGGATTGTGTTCTTTCAAAAGTCACAGTCTCATTTTAATGTCGTGTGTGTGTGTGTGTGTGTGTGTGTGTGTGTGTGTGTGTGTGTGGCCCTTGGTTTCAAACACACGAGAAGTAAGGATTTTGTATCTCGGTGCCAACCGCTTCTCTTTGGGTGAGCCCCCCACACACACACACACACACACTGTGCCCACACTGAGTGAATGCAAACCAATGGGCGTTGTAGAGGGTGGGCGAGCGCGCGTTTAGGGAGGGTCGGCTGCCAAGTCAAATGTAATTAGCTTTGTGTAGCTGGATATTGACTGGCCTTCCTGACTTTCTACTCCTCTCTTCTTCACAAAAGCGAAGAGGCCTTGTCTTTTAATTTGAAAGCGCAACCCTTTTCAGCCGCGGGACTGTGCGAGTTTAAGGAGAGTGAGGAATGAACCGACGGCGGCGAGTAGAAAGACTCGAGAGGAAGTCCTGGAATTGGAGACAGGCTGCGCGGCGGCTGGCAGAGCCGTGGTCGCCTCATCTCCCTCGGCTAAAGCTCTTTAGTCTTCGCGAGGAGACGGAGACGGAGACGGAGACGGAGAGCACCGAGCGGACGGTGAATGTTGGGTTTGACAGAGCAGAGGAGCCGTCGAGTCGAGGCCTCGTGCGCACCTGCCATTCCCACGGCGACAAATAAAAAGACAAAATTGTGCGTCCTGCGGATCTTTTCAGAGTCGTGTTTTGTAAAAAAACAAAAAACCTCTCCCTTTATGGCTGACCTGTCCCACTGGGTTTGGTTTATAAGAATTAGTTTCATTCAGTTTGACCGCTGGCATAGAAACCAACCCCAGCAGCACACAAGTGCATTCACACACACACACACACACACACACACACACACACACACACACACACACACACACACGCACACACGCGTTTGTGTCTATGAATGTGTGTGAGCTGCTGCTCCAGTGCTCCCTCATAGCAAGACCCTCTGCTTTCTAATAACCTCCGCAGTTGATTAACGACGATGACTGACAAAGGCCGGCGTTCCTGCGGGAGGAAAGGACACACTGGGACGCAAACTGTCTCTCCACAAAAGAAAACAAGTTTAAAGCTGTCCTCCCTCCACCCGTCCGTCCCCACTGCTGTTTTCCCTCCATCCCCTCACTCTCCTCCTACCAAAATAGAGTGCCTCCATTTAGCCCATCTCTGCCATCTACTCAGTGCTGACGGGAATAGATTGTAGGCTGAGGGCAGGCTATGCATGCTTCCCTCTTTGAATGTTGATCGGCTCTAATGGGATTTTTAGCCTCCCTCACATGTCCGTCAGGATGCAGCCTCCTTCCTTCAGACTGCCAAGAGTTCTGTTCCATGGCTCCCATTTTTTCTGTCTGCATTCGTCCCCCTGTCTGTCTGGAGCGTCTCACGGGAGCATCGCTCTCTCTCTCGCTCTCTCTCTCTCCCTCTCTCTCTCTCTCTCGCTCTCTCTCTCTCTCTCTCTCTCTCTAGGCTCGCGCTAGAAGGAAGCAAACCTAATGTCTTTTTTTGGGTTCCTCCGTTTCAGCGTGGGTCCGTTGAGCCCGTCTCGGTTCTGTGAGAACACGCTGAACTGTGATGACTCAGGCAGGAGAAGACGTTTGGTGCTAAGAGGGATGAGGTGGGAAAACGCCACGCTTTTAGACTTTACTCAAACTATGGACGAAAAAAAGAAACTTTTAAGATTTTGACGAGCAGTGACACAATGGCAAATAAGGAAACAAATATTTTTTTTTATTTTATATTATAGCAATAGATCTGCAAGTACACACTGAAAACAAAACCTTACGTCTCACATGCGTGTGCAGATTTATTTTGTGTTTTTAAATGCAGAACAAAAAGCTAATATAGCTAAAACAGATGTTGGCATCGCCCCCGAAGAAACGGAGGAATAACCGTATTTCACTTTAACTATATGTGTGTCTATATATATATATATATATATATATATATATATATATATATATATATATATATATATTGCTTCTTACTCCGGTCAGATTCGGGCAGCTTGCCAGAACAGATGAGGCGTTTCACGAGAGCCAAAGTCAGCCCTAAAAGCAGATGGTCAAACTACATTAGGAAAAGTGCTCAGGAGTCAGGACATAAACAGACCCTAAATATCAGTGAATCACATCTTTGCATAACAATTCTCCTCACCCTGCATGTCCCCAGAAAAGAAAAGCAGGGGAGGAATGAGAGCACAGATTAACTCCGGGGGGGGGGGGGGGGTTACAGGTCTATAGCAAAGTGGGGGTGGTAGGACGGGTGTTGTTCTGTGTGTGAATGTGGGATATGCACTATTTAGGGAGGCATGATGACACATATTGGGGGGGGGGGGGCATTGTTTTCACTTTGTATTCACGCTGGCTTAATGGCAGATGTACAAGAGCATTGTGGGTGACCTATATGTGTACTGGATTAGACGTGATTTCGGCTTTGAAAGGGTGCAGCTACTCTTTGTTTAACCAACCCCCCCCCATAGAGAAAGGGGGGTCCCATTCTTCTTGATTAACAGTCATTTGAAAAGTGAGTCACAATCCGTGGTCGGTGTTTTAAAGCATCCTTCTGCATGATCTGCTTTCTTAAGACCCGCTCGCACCAGAGAGCGGCACAGCGAGGTTCATCCGAGCGTGGCTCAAGACAGTCGGCTAGCTGGCTGACTGCTGAGCTAACTGCTAACAGGCTAGCCGGCTGGGGACACGCTAGGACATCACGTCAATTCAAGAAGGGTCTCATGGAAGCAAATCCAGATTTTGAGCGCTTCTTGCAGCTATTCCGATGAATATTTCTGTGAGCGTACTCTGAATTCTGTGAAATATTTTCCCCCCAAAAAAGTCCCTTTTGTTGTAACTTTTCTGTAAAAACCTGACGCTCCAAACATCCAGACTCTCTGGGAAACACTTTTTATTTTGACCTTTTTAAGTCACAAAAACAATATTTTTTTTTTTTGCTGAGGTGGCCATTTTTAATTTACCTCCAAAAGTGCATGTGGTCATTTTCATGAGTGCATGCATTTTTAATTGTGTATGTCTTTTTTTTTTGTCTGTTTTGTACTTTTGTGACTGCGTGTGTGTGTGTGTGTGTGTGTGTGTGTGTGTGTGTGTGTGTGTGTGTGTGTGTGTGTGTGTGTGTGTGTGTGCGCGCGGAGGATAAATACACTGACGGGACAGCAGGTCTTCGCTCACATGGATGGACAGACAGGTGGTGAGTGGTTCCTGCCTCCACCACCAGCATCGTGTTGCACGCACACACACACACACACACACACACACACACACACACACACACACGGGCTTCTGCTTTCATCATCTGCCCCGAGGCGACGCTGTGTCTTTCAGTGCCACAATTAGTCAGCTCTCATACACTCTGATCTCCCCACGCTCACCCTAAACCAGCCCCATGCTGAGGAAAGGACATGTCTGAAGCCATGGAGTCAATCCTGCTGCGGAGCCTGAAGGCACATTTTTCTTCATAGACAATTTGTGAACATTGCTCTCTGCAGCCTGAACACGCACAGTCGGGCCAGTTGTGGTTTTTCGGTACTCTCTATATTTTGGATACATAAATATAGAGGGTTGTTGTTTGTAGTATTTCCAGACTTGAAAATCACATCATCTAAAAATAACACAAAATCAGAAGTAAGCAGACTCGTGACTTCAGATAGAGACGTACATTTCAAATGTCCAACCAGGTCCGCTGTACAGAGGACCTCTTATTTCTACTCTATTAGGGAGTATTGCAATATGTCAGCAAGTCCAAGCTTCTACTTGTGTACAGTGTACAATGTTCCAGAGGAGCTCATGGCGGAAACTCAGAAACAGTCATCTGTTACTGCCGGCTGCAACGCCTTCTGCAGCTAATCTCAAGTACAAACACAACTTAAGTCAACAGTCACCAGGAACTGAGGGCACGTGTGTCTGTGTGTGTGTGTGTGTGTGTGTGTGTGTGGATAGACTGGGTGGGTATTGTGTGTGTGTGTGTGTGTGTGTGTGTGTGTGTGTGTGTGTGTGTGTGTGTGTGTGTGTGTGTGTGTGTGTGTGTGTATATGTGTGTATATACTTGCACCTGTTTATCTGTATATCTGCAGTTGGGTTGAATTGTGAGCATGATTGCATTAAGGTGCTCATTTGTCCTTGGGTTTGCACAGAGTCGTGTCGTCCTGTATGTGTGTGTATAAAGGATGTGCAAAATAAAAGGATCATTTTACAATATGATGCAAATCCAATACAAGTGCAACACAATGGACCTTCATACTAACCCTGCTATAACTATCTATAACTGTTTGTGTCTTTTCCTTCTCCCGGTCTCTCTGTGTCTTGTGTTTGGTCAAAGTAATTCTCCGGTTTGTAAATTTACAAATCCGGTTCCGTCGTCGCGATTGTCCCACCAGAACGATCAGATGCGAGTCGGATCAGAATATCAATTGCGCGGTTTTGCGACCGTTCGTCCTTTTGATGAATGGCACCGTTAAGCTCTCGCTGTTATTCTGCAGATCTGAATCGACCGCATACGTCAGGCCACTCCTCGGGTCTCCCTGGCAACCAACTCCGCCCGCCAAAACATGTCTTTTCTCAACTCCTCCTCAGGTCTGGGATGGGCTCAAAGTTTGGTGCGGATGGAGAAGCTAACCCCTTCCATTTGCATATAGATTGCATATAGAACTATTTTGCGGGTATCCAGTTTTGCAAAAAAACACGATTTGAATTTAATCCATTTTCACTAATTAAAATTACCCGAAAACCCCCTTTCTCCATATTACTTCAAATGGACGCGTCAGGTTTGCAGGTTGTCCTCGTCTGCCTGGAAGCGTTCTTTCTCAGCATGAGTAGGCAGATAAACGTGGCCTATTGCATTATGGTTATCGTTTGTTGGGTAATGATTGAGAAAAGTGCTGCAGGCTTTTGAGCTGGCAGATAGGCTGCCCTACTTCTAAATGTTATTTGTCGTGTGTGTGTGTGTGTGTGTGTGTGTGTGTGTGTGTGTGTGTGTGTGTGTGTGTGTGTGTGTGTGTGTGTGTGTGTGTGTGTGTGTGTCCTGTTCATCTCACTTCTCTCATCTTGTTCCAGCGTGCTACATAGAAACCCTCAAGGTCTCATTCTCCCGCTCCGGTATCGTTCAAACCCTCCTCGTTCCTCTTTTTTGTTTTTCGTCGCCTCCGTCTCTCTTTCGTCGTCGCTGCGTTTCGCTCTGCTTCCTCCTGCTCTTGTCCCAGGTCTGTGTTGGTTTAAGCAGTGCCGGGTTCAAAAGCTCTCGGCTGAAGTTGACGTTAAGCCGCTACCTCCATTAAGAACCATACTTCTATAGTTGTAGCACTTTTTCTGCTGACTGTTTGGAATGATTAGATACTCTTCATGAAGCAATATTACGTTCTCCACATGGAAACACATCAGCTGACCTGGGCCAGACGTGGGTCGACTTTGGCCTATTTGGGGCTGCGGATTGCCATCCAGCATCTTTGGTTGTAATATGAGGCGCACAGGTGTGATGTAACGGTTGCGTAATACAAATATTATGGATGGAAGTTTATGTAAACATATTGATATTTAAAAATTATTGAATTAACGCCAAATTAAATGTGTGTTTGCAGTCAGTTGACCTTTCTTGCGTGTGTTCCCCGCATGAAAGGTGTAGAAGTGGCAGCTTAAAACGAAGCAAACTATTACACACGTGAAGGTTATTCGTTTCTGTCATAACTTAATGAATCGTCTGACATATTGCAACGCTGATTCGCTCTCTTGCCAGGAGGTAGATGAAAGCGATGATGGCACTCTCGTGTATGTGTGCTAAATTAAAAAAGAAAAAAAAAAAAAAAAAAAGGAGCTACTGCCAGCAGCCAGTTAGCTTAGGTCAGCAAAAAGACTGGAAACGGTTAGTCTGGCTCCGTCCAAACTAAAGGTCACAAACCCCTCCCACCGGCACCTCCGAAGCTCCCTGATTAACCCTTTGTCTCTTGTTCTTTTAAACCGTACAAAAGCAGAATAAAAAAGGCCGTCTGTCACATGTATGTACAGGCTTCTTCAGACCCGATGCCAAGTACCGATCAGATACCAGCGTTTAGTTAATAAGCTGTGTGGAGATGAAATCATCTCTTATCTACAGTTTGCCGTTTTGTTTTCATGTTGTCATTTGTTGCGTTTGACTCACACGTGCTTCATGGACGCTCTCAGGAATCCAACACTTGTCAATGGGATTGTGTGGGGTTTTTTTTTTTTTTTTTTTGGCTTCAGTCTATTAGGGACACACAATGGTTCCAACTTGTTATCCTCTAATTGGATAAATGATGTGTGCGAACCGCTGCTGCTCACCCCACGGACTCTAAACTGCTTCGGCGCTGCCATCCAGCCAGCCACTAACACGATAACGTACTCTCTGCAGTCCAACTGACGGGGCTAATGTGACCGTCGCTCAGATTAACAACATCTCGCATAGGACCGCGTCCCCCGCCTGTGAAACTCTGTCCATTCATTAATGTCTGTCACTGAGGCGGCGCGGCTTTTTAAATCACGACTGTATTTCCAGTTGTTGATCTTCCGGCTGTGCGACTCGCTTTAGTAACTCGCACTTTAGGGACTCCTTTAGGGAGTAGAGCCGCTGCTCCGTTTGCGTGGAAAGGAGCCATGTCGAGGTGGTTTCGGGCATCTGGTGAGGATGCCACCTGGGCGCCTCCCTAGAGGAGGCGTTCCAGGTACGAACCAGCTGGGAGTAGACCCCGAGGGAGGCCCGGGACCAGGTGGAGGGACTATATCTCCAAACTGGTCCTGGGAGCGCCTCAGGATCCCCCCCAGTCAGAGCTGGCTGATGTGTCCCGGGAAAGGGAAGTTTGGGGGTCCACCTGCTGGAGCTGGTGATCCCGGATAAGCGGTTGAAGATGAGACGAGACTTCCTTCAGTATTGTTTATGTAACACACCGCTCTGCGGGGGAAAGTTTGAGAAGCTGTTCTGCTGCGTTCATTGTTATCTCCACATGCATCAACCTTCCAGGGCAGGAAAACTGACTGGATAATGAGGGAGGAGACGCCCCCGTGAGCCGCATAATCAAATGCACTGGAGGCATTAGCATATTTTTGGAGCAGAATTTCCCAAACCCTGTACTTTTTTTTTTCTTCATGTTTTGTTGTGCTTCCTTTTGAATATTTTGATCCCAATTGGATTTCATTATAATCTTTGACTGGTCTAGTTTCTCACTTTGTGTGTGTGTGTGTGTGTGTGTGTGTGTGTGTGTGTGTGTGTGTGTGTGTGTGTGTGTGTGTGTGTGTGTGTGTGTGTGTGTGTGTGTGTGTGTGTGTGTGTGCGCGCCTGCGCTCCTCAAATGTTTCTCTTATCTTTCCACATCCGGTGCGTCAAGCAAGTAGAGAAGTGTGTCGGGACTTCCCAACATTATATCCGGGCTCCGTTATCCAGCTGAAGGTGTGACTGAACTGACCTTCTCTGGCAGCCGTTGGTCAGTAACAGTGGACATGAACCAGCCAGACATCCCTTTGTCTTTGTCTTTTTTTTTTTTTGTAATATCACATAGATGGCACAGTGATCATCTTGGTCATAACACTGCACACTGAACATTGCTCATCTCCGAGTCCTTTGATTCTGCACAAAAGGCATTCAGTGCTTTTGATCCATTTGATTGCCTCTTATCTGCTGCGTTGCATTACTGATGGTGGTTCACAGAGCCTCAGCGACAGAGCGCCACCAAATCAAAACGCTCGCTTTGCTGGGTTTTAAAAATTGTACCGTGATTTCACCACCAAAACGTGCAGACGGCGCCAAGTAGAGCGGAGCTGGCCGTCAACAATCAGTGGCGCACTTTTGCCCGACCTTCTGTTGTCGGGCGAGTTGTAGTGGGCTTCATGAGGAGCCGTCTCTGTCCTCTCAGACGCGGATTTAAGCTACTCATGACTGAGCTTTATGAAAGCTCTCACACGCTATTAAAGCCTCTTCCAAAAGGGCTTTTTGGGGACATGTCTGCATGTCAGGCACAGATGGCGCCCCCTGAATCACACCCCGACGTTTACCCCCTCTCCACCGGGGTTAACATGTGGTTAATCACGCTGTTGCATTTGGCCTCAAACCTCACATTGTTTTATTAAATGGTTCATCACCTACTTTCTTGTCTCCCCCCCCCCTCCCTCCCTTGTTTCCTTTCATGATGTAGCTCCTTCACACCAGCTGTATAGTCTCCCCGGTGTCCTGTCCAATCACATCTCTGCTCTCCTTTAGTCAACACGATGGCCGTCATCAGTTATAACGCTGTAACTGTGTCTTACAGTATATGGATGTAGATTGGGGGGGGGCAACCATCCCCAATCTACATCCATATACTGTAAGACACAGTTACAGTTAACTGTAACAGTTACAGTTACCCCCCCCCCCCCCCCCCCCCTGCACTGTGTGCTATAGGATTTAAGAGCCTGTGATCTGACAGCGTTCCTCCTGGTAATCCTATTACTCTGACTGCTGCTTCGCCAGACGACTGCGTCGGACAGAGCCACGCTCAGCATCTCTGTATCTTTCATGGTCCCGTTGCAGCTATTCACATCCATAACTAGCCTCAGACCAGACTATATATATATATATATATATATATATATATACATATATATATATATATATATATATATATATATATATATATATATATACATATATATATATATATATATATATATATATATATATATATATATCTATAATATCCCTCCTCCTATCTGAGAATGTGCACCCTTGGATTATAAACTACCTTTGCAAAGGTGCACAGTATTTCCCGTCATGGCTTAAAGAGACGGGCCGTGTTTCAGACAGAGGATGAATGCATGTTCAGACAGACAGCATGAGCAAAATAAAGTGGTTTTTTGAATATTAAAGCATGTAAACCTGACATTTAGCATGATATGTCCCCTTTAAGATCCATTCAATAGACCTTCAATCAATTTTTATTTGAGCAATTAAACCAAAATGTGTGTTATTAAAGATTCCCTCCAGACACGTTTCTAAGATGACATAAAATACGCAATACGTGTCCTGATTCTGTTTTTCCTCATAAAAAAAACAAATTAAGAAGTTATAAAATCATAAAAATGCATGACTTCCTTCTCCCACTTTAAGAATAATAATATCTATTGCTCAGAAGATTAACTGCCAGACACAAGATGTCTCCTACTTCACAGAAAAGTCCGTCCTCACTGTAGCTGCACTGGAGGCTTCACGTTTTTTTTAACCATCACCATTATTGGCTTTCAATCTACTTGTGATGTCACAAAATGTTACTTGAACAAACACGACTGAGGCTCAGATTGCTGGCAGCCGGCTAACCTTAGACGGCACCCGCCTGTCACTCAAAGCAGGCCCCGCCCTCGATTATGCCTAACTTTAAGCAACTCCGTAGCTGTAAGAAAAAGCTAAAGCCGTCAGTCATTGTGCAAGTCACTTCTCTGCTCCCTAACAGACGCACCAGTGAGGGAAATGAAAGTTTAACATGGGACATTTCTCAGGAGACGTATAAGTGAGCCCCCCCCCCCCCCCCCCCCCCCCGCCGCCGCAACCTCACCAGCAATGATCTGATATATTGTGGCTCATCTTCTTAGATTTCAGCGGAGTCACTTGTGATTCAGATTTGCATTTAAAGGAGACGGTTCACTTGGAAGAGGATTTCTGTGTCAGACTGTCTGCAGGTGTAGCTCTGCTCTCCTTCCATCTTTTGCTTTTCTGTGAGTTATTAGATTATGTAAATAATAACCTGAAGACTATGAATAGATCTATTCACTGTAGTGTCTTTGTGAGTACACATGCGTGTATCCGTGTGTGCGCCTTTCACACTCACTGAGAGGAAGTGTTTGGTGTGCTCAAGGCGTTCCTTTTGTATTTCCTCCGCCTCCCATGTGACTAACCCTGAGTAGACTCCGTCAGCGCTCCGTGACTGGCTGTCCTTTCACCGCGCCCGTCAGCGAGTCGCTCAGGCGTGGGTCCACTCTCACTGCAAGGGCATCCGGTGCTCGAGGAGCGCCCGCACTGGGGCTTCGAGTGTAGTCGATTCCTCTCCAAAGGTACGAAACCGACTCGTCCCGCTTTTACCGTTTTCCGTCTGTGGCGGCTTTTTCGTCCCGACTTTTGATTTGAGATGGACGGACATGACGACGGTGATCAATGAAGGGCGCCCCATGGTCCGCCGTAATGGCCGCCCAGAGTTCAGGGGCTTTGACTCGTATTAACACGGGCCACGGGATTGATCAAGCCTGTCTGTCGGCCACTATAAACACACTCGCAGTGTAAGTAATGAAAGTCATTTATCTGAAGAAGTCACAGCTGCACCTCCCAGATGGAGCTGGTGCAGTGTCAGTGCCAGCTGTACTTGCTTATCGGTCCAGAATTCTATCACTAAAATCCAGAATAAACAAAACAAAAAAATGCCCTTCAGTTTAAACTGTTCACACTAAAAGCCTCTACGCCGTTGCAGTGAATTCCAGTCTCGCTTGTAACCCCGCTGTCATGGAGAAGCTCCCGTTAAGCGGCCCTTCAAGCCGGTTGTTTCCTGTTAGCGCCGCGTCGTCTCCCACGGGACCGGACTGCTGCTGCTGCTGCTGCTGCTGCTCGCTGGAGGCTGCCAACAGACTGAGCCCAGGAGTCCAATCCATAATACGGGCACTCGGGCGGAAACCACTCACGTAGGCACAGACGGGCACAGACAGGCAGCAACCCGCAAGCGTCCGAACAGACACACACATTTATTTAAATGTCTATCTAGCTCTATCTAGTGTCTTTATTCTTTCACATAACACCGTTATTAGACCGTGCCTGGTCTAAGCCAAGGTCGTTGTACCTGGCGACTGCGGAGGTAATCGCTCCCTTCATCATCATCATCATCATCATCATCACACCCCTGCTGACTAATGACGAGACGAGCCTCTTCACTCCAGAGGTTTGGGCCTCCGGAGTCGCTCCGTCCTCCCTGTTGTTGCCGTGAGGCTGAGAGGACTGTAGGGAACAACGCAGAGACGAGTTGAGCAGCAGTGATCGGAGCTCTGGTTCTTTGTTGAACCAATGGGACATTGTAAGATGCTTGATTGTCAAAAAAACAAACACAGTTGGAGTTTCACATTTTATTCCAAATTGTTTTCCAGTCATTTTTCCCCCCTCCAGTTAAAAGCCAGGCTGTTGGGCAGCTGTTGTGTTTCTCAGCTCCCAACAGTCTTCTCTTTGTGTACCCAACCGGGGGGAGAGAAAAAAAAAAAAGCAGTGAAATTCCTTGGAACTCCCCAAAATCCTGGGAATTGTAATGAAGGGGTTGCTAGGTTGCCATCTATAGGGCCTATTGTGGACTCCTGTATGGGTTCAGTGGTACTACAGGGAGCATCAATGACCCACAATGCACCCCCGCATTCCACTGCTTTTCAGGATGGAGGAAGCGGAGTGGGGGGTTTGCCCGTAGCTTCTCATTCCAGTGCTTCCAATAAATCCTACTCATTTATTCACTCTGAAAATACCATAAATAGTTTGAGGAAAAACATATTTGTCCTCATCCAACTTTAGATTTCTCTGAAGCCAGATTTGAAAACATGACCCAAATAATAACTGAAGGAATCAGCTGCTTTTTCATTAAGAGGTTGCTGACAGGCGGTTTAGTTACAGTACCTGCAGTACTTCCACTAATGGACTGTTCCTAGAAAAGAGGAGAGGAACGTTTGAGTTCACTAGAGTCCCTCGTGTCCTCTACACTTCGCTCTGAGCTTCCTCGTCCCTCGCGGCATGAAGACGAGATTAGATCTTGATCTGTATCTCGGGCTCATGAGATCCAGCATGTTTGTGTGTATTCATACCTGTTGAATGCACTGAATAAGAGTTCTAGGGTAAGCCTTGCCTCCCGAAACTTACAAAACACGACTCTTTACACTTCAAAGAGTAGTTTTCACATGTTCTGAAATCCGTGTATTCACCGTCTGTCGTAGAGGTAGATAAGAAGACCAATATCAATCTGAGCTTATCTGAGCTTAAAGACCGGAGGCAGGAGGCCGGCCTGGCTTTGTGCAATGATAAAAAAAAAAAAAACCTGAAGCAGCTTAAGTAGCTCCCAGTGAAACCACAGCCTATCGGTTCTACATTCCTTTTTTTTTTCTTGTAAGGATTAATATTGTTTTAAAGTGTGCTTGCAGGTAGATTTCCCCTTGACACAGATCCGAGCTAGCTGTGTCTCTATGCTACACTAAGGTAACTGTCTGTGTACAGATATGAGAAAGATATTAATCCGATCGCCTGACTCTCAAAGGCACGCTTCCAAAAATGATATTGTGTTCGCTTGCTCAGCTATTGCTAATCAAACGTGAGTGGCCTCTTGGCTCCTCTTGGTTTGATCTCGCTTGTCTCTATTCCCAAACGCACCACACTCTGATCTGAGAGGCAGCTTTTCCTCTTCCTCGTGTTTGTTGTGCTCACAGCAGCACCGCGCAGCCGTCGCCTTTCTACCCGACGCTCTCATAACAGATCGCAGAGGAGCGCCGGCTCAAATTTGTTCCGCCGTCTGGGAAGACTGATGAGTCCGACGGTTTAAATTCACACATCCAGGGCGGAGAAAGATTCGGAATGAATGCTCTGCCTCTGTGCTGGAGCGGTGCAGCGCTCGCAGTCAGGACTGGAGGGTTAGTGTTTAAGGTTTTGAGACAAATCTTTGAAGTGGGCATCTTAGAACTCAAAGCCCGTGTCCTTCGCATGCCTGTTCAATCCACACATCTTCCTGACGTCTCCCTGAATGTCTCCAGCATAATTCAGAAAGTAACCTAAGCTCTGTTCTGGAATATTTTCATGCCTCTGCTGAAAGTTTTGATGTGAGGCTTCGGGGAACGCGTGTCATGAGCGTTTTTTTTTTTTTTTTTATAAGTGTTCGTTCCGCTGTTGATGACAAAGGAAGCCACAACAATGCAAGTGCATTAAAGCCATGAATATTTCAACACACTTGTCACTTAAGCAAAGAAAATATAAAAATTTCATATTTTTTGAATGAAGTTGCAAAAATCCCATTTTGCTTCACCAGAAGGCCGGCAGAAACTGTGAATTATGAAAGAGGTGTGTGTGTGTGTGTGTGTGTGTGTGTGTGTGTGTGTGTGTGTGTGTGTGAGTGTGTGAGAGAGAGAGAGAGTGTGAGAAAACACTGGTATGTAACTAAACATAATGAGCACCAGTCTTTTCAGCTAGATCACACACACACACACACACACACACACACACACACACACACACACACACACACACACACACATACATACACACATAATGCCTGAGAGCCACATCTTCTGTGTTTCTTCACTTTTCCATATTTTTACAAACTTTTTTTCCCGTACTAATGAGACAAATAATTCACAATAGTTACGAAAGTTTATGAAATGCTTTATGTACATTTAAAATAATATTTTTACAGATTTTACACATACCTAATACTGTACCGAAAACCCACCACTCTGGGGCAAAACACATCGCTGTGGGAGTGGAATAAATCAGTGATTAAACTAATATCTATAACCAAAGAAAATATGAAAACGGGGGTTGAAAAGATACAGACGAAGATAAAGTTTGAATTAATTTGATCAACTTATTAGAGGTGACGTAAGGAAGCGGCTTTTCTTCATTTTTCACCAGTTGATTGAAGGGTAGAGGAAAAGTATAAAGATTTGTATTCGTTTCTTTGCTTTTATCTGATAACCTTTTACCTTTCTGTGAATTTCCTCATCTCATTATAAGCCCCAGAGCGAACATTGTTAATCTCACTATCGGTAGATTTTGCACAGTGTTCATAAGCATATTGTGCAATAAATGAAACTCAGCACCTGGTTTCTGGGTTCACCCTTTCCCTTTCATCTCACTTCACTTTGCAGCATGAGCCTTCCTCCTCTTTCCACGCTGGCTATTCGTTTCCTCCTCTCTCTCTTCCTCCCTGAACCTATTCTCCATTTAATCAGCTCTCTCAGGACTCCGGTCTGTATAATTAGAGACTGGAACTTTAATCACCATGGATCCAGGGCAGGGGGGAGCGGGGCATTTCAAATAGACACAAGCAAGGAAATTAGCATGAAAGAAAGGATGGGGAAACGGATCCGACCAAAACAATTTGGCATTTATTTGCCGTCGGTCTGAGCACACGTTCATACGGACAGGAAAAGGACACGAGGTGAACAAGCACTGTTTCCGAGGTTCACGTCAATAGAAGATAGAAGCTGAAAAAATGGAAAAATCGTCAAAACTTTTACTGTTCACCTCAATTTATGAACACAAGATGTGATTAAAAGAGGAAAATATGGCAAACGTTCATTTTTTACTTGGGTCAGCGACCCATGGTTTTCATTTATTCACAGTCCAAAGTATAACTCGGAGACATTTGGAAATTAAAACACATTTTAAAGCAATATTTTTGTAATCAAAGATGAAGAACAATAGAATTAAAAACCTAAATGTATATATGAACAATAGAACAACAATAGGTTAACAATGACTGAGTGTAAAAGAAGAACTAGCCTGGCTTTGACATAAAGCTTGACAGCTGTGAGCACTAACAACAGCCCTGTTTGTTGTTTATGTTCACTGTGATCATTTAGGCCCTAAAGTCACAGAGTCCAAAGCCACTCCCCTTAGGAGGAGTGGCTTTGGACTCTGTGACTTTCTAGCTACATTCATTGGAAAAAAAGTTATCAACGCTGGGCTGGGTTTTTCGGATTGAACATTTTTACAATTTAAGGTACTCTAGCTAGTTTCTCAAGACTTTAATTAGCGAGCTTTATAGGCGCTATGCTAAGCTAACCACCAGCTGGCTCCCGCCTCATATTCAATGAACAGACATGGGAGTAATATCCATCCTCTCTTCAATTGTTCGGCAACAAAGCAAATGTTGTTTTCTAGAAGGACAAACTATTTTCCTCCGTGTTAAGCGGTGAAGCCAGACAGCCATTGCTCGTGTATATATATATATATATATATATATATATATATATATATTTGACCTTGTAGAGCCGCTGTCGGCCTCGATAGCTGGTGGAGTCGAACCCCGCTTCATGTTTAAAGAGTGACGCTAATTTGATTCGACGGGCCAGACTCGCTCCGGTCCTCAGCAGAAAGCCTGGCCAACTGACGAGCCGGAGACACGTTAGTCGGCCGGTGCAGACGCAGCTGTTGTGTACCACTCAGCAAACATCCTGGGCTTTTTGCCTAAATGTTGTTTAATTTAGCTGCTGTAGATTTTAGTTCTGTGCCCCTAAGAAGCAGAGACGTGACGCCTGTAGCCACGTGATCGTTCCTTGTCACTTTCTATTTATAACAAGTAACAAATTATCGGCCGCGTTTGCCGGTCCTCAGCAATTAATGAGGTAAAACCAGCTTTTAATGCCATTAACTACAGTCAGTCAGAATACACCTGCAGTGGGCATGTTGACCTATTGGTTGTGGGTTCTCATTACAGTCAAGGTGAAGTTATCTACCTCTGTTATCCAAGTGTCCTTCCTCTTTCCTCTGGCGTCAGAGAAGCGCTGGCTTGCTTATTCAACAGACTTTATCAGTGCTGCCGTTGTGAGCTTCCAAGCTAATAAAGACGTTCATGTGAAGTTCACTGCCGATCGTGTTTTGGTGCTGAAAGATTGTTCCCCCACAATGATGCCTTTTTAAATTTTGTAAGCATGCCAAATGTGCAGCGGGACACAAACGGCGACTGCAGTAAGGAGGTCGAGTGGCGTGAGAGTGTGCGAGTGTGACGACTGGAAGGCAAGATTATTTATACAGCACATCTCAGCAACAAGGCAATTCAAAGTGCTTTACATAAAACATCAAAAGCCTGAGTGCAGAAGAAACACGGTCATGTAAATAAACGATTAAAAACTGTCATTTAGGAGAAGAGAGAATATGAAATATAATCCAGCTGAAATAAAGATTAGTGAAGCTAATGGTTTCCAAGCTCTTGACTGATTTATCTTCTGTTTTTATTCAGTCATGTGTGATCAACTGCAACCTAACCGCCTCTATGAAACCAACAAAGCTTGATTCACTGCCTCGTGCGGAAAACCATATCAAATATTTTGATTTTGAGATAAAGTCTTATTTAAATGTTACACGACTACTCCTAATTGTTTCTTTTCTTCTTCTTCTTCTTCTTCTTCTTCTTCTTCTTCTTCTTCTTCCGTCTTCTTAGTATGAATTCAAGGCCAAGAACATCAAGAAGAAGAAAGTCAGCATCGTGGTGTCTGTGGACGGAGTGAAGGTGTTGCTGAGGAAGAAACAGAAGGTGAGTCACGAGTGACGAACTCTCAAAGGAATACGATTTAAAAAAAAAAAAAAAAAAAAAAACGTTTTCTACTGGATTCAGAAAGTTTCTTTGACACGAGATGCGTTGTCGGTGCTTAATCGCAACCGTCTGTCTCACACACAGAGGAAAGAATGGACGTGGGATGAGAGCAAGATGCTGATCATGCAGGATCCCATATACAGGTCAGTCCACCACTCTTACTCTCTCACTAATTCATATGTTCATGCTGTGTGGGAAGCAAATACTAAATCTATTGTTGCCTGATATCCGGTCCAGTCCGTTCTATCCACTCTGCATGTTCTTGTTAATCAATTACTGCGAGTGTGCTGCAGATATGCATGTCACATCCTGCAGCTGGACCTATGGAGATGAACCTTTGGCTTGCTTTACAGGCCCTCCCATGTGCTTCACTATGCAGGACTAATGTGCTCGAATGTACGATGCTATATGTGCCAAATGCACTTACTTTCCTAAGATAGCATAATGAATAATCTATAGCTTGTACTTGGTGAAGCATATGTTTGTCAGTACGTAATTTTCTTAGGTGAGGCATCCCACACAGGTTCCATTCACAGCAGGCTGGTAGAGCCTCTGTACACTTTTTTGTTTCACAGAATTTCTCAGCATGTGTGCCCAAAGAATAATGCTTTAATTATGGCCACAGCGTCCCATTACCCGCCCTGCCTGTTGACACGGTGATGGAGCCTGTCAACCGATCATCAACGGGTCCGCGGAGCTGTCAATTACCGCGAAACAACTCGCGCCGATTAAACCGTAAAGTGTCAAAATAGAGAGGATAGAGTAAATTTAGACTGGAGGGAGCAGGCGGAAATTAAAGGTACGGTTTCTGGGCAGGGGAACCTTTTTTTTTTTTTGGGCTGGCTTAAAACAAGCAATTATAGCTAATAAGGCAACCTTCAAGAGATAGAAAGAAGTAGGCAGCCACTTAAAGGTGTCTTAACGTCACACATCTAACCAGCTTGTGTGTGTGTGTGTGTGTGTGTTTGTAAATTATATATCGGTGGGAGGATCTCGTTCGGCAAAGCCACGCCTCATGAAGGACCCGTGTGTGTGTGTGTGTGCTGGGTGTAAGTGTCCTTGCTGCTTGGGTTACTGCAGGTGTGTTTGTGCAGTTGGGGATACACAGTATACACTCCGTCCCACGTGACCTTTTTTTTTTCCCCCGCAGATGATGGTCATAATTTGTTTGAGCGGTTCCCAGCGGAGTTGTTTTAGAGCAGTAAAGCTGCAGATGGACCCGTTGCTCTGCCGGTTTACTGCAGCGTGTGCAGGGTCGCCGGCAAGGACGGAGCCCGACCACACGGCATACTTGTACAATATAAGACACAAGGAGATCACAGTAGCACAGTGGCATGCATTTATATAAAGAATTATACTGTAAATAGTCCCCTTTTTATTTGATTTCATGTGCGTTAGGTTTGTCTTTCTTTCTTTGAGGTTTCTGTAGCTTCTATGCGTTTTTAAATTTGCTGTCATGTCTTCCAGGATTTTCTACGTCTCTCACGACTCCCAGGACTTAAAGATCTTCAGCTACATCGCGAGAGACGGCTCCAACAATTCCTTCAGATGCAACGTCTTCAAGTCAAAGAAGACGGTACAAGAAACTCGCCCGCCTCCTGGCTGCAGACACGCACGGCTGATTACAGACACGCTCTTCTGGGGAACAGGCTTCGTGCGCATTCCTGCCGCTCTTGTGTTTCACCACTCCTGAGATTCCCTGTTTCAATAACTTGAGAACAAAACCGATACGATCACACAGGGAGAACTCCACCGTAGAGGGAGGAGAGAGACACATTTTCATACGTCAGCAGCGCCAGTAGGCCCTGGAGCCATAATACATGTTGCGTTTTGAGTAACTGTAAAAACCCTGCGCACATATTCCTCTCGCCGCTCAATCTGCTGATGTCATTGCTCCTTGATTTAAACCCCACAGCTGCATACAGTAGGTGTGTAGAACACCGCATGCAGAGTTGCCTCAATTTTCCGTGTCTAGCTACCCGTGACTGAAGGTTATATTTGTATTCTACGGTTTTGAATTTTATATTCGATTTAAGAATTCATTTCCTGATTATGTCGGCTCAGTTTATCAATTTTAAGTTTTATTTTATTTCCGGCGGCTAAATTCATTTCCTGTCTCTTCAGATCCCACACAGCCTGCAGTGAATACAGAACAGGATGCGGTTAGAATACGGGTTTTTTTTTTTTTTTTTCTTCCATCTCTTTACCTTTTTTTGTGCGTTGCTGCAGTTGTAGCAAGTTGCTGCAGTGTTGGCTCGCAGGCCGGCTATTATCAGTCAGCTGTAATGAGAATTGCTCCACAGAAGTGATGTCATTAGCATTTGATCGTTTGTATTCAACTGCATGCCAAGGATGACTGAGAGTGTTCATGTTTTCACCGACTCACTTATCCTGCAGCAGACAGGAGGGGGGGGGGGTTGATCAGTGAAATCACTTGTTGTGGTTGAATACTTATTCTCCAAAAAAAATCTCTCTCTCTCTCTCTTTGTCCATCTGCCTCCCTCTCTCTCGCCCACAGTCGCAGGCCATGCGTATTGTGCGCACAGTGGGTCAGTCCTTCGATGTTTGCCACAAGCTCAGTCTGCAGCATGCTGAGCAGGACGCAGACGGACAGGCGGACGGAGAGAGCGACAAGTCCACGGAGGAGTCCAGCAGCGACGGTGAGGGAGGCCGGTCTGAAAACACTGTCCTGTTACCTGCTGTGCACGGTGTCGCCTGTGCAGAGTGCATTGAAATGAACATAGACGAACACATTGGGTTGCTTTGTTACTGTGGCTGATTTCAGTGACCTGTAAATGACAATATACTAAAATAAGCTATTTAAAGTCAGCAATGCTCCTGCTGTTTGTCTTTACACCTGTGTGTAGAAACACAGCACAAAACTAAGACGCTAGCTTTAAAACACTTTGCCTGTTAGAAGATATTTTCTGAATTATTTTTCAGTGAAGTGATGTTATTAGGTAATTAATCTCAACATTACATGTATAGTGTTTTTAATACATGTTTTTGACACTTTCTAATGAAAGAAAAATGCACAACAATCATGAAAACTGCTCAATGTATAACTTTAACTGGCAATATTAATATCTTATCCTACTGTATCACAAGAAAGACGGAAGTGACTCTTTTTAACTGTTGTTTTTCTCGTGAGAAAGTTTAAAAACAGAAAGTTATAAGTCTGCGCTAGTGTGCACATGCAAACGCATCTTTCCCTTCAAATAGATCTGTTATCAGAAATATGAAGAGTTGATTCACGTCGCTCTTCACTGGCCTTAAAGTCAAACTTTGATTCGGTCGAGTGGAGTTTAAAGTAATCAGATCCACGATTCAAAGTCGGCCTCGAGTCCAAGTCGCGTGTTTGAGTCCACACACCTCTGATAGCAAAGAGGAAAAGAATGTTTCAAAAATGTGAAGCAGCCAAATAACTGTAGAAACAAAAAGACAGCCCTGTGGTTACTTGAGTGTGTTTCACTGACGCCTTCTTCACTTTCTAGATATTCCATAAAGTGAGTGAGCAGCATTATGGTTTCTTACAAAGAAATGACGCCAACCGTTAAAACACACATTGGAAATGTGGTGTTTATGAGCCTTTATTGGTCATTTTGGTCTCCAGGCTAAAGCTTGACCTGAGTTTCATTATAATCTAACCTCACCAGCTCATCACAGATGTCCTGTTACCCTGGAACGTATAGATTTAAGAAACGACATCTGAATCCTCGTGCTTAGTTCCTTTCATGTGAGATGGAGGCCACCGATGGGCAAGATTCCCGTGACTGCAACTTTAACGCGAGGTTGATTTCCAGTAATTACTGTAATTTGCACCGTGAATGAATGGTTGCCTGGCACTGAGCACTGACAGTTGTGTGACAGGCAGAGTTGATCATGTGGGGTTAAACCACTGTGTATGTGCTCAAAGTAACATTAATTCAGGGTTTAGTCATCGTAATGAAGGCGTCCCTTCTTCGCATGCTTTTAATAGACTCGTGCATTGTTTCACGTAAGCCCTCGAGGCGATGGCGTCGTCGTTTTTTTTTTTTACTTATTGTCTTTGTGTTTTTCCTTCGCAGGTCGTAAGCTGACGGGGGCGGAGCGAGGGGAGGAAGAGGAGGACGGCAAACTCGGAGGAAGACGAGCGGGAGAGGACCCTTCGGCGGGAACGTCCCTGTGTGAAAAGGCAGTCAGTGAAATTCTGCAAAGTCTGGCTGAACTGAACGTGGTCAAACCTGGACAGACCATCGTAGTAAGACACTGCAGCGCGCACACACACACACACACACACACAATGAATTGCTGAGGGCAAGGAGGTTATAATAAGCACGCTCTATTGTGCTTGATATAATATATTTGTCTACAGTCCTGCCCAGCAGTATAAAGGCAAAAAGCCTGACTTTTTTTTGCATTTCAAAGGTGAAGACTGGGATTTAGATTCAATGTTTTTAAAGCTGAACCTTTTTTGTAATTAGCCTGGTTAAGCCTCTGAATTTGAGTTTCCTCTAGCAGTGGTTAGCTGACATCTGAAGGCTGGTGTACTGTGCTTCAAACAAGCCCACACATCATCGGTTATGTACCATTAAAGCCGTCTCTCCCATTACTGCATTAACAATGTATGAGGGTGGAGCCATTGTTCCGCTGAGTTTGTATTCTCCCTCGAAAAAACAATAAAAGCTAGCGAGCTACATTCCATTCAGACTGCAGAAGCTAGTTAGCCTAGCATGCTAGCAGATTCCCACAAGACTAGACGCTCAACGTTACAGTAGAGAGGAAACAGACGCTGGAATGAACGGACTCGTGCAAACTCTTGTGTATTTTGTGACAACATTGCCACATTGGCAGCGTCTACTGTGAAATATTAGGGTCTGTCTTTTAAGGGACAGGAAGTACAGTTTGGTTGATTTGTCGCTTGGGACATTTTTGAAAATGAAGTTGCTAAGTGGGTCGTGAAAGTTGTTTGAATCCGGTGACAAAATTGCCAAGTTGGCAGCACTAGCAGTTGGAATAGATGCCCTTTAAGTGTTCCACAGTCTGTGTTTATTAATAATATGCGTTTCCTTACTCGGGCTGTATTTCCTGCCATAGTCATTGGACAGCTAAACGTCACAGCGGTGAAATTCAAGGGCGGCTCCACAGTTGTGGTGAAGGTTCCCCTTTTTTATTACTGACACCTGCAGCAGCATCCACTTTTTATTGATTACAGGTTGTTGTTGGGGGTTTTTTTCCTGTCTTTGTAGCTACAGGAGAATTACCTCTGCCGTGATTCATCGCTTTGGCCTCGGTGCTGTTTTTGATGCTGTTCTCCAGGCGGAGTGCTGCCAAAAGGCTCGCTGAACTTAGGAAGTACAGTACAGTGCTTTGTCATCTACTGCAGCACCTGACCAGGGCATTGACTGCAGCTCTCTCCATGACTAACCACGGTTGGCGTGAAACAACCTGGTCACGCTTGCGTGAGGTTAAAAAAAAAAAAAAGACTACAGTTTAGTCTGTGTTTTGAGATTTTCGGCAAGCTTTAAATCCTTCTGAAGCTAGGAGCTGCCTATTATCTTTCTTTGACTATCGCAGGTTGAAAAGATGGGAACATGTGGGCTTTGGTGTGTCATGATGCTTTACTTCGGATGTGTTACAGACAGAGAGAGAGAGAGAGAGAGAGAGAGAGAGAGAGAGAGAGAGAGAGAGAGAGAGAGAGAGAGAGAGAGAGGACCTGAATATTCCTGCTGGCTGTGAAAGGGGGACACTTAATCCCCCCCCCCCCAAAAAAAAAAGCCCAGTCTGTTCCGTTTGATTTCTGAGAAACGCCACCGTAATCCCGTTGAGGGGTTCACGAACATCTGCTCTGTGGAGATAAGCAAGGACAGAGGGATGGAAGGAGGAACAATGAGCGATCAGGATAACAGAAGAAAAGGCCAGAAGATACGTACGACACAAGATGCCGGTTGTGTTGAGGATTGCAAACGGGCAACACGAGGGTGGACCAACGGTTATTCAATAAAAGCCCTGAAAATATAATTTCTCAACTACTTTAAACTTTACTTATTTAGCCATGAATATTTAATGTTATAGAGAGTTCACAGGGGCTTGAATCTGCTCACGAGTTAATAATTGTTTTGTCTTTTATTTTGTGATAATTTAACACTCAGATCATTTGCTCCATCCCAACTTTGAGTGTGTTCATTCAGATTAGCTTGTCAGTGACCAAACATCCCATGATATGACGGTATGGTGGTGTGATTCTACTTTGTGTTTATCATACGTCTTTCTGTCCCAAATTTAAAATGTGCTTTTCTTTTGGCATGCATTTCAAATGTCTTACTTATTAAGGGAAGCTAATGCTGAAGTGAGGTAGATGTTCTCATACAAGACAAACTCTCTGAGAAGCTTCAGTGCTGCTCTTTACGCTGTGCTACTTCGCCCTCTAGTGGTGCTATGTAGGAGTTACAATATACTGTGTGCCACAGAAAGTTATTTCGCATTACAGCGGTAGCAATTTATGCAGCGACACACTAACGCATCAAACCCGTCTTGGTGGTCGGTGCTGACGTCTCTGGGGACAGAAGCACAGCGTCACTCGTCAAAGCGACGGTGAAGTGAAAAGCTGCTGCGGGAAACATCTTGCGCCTCCAGAGATCATCTTGGAAAATGATGTTAAGATCCAGGGAGGAGGGAGATTGAGAAAGCTGAATGTGTGTGTGTGTGTGTGTGTGTGTGTGTGTGTGTGTGTGTGTGTGTGTGTGTGTGTGTGTGTGTGGGGGGTATGATAATGAGCTCTGAGTATTCCAGTCCTGATGAGGGGTTACAGTCGGGGCTCCAGATCAGCGGGTCGCAGTCCTGGTCCCAGGGACTCTAGAGCACTGGGTGATTCCTATTCTACTGGTTTAATTGCATTCATCAAAGCTCTAAAAATAGTTCCTATTATCGAGCGAGGATTAAAAACCGGCAGCGCTCTGGGTCCTGAGGGCCAACTTTGAAGTCTGTTGTGTCTTTGACGGCTGCTGAGGGTACAGTGTGTGTCAGAACACCATATGTATTGTGTTTACATCCATCATGATGTATTTTTCTCTGTGTGTGTGTGTGTGTGTGTGTGTGTGTGTGTGTGTGTGTGTGTGTGTGTGTCTGTGATCAGGACTTTGATCGAAGGTCCCTCTTCACCGTGACGACCCAGGGCGTTACTCCCAGCAGCCCTCGCTCTCGCTCTCTCACCCCGCTGGCATCGCAGCACTACCTGCAGCTCCTTCAGCAGCAGCTGCAGCAGCAGCAGCAGCACACGCAGGTGGCCGTCGCACAGGTAGGAAACGGACCTCCATGCTGGGTGCTGGTTGTGCAAAACACAGCAGGCAGGCTTGACTGGAAACACATGACCAAACATTAAACATGTCTTACTACCGCACTACTGTATTTCACCTATTTTCATTATTGATTAATTCAACGTTTAGTGTTCTCGATCAATCATGGACTTTGGATTTCAGTGCTTTCATGAGTTAACATTTCTCATAGTCTTTGCTCTTTGTGAAATCATCCGCTGATCTATAGTTCCTCTTTAGGGAAACCCAATAAATCCATATGGAAAAAGATTAAACTTGAGGCTCAACTGTTTTTCAGTAAAAGCCGGTTTACACTGACCAGGATGATACCTGTTCCGTTTCACACTCTCACACATCCAGAGCACAATTTAAGCAGAACAGAAACAAATGGAGGTGCTCTTCATCTTGAGTTCATCAGTCTGTTTATCACACGAAAGTCCCCAAATAACCTGTGTGAGCCTCGTCACCGTGCCTCATCATCTTCTCCCACTAGGGGGCAGCACCAACTCAGTAATGGAAGAGCAGTTAGTGCAGCGTGATGAAACACAAGCGGTGCCACATTTGCAACCGTGCGTCTCGATTTGATTCTTCGAGCCTCCTGTTCATGGCGTCATCTGAGGAAGTGCAGCGCAAATGCATATTTACTTTGGTATTTCATGTCTGATCCGGCCGATTTCACCGCCATGGCAATATCGACCCGCAAGTTAATGATCCACCGAAAATGGCCATCCCGTCCTTACTTTCAGATACAGTTTTGGGATTATACATATGGGCTGGATTATTGCTCCAATTCCATCCCCATGATATCATAGAGCAAAACTACGAAATTGAGGCATGAGACAGAAAAACAAACATTTTAATGGATAATGCAGTTTTTTTTATTTATTTTTTTATAAATCGAATCTCACACAAACAAACTGGCCTCGCCCTCCACCACAGGTGCAGCTGTTGAAGGATCAGATGGCAGCAGAGACCGCCGCCCGCATGGAGGCTCAGGCCCGCGTCCACCAGCTGCTGCTGCAGAACCGGGACCTGCTGCAGCACCTGGCCCTGATCGTGCAGCAGCTCAAAGAGCTGGAGGCCCGCTCCGCCAAAACACAACCGGGGCAGCCACAACGGGAGCTTCAAGCTAATGGACACAGTAAGTGACTGATGGGGGACGGTGTAATCCCTCAGATGGACTCGGTGTCAGGTCAGGTTCCCCCTGGCGCTGCAGTCCTTGTCACTGCTCACCTCTCTGTTGGCCAGGTGCTCGGCGTAGCCACTGGCTTCCTGTCTGCTAACATCCTGACACGTGGTTGTGTTTGATGGGGCAGAAGAGGGCCAGGTATTGAACCCCCGATCTGCAGGTGAACACGAGGACCGCTCCCCTTTGGGTGTCCTCAAATTGAGCATTTTTCGTTTTCATCTGTAGTGAGGAGAAAACCTTGTCCTCCAGGTGTGAGCGAAACCGTTTTAAAGCGTCGTCGTAGATTCTAGTGAGGGTTTTTTTTAACGTTGCCGTTGTCTTGATTGCGGTATGAAAGGGGTGCACTCATGGCATGGTTAACTAACTAACTAACTGACTAATGAAAAGCCCCAATCAATGGTAATGATGAAGAACGAGGAGGAGGAGAGAGAGAGAGAGAGAGAGAGAGAGAGAGAGAGAGAGCTAGTGCTCAAACATGTTTTCTGGTCTTCATTTTATGAAAGCTTCTACGAATTTTGAAAGTACTGTTTGAGTGTACAAAGTTATGTTTAGTCCATTACAGAGAATATGTCCGAATGGGATTATTGATCTCACTTTGGAATCATTGTTGAGATTTCACACGAGCGTGATGGTGAAAGTCGAGGGCCGTGCATCAACGCCACGCTCGCTCTGTGTAAACAGCATATTCTTACACACACTCTGTACTCGACAAAAAGCAGATTATATAATCACAATGGATTTAAAAACACGTTCCGTCCGCATTATCTCACACTCACAGACTGTGTTCTCAGTAGGAGTTTTGTTATTTTCGTTGTGTTAACAACCTTTTATTTTGGTACACACATTCATACACACACACACACACACACACACACACTTTGTCCCAAAAGGAGGATTTTCGGAGGAGGGATGTTTTTACAGGAGCTAAAAGAACGGTCGGTTTTGCCAAAATAATAATGAATAACCACACACACACACACACACACACACACACACACACACACACACACACACACACACACGGTGGGCAGAGCTGAATGTGTGTTTGTTTATGTATGATTCATCTTTGTACGCCTTTTTTACTTGTGGTTTTTTTTTTGTGTACATTTTTAAAATGACACCTCATGTTTCATGCTCGTATTAATCATGTTAGTCCCTCTGATAGAAAATGCTAATCTCAGACATGGCTGTGCTAAGTGCTCCCACTGGCACAGTGCCAACGCCTCCATTCTCTAATAAGAGTCGGCGCTCCGAGAGAGATCTTTAGAGAAAGCAGGAAGAAGCCGACACGTTGGTTGCAGTAGAATCTTGACTTGTTTTGTTAACATTGTGTCGATTTGTCTTCTGTCTATTCCAGGTGGTCCACAGTCGCCGTGCGGCTCAGTCTCTACAGCAGCAAAGGCTCTGTCTCTGAGTCTGAAGAATCACTACAGCCAGACCATGGACCAGCTCATAACCTCCACACCTGCGTGGCCGCTCCAAACCTCACCCCTCTCCCCGACCCAAGTGGACTGCGCCGAGTCCTACCTGAACCTGCTCAACCTGGAGAACGGCACCGAACCGGCTGCACCCGTCAACGGGGATCTGGACCCCTTTATCAGGGCCAACGGGACAGCGGACGCCAAGGGGAGCTCGTGCAATGAGATCGTCCCGTTCACGTTGAGGAACTCGGCCAACATGGATGAAAAGTAAGACGGACGTCCTTGTGTTTATTAGAAAAGAATGTGATTCCAGTGGCTGCGTTACCTTTTGCTCTTCTCCTGACTGGCTTCAGTAGTTTGATGGTTGATGACGGGTGGTTCTAATGGAGGCTTCTCAGATGGTTCTGTGTAACAAACCACCTGGAGGGTCAAGTTACTGGCAGCTTATAGTGCAAGCAGATCATTATGCAATGAAGCCATTATACAGTAAGGGAATAGTTCGACATTTTGGGAAATACATTTTTCTGCTTTATGGCAATGAGTTTCCAATCTATGGGAACCACGTCTATAAGAACCACGTTAATGGGAACCACATCGATGAGAACCACGTCGATGAGAACCACGTCAATGGGAACCACATCGATGAGAACCATGTCGATAAGAACCACATCGATGAGAACCACGTCGATGAGAACCACGTCGATGAGAACCACATCGATGAGAACCACGTCGATAAGAACCATGTCGATGAGAACCACATCGATGAGAACCACATCGATGAGAACCACGTCGATGAGAACCACGTCGATGAGAACCACATCGATGAGAACCACGTCGATAAGAACCACGTTAATGAGAACCACGTTGATAAGAACCATGTTAATGAGAACCACATCAATGAGAACCACGTTAATGAGAACCACGTCAATGAGAACCACGTCAATGGTTACTCTGAACCTTCGTAGGCTTCTGTCAGAAATGATTTAAAATGCAACATGATACATTCAATAGTAAATGGATATAGTTCCTCCTAGTCTTATTCTTTGTTTGGAACTACAGTTCACATGATGCTCTGGTGGATGTGAAGAGGAAGTATGATGTTGCCATGGAGTCAGTTGAAAGCTACGGGCTACAACTTGAGCCCCTATATTTGTTTACATATAAGCCAGTTAGCACCATTCAAACTATGCCAAATCAGCTGTTAGCAGTTCCTGTTTGCAGTGCACCCGCAGACGTAAAGACAACTATCACTGGTTTACTTGACAACTTAAAGATTGTCAGGCAAGTTCTGGAGTTATGAGTGTTCTTTTTTTATGATTCCTAGGTGGATCTATGGACATTTATTCTGTTTCCAATGTCTGTGCTAAGCTAAGTGCCAGCTGGCTATAGCTTCACATTTAATGGACGCACACAAAAGTGGTATCGATCTTCTCATCTAACTCTATTATTTCCGAAATTGTCGGAACTAGTCCTTTTAAATGTGCGTCCACGTTCCTAATGTGGTGCCGGTCAGTTTGTGTTTAAGGTAGTCAAGGCTACACGGGGACATACAGAGCAGGTAGCTGTTAGTGTTGTTAGTGGAGAAGTGCTCCGCTCAGCAGAAATGGCCTGCAGCTAATGAAAGTGTGACTGTAATCGGGGGGGGGGGGGATTACAGAACACAGGGAGAGAAGGGTTGGGGTTCTACAAACAAAGAGGGGATCAGGAGAAGCTTGTGAGAGAATGAGAATTAAGAGAAACAAGGAAACTCCATCAGCTTTAACTCCGTCCTAGTGTTTTTATTTCGTGAAATAACTCATTTTGAAAAGCCATTCAGACGCGTGTCGAGAGATTAAAGACAGTAAATGGATTTTTTTTTTTTTTTTTTGTGAGTGTGTTTTGCTTTTCAGGGATTTTTGAGGCTCTGTTCCTCACCGTTTCCCCTCCTGTACTTTTTTTTCGACTGCAGCTCACTGATACACGAGCACACGTTACCTTTGATGCATACGTGGAGCCACAGCATCTAATTAGTTTTTGATGAGCTTTTAATCTCCTTAAAGCCACAACAAAAGGCCAGCTATGGTTAAAAAAAACATTTCCTGCATTAGATCAAGCAGAGCTCCCGAGCAGGACGAACTCCTCGGCCCTTTTTCCTTTCATCCCCCTCCTTCTCTTGCTCATCTTCAACACTTCATCTGTCTCTCCTCTCTTGCTTTTTCTCCGTCTCTCTTCCTGAAAGCAATCCGCGGCGAAGTCTCCGAGGAGAAGAACGTTCGAGTTGATTTCAAAACAGACGAGGGGAAAATGAAGTAGTTGGAAATGGCGGTGTAGTGTTTATTTGGCGTGCTTGTGGATGTTGTAATTTTGTGCGTCTGCTTTGTTTTGCATGTGTGTGTGTGTGTGTGTGTGTGTGTGTGTGTGTGTATAGGTGTGTGTGTGTGTGTGTGTGTGTGTGTGTGTGTGTGTGTGTGTGTGTGTGTGTGTGTGTGTGTGTGTGTGTGTGTGTGTGTGTGTGTGTGTGTGTGTGTGGTGTGTTTGTCTGAGGCTGCGGCTTAGCTACCGACAGCCAGACTCACATCCTGTGGTTTTTTTCCTGCAGCACAGACTCCCAGCCAATCAGAATCTCTTCACAACCTGAAACTCTAAAAGTCCAAATGTCACAAGATTTTTCTTTTTCTTTTTCACGAGCATAGGGGGAAAAGTAAAAAAGGAAATACGAAAAGGGAACTTCAAACCTCTTCCAAAGAGAGGCATCTTGTTCCCGTACATTTCCATCGGAACATTAGTTCACCTGGGAGTGTGCCGGGCTGAACCCCCTTTTTCCCCTCTTTTTATTTGCACTTACGTAACAACCGACTTCAATGTCTGTCTGCCACTCTTCCCTCTGAGCGCCACACTTTCTGTGCTCGGTCACAAAAGGCCTAAAGAGAGATTCAGTAGCTCACAGATATACCACCGGGGCTTTTTATCTTCTAAAGTGGCTCTGCCCTCCCGCCCATCCCCCCCCCCCCCCCTCTTTTATTGGCTATTGTTTGCCTCCTCTCCCGAGTGACGTCATCTTTCTGTAAATAGCAGTCGTCAAGCTTTATACTCTGTTTATTCACAAATGGCGCATAAAAATAATGAAAACCCAGGTTGTTACCGCACAAAAAAAAAAAAAAAAAGCTCTTTATTTTCCTGCAGAACGGAAACATGGACAGCTTAGTTTATGATATGACCTTTTTAAATGTGACTCAACTCTATCTTTTAATCTCACTAAATCATGAGAATGACGAGACAGAAATGAGGGTTGAGGAGATGGAAACTTTACCTCCTGTTGTGTTATTTTGCTTTCCCCCACTAAACTCCTTTGCATTACCTTTGGCACAGTCTGACTGGTGGACACCCCCCCCCCCCCCCCCCCAACCACACGCCACATTTTATTGCTTCCATTTGCTCTTGTTTTCTGGATTTCCCCAGTGAATCAATGTTTACAGCCTGAGTGGCCTTATTTTATGTACTACGAACCAGCAGACAGACACTCTTCCGACCGCCTCTCCTCCTCCTCTTCCTCCCTTTCTCCCCCCCCCCCCCCCCCTCCCCCTGACTAAGATGACCTCCCCCTTGGGTCCGGTGCTGGTCATGCAGGGTTGTTTCCCCTTCACGTTATCAGCGCCACTCCGCTTTAAATCACACAGGCGTTATCGACCAACACGGACCCATATCCATGTGCTCTCCAGCTGGCCCACTGACTCCAGAGTGCTATACGATCGCTGCATATGGTGCGTTGGCAACACAACGCTAACCGTGGTAGTGAGTCACGCTTTACACAACAAACGGAACAGGCGAAGTAGGATCAAAACAGGATGTAATTGTAGACTCAAAATACACATTGTGGGCACAACATTGCACCATATTATTTGCAACTTTTTGAGTCACCAACCTCTTTGTCCTTTTTTGATTCATGACACGCACAAAAAACAAGAGTCGGCAGCCATGCTAGTTTTTGTGGATATTCATGAGCAAAAGTATTTTAAGGACACATTTTATAATCCTGACCTGATGATGGCGCTAGAGGGAAAGTTAAGGGACGACCGAAAAGATCTCAATTCGTCCTCAGGGGGGACATGAATGTCTGCGCCAAGCTTCGTGGGAAAACCACAAAATGTCAACCTCATGCTGGTGCCAGAGGATCACCAAAGTCGGTTGGGGGATAATTGTCCGGGAAACATAAATGCATCCGTATTAAAAAGTCTTTACAATCTGTCCAGTAGTTGGATCAACCCATCAAGCAACATTGTCGTCCCCAGAGCCGTGCTGCTAAAAGCAGCAGCATGCCCACACGGAGGGAAAACAAACGCATATGGTGACCAGCACACATGAACACCCAACTATATATTATTCACAAGTGAGTCACGCTTTCCCCTGGCATGCTATAGACCGCACTCTCCGTCTCTGACAGTATTGCATGTTGCATAATCACATTTCCTGACCCTATCCGCTGATCTTCTTCCTCCCACCTCTATCCTTTTTTTTTTTTCTGTTTTCCCCTCTTCATCGTTAACATCGTCTCCTGCGTTGTCGGAGCTTCGGCGGCAGCCTCCATCGGACGGTAATCTGATTGCAGCGATGGAATTGTACCGGGTGATGTTTCTCAGGCGCTTTGGGTGGAGCTGGTTTCGGCCAGCTGTGGATCTACACACGTTGTTGTTCAGAGTCGCGCTGGACTGTCGTTGCATTACATGCTTAAACATCCCACTCAGACCGCTGCTGTGTGTTCATTTTCTTACAAAAGCGAGATGCAAAGGCCCAGTGCCCGTACACCTTTAAACCTCCTACTTGTTCTTTCAGTTGCTTTGTAAGAATGCTTTTTACTGGAAAGACATAAGTAAACAGGAAGATATTGATTCCTTTTGTCTCCACCTGTTGATCTGCAGAGCTTGAATAGTGGATTAAATCTGCATGCTGTGCTTATGAGTCGTATGTTTTGCAGACACATACGGTCTCTATATTGGCAGTGAATGGCCTGAGACGCATCCCTATCCCTAAAAAACCTTTAAGGTCCACAGCAGTGGTTCTGTATGTTTCCCCATAGAATAGACCATGATGTGGTGATATTGTAGGAAGTAGGGACGTCTTTCATCCGGCTCAGTGTTCCTGGGGTGGGTTGGTGTACAGAGAGGAGCTGTTCTGGGCACCTCCTGGTATTTTCCTCAGTCGACGGTGGATCACAGTTGGAGCACTTTCATGGCTGCTTTGGGGACGTGAAACTCTCTCAGCTGAGTCTTCAGTACAAAAGACTACTGCGCTGAAATACATCTTCGTTGATGAAAAAGTACAGTACATAAAACTGTGTGGTGAGAAGTTATGACTCCCAAAATCCCTTTTAATTTAACAGTCGTCCACATGACCATTCTGTTTTTTGGCTGGCGGTAGCTTGAGACAATGAAATGATAAAAAAAAAACAATTTGCAGCTTAAAATTGATTCTGGGTAAATTTTGAATGAAATTCTGTCACAATGGCATATTCACAACGTAGTAGTTGAAGCATTTTGAATTCTCCACAGCTCTGATTTAAGCCTCCAACTGGCTTTTTTTCTCCATTGCAAATGCAGCAGAGGCTCATGGGTACTGTAGTATTAACGTATCCAGTTGTTAATATCCTCCGCATAGTGGCTTTACTGTGCTAAAACGTACTGAATCGCTGGTGTGGGCTTTTAAATCCACCAGTCCCTTACGTGGCTCCCTGCTCCTCTGTAGTCTAACTGTTGCCTCTCTCTGGTACAGGTGCGAGGACCCTCTCCTGCTCCTCCTCTTCCTCATCTAACCATCCCTCATTCCCCCGTCAGTCTGCCCAAACCAACAACCCTGAACCCCTGAATAACACCCAACAAGCAGGTCCGCTTCCTTAACCCCACCGCTCATACGCTCCATCGTCTCGTCCCCGCCCCTCTCATCGTTTGCTGCACCAGCCTGCAGGAGCTCCCTGCCACTGCCTAAGCCCCCTTCCTCTCCTCTTCCTCCTCCTCCTCTTCTCCTCTCTGCCCTTTCTCCTCCCTCTATGTGAGTATTACTCATGACCACCAGCATGTGGAACCGGTGTCTGTGTGCACAAGCATGGCGATTTGAGCATGTGGTGGGTGAACCTGTGTGGGTGTTTAGGGCTCACCAGTGATTTCTCTGCTAATGCCTGCATAATAACCTCCATTTTACATGTGGTTCTGCAAATTCATAACCACATTTGCATTGAGGCAATCAGTGAGCCGTGCATTTCATGTGCACGGTAGCACGGTCTGTGCTTTACACACCGTGTTGGACTGCGAGGGCTTTGTTTTGTCCTCGCATACTTACTCCAAAATAGAAGAAATGCTCTTGTCAGGATTGGGTATTAACTTGTCAGTGGAGGTTCCACCTGAACAGTAACGCTGTCAGAGCGGAGGAAGAGGCCTCACACTCACTGTGGGTAAAGGGAAGCTTGTTCTGTTGAAGCGTGTGTTTTGTGTCATGTGCATGTTTTGCTTTATAGAGTCTGATCAAATCTGAGGCCTCACACACACTGTGCTGCTGCACCGGTAGAAGGAAATACATTCCTGAAATACTTAGCAATAACTGACAAAAATAGTAAATAAAAAGTTATTGAAAGCCTTCGTAGGATGAGAACAGAATTATCTTCAATTAACACGGATATCAAACAATAAGCATCATGGGAAAAAAGATAATGTGTTGGGTAAGGTACTCAGGAAGTGTAACTTTTTATTTATTACTCCTTTAAAAATGAATAATATTAATTCACTTAATACTTGATATCATAAGTAATTAGTTACTTCACTTGTTCTATAACTACATTACTTTGGCTATGCATTATTTAAAGTTTATCTGAGGGTTCCATGCATGATTGTGCACATTGGATTGATAACTAATATGATTGCTGTTTTGGAAATTGTAACACCTTACACTGCTCATTACTGGGGAAATTAATAATTCTACAGTAATGTGTTACTGTCCAACACTGTACAAAACAAGCTTAATCCCACAATTATAAATGCACCAATTTAGAATAATGTGTCTTCAACTGCATTTTGGCAAAAAGATTGTTACTGTGAAAAAGAAAACCAAGCGATTGAAATGAATGATGAGCATTGAGCTGTTGCTCTTCAGCGGTAATACAAAGTGTACATGAGCTGTCGTAAATGGGCCGAGTCGAACAAGCTCCTAATAATCTCTTTCACTGTGACGACCGCTTCACTGAGTGCAACGTCTCCGTCTAATGAGCGCTGGAGGATTCGAGCACCGTGGGCCCAATCACAGCTCCTTAGCCCGTCTCTCCGTCTGTGCACCAACACCTACAGGGAGACGGGAGCGTTGTGCTGATCAATGTAGTATGAAGAATAAGCCTTCGCCCGTCAGCGCAAGTAATCTCATTTCTCTAATGTTCATCGTACGCAAAGATACTTTGCATCTGAGTCTGGAAATCACGAATAGTGACGTCCAAAATGACACAAATATGGTTTGAATTATTGAGATGAATTGAATCGACCTTTATGTCGGTTCTTCTTTCCTTGTTTGTCGTGTATGAGACAGAAAGAGAAGACACCGTAGAGCGAGATGAACGGAGAGACAAAGAGGGAGTGATAAAGGGAGAGAGAGAAGACACAGGAGAGACAAAGAGGGAGTGATAAAGGGAGAAGGAGAAGACACCGGAGAGACAGAGGGAGTGATAAAGGGAGAGAAAGAAGACACTGTAGAGGGAGATGAACGGAGAGACAAAGAGGGAGTGATGAAGGGAGAAAGAGAAGACACTGGAGAGACAAAGAGGGAGTGATAAAGGGAGCGAAAGAAGACACCGGAGAGACAAAGAGAGAGTGATAAAGGGAGAAAGAGAAGACACTGGAGAGACAAAGAGGGAGTGATACAGGGAGAAAGAGAAGACACTGTAGAGGGAGGTGAACGGAGAGACAAAGAGGGAGTGATAAAGGGAGAAAGAGAAGACACTGGAGAGACAAAGAGAGAGTGATAAAGGGAGAGAGAGAAGACACTGTAGAGGGAGGTGAACGGAGAGACAAAGAGGGAGTGATAAAGGGAGAAAGAGAAGACACCGGAGAGACAAAGAGGGAGTGATAAAGGGAGAGAGAGAAGACACTGGAGAGACAAAGAGGGAGTGATAAAGGGAGAGAGAGAAGACACTGGAGAGACAAAGAGGGAGTGATAAAGGGAGAGAGAGAAGACACCCTAGAGGGAGGTGGGGCAGTGAGGTGGAGGAGGCGTCACTGTGACAGCAGAGAGGAGTGCTGAGTCAAAGTTATGATAATGAGGCCGGCCTGCTCCTGGAAACGGCTGCAAATTCATCTCCACAACTTGGCAGCAGACAAAAATAATCAAACTTCAAACTGGACTGTTTATCTCTATGAGCCCCAAAGGGACGATTACCCCCGGCGAGAAAACAATGCAAATATCCAACGATAGGATAATGTGATCTACTCCATCAGTCACCGTCACAGCCCTGCTGTCATCTCTTCAAATGAGCAACATTTCATGGCAGTTTTATCCAATTATTGTTCAAACTTTTCACTTCAAAATCACTTTGTGAAAACCACAAGGTGACGCCAGAGGAAAAGTCAAGAAAAAGGCATAAGGATTCGTCCTCTGGGGACCACGAGTGTCTCTGCCAAATTCTGTACAAACCCTTTCAGTGGATGTAAAGAAAAACGTAAACCCGGTAGTGGCACAAGAGGAAAGAATCCGTGAAATCATCAAAAGTGTTTTCGTCGGTAGGCTTCATCCATGATTGTCTGTATAAAATGCACGGCAATCTATTCAGCAGCTGTTGAGATGATCTTATCCGGACCACAGTGGTGGACCCGCAGATCTACCACGGTGCCACGCCTAGAGCCATAATAACAACCGCTGGTGACCTCGGGGTCAGTGGAGTTCAACTCGACCTTTAACCCCGCAGTGCCCGCGTGCACGTAGGTAGAGGGGGAAACAGTGGCACCGTAATTCCCCGCGGTGATGGTTTCCCCGCACCATTACAAGTCTGTCATTAACCGTAGCGATCGACACCGACCTCGCGGAGAAACAGAGCCGGCAAATACATCAGCGAGTTCATTACTGAGACCAGGATCCAACCGTAGACCGGATTTCACGGGGGGGTGTGGGGGTGGGGGGGAACAAAGTTAGCAGCCACCGGTGTAATGTGGATAGATAGGCGGAGGAAGCGGGTGTGTGTCACCACTAATTTTATCAAGAGAACGACGTTGATTGTGTGCGGTTGAGCGCTCTGGTGGTGCTAGTTGTGGCATTTGTGTTTTCGCAGCGAGAGAGAGAGAGAGAGAGAGAGAGAGAGAGAGAGAGAGAGAGAGAGAGAGAGAGAGAGAGAGAGAGAGAGAGAGAGAGAGACTGCAGTGTAGCTATTTCTGGTGTGTGTTTGAGAAGGGGAACGCCTGCAGCTCTTTTCTCACTTCGTTGACCCCCCCCCCCCCCCCCTCACTATTTTTTTTCTTTTCTTTGGATGCCTTTCTTCCCCCGTTCCTCTCCTTTCTCCACAGGGCAGCTGTGGGATGTAGATAATTCCCCAGACAGCCGAAACGGCAGGGAGCCAGTGAGAAAGAGGGAGTTTCTATCTTGTCTAGTAACAGCTTATGTCACAGTACGTTTCAGGTTAATGGGCTATAACATGACTGATGGAGAGGGAAACGGGCTCGAGGCTGATTGTCGTGCACCTGCTCGGTAGAGAGGGAGGCTGAATCTGAATTTGCACGATTAGGACAATAAAAAAATGTCCAAATGGATCTACTCACAACGTGATAACCAATGAAGGCGTTCTGTCAGACTCCACTAACCGCTTCCTCTGTTCTCTCCCTGGCAGGTTTATGATCCCTAAACTTGACCCCCCACCCTCCATGAACCGCAAGCGGGCCAGCAGGACCTTGTCTCCGGGTACAGAAATCACAGCGGCGCCCGCTAACGACGGCGCCCCCAGCAGCAGCAGCAGCCTCTCGTTCCCGGACGTCACCCCGAGCTCCTCGTCGTCCGCCGACTTCCACTCCCTCAGCAACGGCGAGAGCAGCTCCTGTTCGGCCAGCGAGGATTCGGGCGTCCGCTCCGAGACCAAGTCGCTGCTGCTGTCTCCGCTGCGGGACGACGACGACCTGTTCGGAGACCGCGGGACGTTTATGACGGCCTCCAGCGGCTGCGACAGTCCCCCGGAGGAGAGACACGAAGCCGTCCTCTCTGCCTCCGAGTCGTACTCCGCCGAGCCCCCCTCCCCCGCCTCGCGCCCGGACACCTATGAGAGGCCGCTGCCCTTCTCTGCTCCTCTGAATGATACCTGCCTTCACATCAGCTTCTCTGAGGACGAGCTGCTGGAGAGCAATCAGGAGGACCCTAATGTCCCTCAGCGGAGTTAGGAGGATGAGCTGATGGGGCCCCTGGAGACCTTTCGCTCTGTCCTTCAAATCAGCTTTTAATGCAATACTCACTGTCTGACCCTCCTGTGTTTGCACTGGGCTCCATTTCAGGACCTTTAATTCTTCCATCCACATGTGACACGGTGCAGACGTAGCATATACCGGTCACCGCAAAAATGATCTATTGTATAAATTATCAGCCAATAGACAGATTTAGTATTTTTGTAATTAAATTAATGATCTAATTTTACTTTTTAGCGACTAGAATGTTAAGCAGAATACATGTAGCAATTCTTGCACTGTTATGGTCACGCGTTAAGTCACCGTAGAATCTAAAGACAACGAGGGAACACGTTTTATTTTTGCTAGTAGTCGACCGTAAAAAAAACAAAAAAAAAAAACATTTTCTCTGTATGACGCTTCGCTGTGGTGCAAACTATCGTCGGATCTATCGCAATGTGCCGATTTCACAGAGTGACCGTGACCGATCGCGGTCACATGTCGGTGATGTTGGGAAGAGCCTCGCCTTCTGTGGAGCACCTGACCGGAAGATGGGAGGGAAGCAAAGAACAAGAAAGTCAGATAAAAGGGGAAAAAGGGAGGATAGAAGTGAGCAGACGTAGCTGTGTTTTTGGTTTATGCACATTTTATTTCATTATTTTGTGCTCCTTGTATTTGGGGCTTTCCAGACTTGCCGGCTTTGAAGCAGCACTGGAGAGATTAGTGGAAGATACCCGTCTGGATTTTGAATGCTGTATTGCACTGATTCTGTATGTAGCATGGTTGTATCTTTCAAAAAAACAAAAACACTGAATGTAAGATATTGTAGGGCAGGAAGAAAGCAAACACTCGACACACAATGGAGCCAACAGCCCTGAAAGCTTTGGATTGCAGCTCTCCGAGTGGGTAGTGTGGTATTAAAGGAGCCCTCACACTCAACGGGAAGGTAATTGGGGAATCACTGAGAAAGACAGCTTGGCAGATGGATTTTCTCTGTTCTGCTTTTATTTTGAAAAATCCTGAATTACGAGCAAATCTGTATCATATCGAGCTGTCAGGAGAAATTAAGCTCCTCATTTGAATTACATATATATATATAATATATATGTGTGTGTGGGTCAATATAGAGCTCCAGCAATTAGTCAATTATACAACAAAAAAATCATCTGCTACAATTTTGGTAATTGATTAATAATTTTTAGTCAGTTTAAAGCAAAAATGTACAAAATATGTTCCGGTTCCAGCTTCTATAATGTGAATATTTGGTGAATATTTGCTTGTTTTTTCAGATATTCACTGAAGGCGTTATAGATTAAGCGATAAATAATCAGACAAAGTTATCAGCAGATATTGGAAATAATAATAACAATACTTTTATTTATGTTTTTACATGCAAGTGGCAGCATTTCACTGCGTTACAGTAGACAAGTGTTTCATTCACTGCAGCAGGTCTAGGTGATAATAAATGGACAGAAGCAGCTGAGGCGTGATAAAGGTTGACGGTGTAAAGGTGCTAAAGGCCCAAAAGGGAAACGAGGCTTCTCCCAACATCACGTGTGGCAGGACTCTATAACAGCAATAACACGTGGAAGAAAAAACACCAATAAAGAGGAATAGTTGAAGAACTTAAGCACTTACTTGATTGTGTTTTTTTGTCTTTATCCAGTTTGTTTGTGTTCTATGCATAAAACACCCGTATCCGTGTGATCTTGCCTCTGTATGTTTCTGCGTAGGTATTCAAAGCACCTCGCCGTTTAAAGTGCCGGTAATCGCACGTCTTCTGTTGGATTCTCTTCACATATCGAACCAGACAAGGTGCAGCCGAGGAGACGCTAACAAGCAGCGCGCAGCTGGATCCAACCCGTAGAGTAACGATGCGACTACAGGCCATTAAAACCAGCAGCGCTGTTCGCTTCGTCTGAATGGGAACAAGCGCTCCTCATCTGCCCTTTTACGTCTCCTTACATTCATATTTGGCATTAAGAATTCATGTCTCAAACTTTTTTTTTCCCCCACGCACGCGCGTAACATTTCCACGGCTCGTAGAGACTTTCTGTCACTGTTCTGCACCTGAGATGCCTTTTTTTCTAAGGCGTGCTGCTTCCTCTCTGTTGTCCTCGGGCGTACAGAGTCGCTATGGAGGGGAGGGGGGGGGGGGGGGGGGGGGGGGGGGGCAGGTGACTGATGGGCCTAATGGGTTCAGGGCGTCGGTGGGATGCAGTAATGAGAATGGAAGCAAAATAGGAAATGTTAGAGCCGTTATTTCCCCTGCTGCGCTCTTATCTCAGGAGTGCAAACATCACTTCTGATGCTGGCTAAACACCGCAAAGTGTGCGCTGTGTGTGTGTTTAATGTGTGGCACAGGACAGGAGCCCTCACGCGCCTCCTCCAGCTCGGAATTCCCCGAGTGACTAATCAATAATGCAGTGTGTCTGTTGAAGCGTCTCCCTGCTCTCTTGTTCTTCCTCTCCAGAGAGGTGGCCTCCATCTCGGCCCGTTCAATAGCAGACTGCGTGTTGATCTGCGATCAATCCGCCGTAGCCCCTGCGCAAGAGCCGGACCGGCTGCTCTGCGCAGACTGTTAACCTTGTGCTCCGCGTCTTTACATAGACGCTAGATGGACACGTGCCCATTAATGCATGCTGGACAGTCATTAGTCTTTGGAATGGGAGCGAGGCAGTGATCAAAGAGCTGTGTGTGTGTGTGTGTGTGTGTGTGTGTGTGTGTGTGTGTGTGTGTGTGTGTGTGTGTTATGGTTGCTCATTTTAACAGCTGCCAGCGGAAGTAAAGATAAGACGGCAGATTTGGCTTTCTTGTTGCTATTCGAGCTTTAAGAGGTTTTCTAAATCATTCGAGTCTAAATCTAATCGACGTGGTAGAAATGTGACATATCAATCATAAGACAATGCACTTTCTTATTTTTAATAAGATTATACAGTAAGAAAAATACATATTTTGGGGAAGGGTTTAGAGAAAACGGCACAGCGCCACATTATTAAACATGTATCATTTATTATCAATAAATTAAGTTCAGGTACAGAAGATACCACTGGGGTGATGTCGTCACAGTGTTGGTCATCTTTCAATTAAATTCAAAATGTGTAATATTGAAAGCACAGTTCATTCTGGGACCTTGATGTTGATGAACACACTCTCTGCTTTTCTTTAAAGAGGAATTAAGAAACTAGAACTAGAACCGCCTCACCGCTGTGTGCCTCCACCACCCAGTCACGGTGCAGTTAATAATAATAATAATAATACATTTTATTTAACAGTTAACGTACATGTATGTTCAAAATGTCATCACTTCATCCTTTTAGACATTTGTGTGAGATTGAAATAATTAGAATGATTTCTTGAATTATGGCCAAAAACATGTTTTTTAAACTGTTGCAACCAGTTGGCTCTCACAGGAAGCCAGTAATCACCACAGCAGAGTGCAGTTTGGTTTTCAGTAGTTTCTATTTTGCATAGAAAAACAACTTAGTTGACAAACCCTCTGAGTTAGTTGCTGTCATGAATAGACCAACACTTAAAACAGGAAGGAGAATTCATTTGACAGAGTGGAGCATTCCTCTGAGTCTTTCCTCACAGTGACATGGCTTTATTAGGAAGACAGTCATCTCACATATGCAAACATTGGTGTCAGGCAGATGGATGGAGCTGGGAATAAGAAGAAGCAGTGGTGGGACTGTGGAGACATGCAGCAGCCAGCGAGAACACGAATGTCATGGAGATGCTAATCCTGTTGCTCTTTAAGCCTCAGTGGAGGAGCTCCTACGTCTTCGGTGTGACATCCTGACTCCTTGTCATCAAGAATTTGGGCTGGTTAACACTGCATCTGTTCTGTCTCTCTCTCTCTCTCTCGAGGGCGATGGACGGGCGCAAAGTGTTCTGAGTCACAGAGTTCCTCCAGGAGCCCGCGAGGCCCCTGTGAGTGAGGGCTTTAGGACTCTGGAGGAAACGCAATAACCTCTCGGTTCAAAGCATTTCCTCTCCGCAGAAATAGTTTCCTCTGAAGTCAAGCGGAGGAGACGTAACGCTACTTTTTACAACCTGACCAAAAACAGTCGGCTACAGTCTGAAAGCCAAAAAAAAAAAAAAAAAAAAAAGCTTTTTTTTGCACTTTGAGATCTAATACATCCTGGCTCTTTTTAAAAAGCTAAATATAGTTTGTGATGACAAGTCTGGAAAGTGATTTTTGATTTAGATTTTTTTTTTTGTGTGTGTCTAATGGGAGTAGTCCAAAGAAAGAAACGGTACTTCAGCGAGTCAGCTTGCTCAGCTAGTTTACCAGAGCCGAGCGGGAGATATTGTTTCAGAGCTGCTGCTTGGCCAGTTCACCTCACGGAGGGGTTCGACGAGGAGGGTTAGGGGAGGAAGCTGAGGAGGCCAGGAGAGGAAGCTGAGGAGGCCAGGAGAGGAAGCTGAGGAGGCGGGGCGAAGTGTGTTTCTGTTGGCTCCCCAACAGACTAGCTGCAGCATGTTGGTGTGAACTGCACCTGTAACAAAGGCCAATTAATCTCTCTGTTAAAGTAATAGTGCGACATTTTGGGAAACATTTGCTTTCTTGTGGAGAGTTAAATGAGACTCTCATAATTATCCGTTAATTTAATATGAAGCTACTGCCAATAGATGGTTAGCTTATACCCGTGACTCACACTTAATTCGTCACAGAAGTCACAGATATTATGCATGTTGCAATAAAGTGTATAATTCAAAGGAGGGTGGTGTCATTGGCAAACGCGCAGATGAAAACTGCTGAGAATTATTGTAACTATATTGAGCGAATAAAAATGTAAACACAATTTTGTTGAAAGCAAAAAAAAAAAAAGTATCCGGAGGGAGTCTCAGGAGTATGATAATTGATGGCTTTGCACAAGAGAGTATGAATATGGAATTACAGCATAATATTGTATCTGGCCGAAAAGCGCTGCGGTTTCTCTCCCGACTGCTGTAGGCGATTGGCAGCATCTCCCCGCAAGAACATCAGAGCGCAGGAGGAGGAGCGAGGAAGATGACTGCATGTTAACACGGGGTTGGAGGTTTGGCACCCGTTGCGTTTTTTTTTTCGTGTGAGCGTGGATGTGATGCGGTGCAGAATAGTAACAGAGCGTTTTGTATTTTGTTACGTGTGTTTAAGAGCCCTGAGCTGCCTGGGGGCAATTTTAATATCCGTGTCGTGAGAATAAGCACATTGTTCAACTGTGATTATTTTTTTTGTCTTGTGTTTTTTCGCAAACCTTCTAACCTGCACCGGGGTACGAGATGATTATGAGAGATGGAAACTTTAATTAATAAGGGGAAAGACATTCACAGCCAGCAAAAACATTCATAACTCTCCTCATACAGACATCATGTGATAACTCGAGTGTTTATCGCTCTCTGTGGTGTCACATGACCTACACACATCCTTGACTTTGTAACTTGATAAGCATTACGCCAAGTAAATAGTCCTCTCTGCCTGTTCAACAGTGTTAAAAACATACAGGCTTTGAAAGTTGTTGCTCTTCATGTTACACAATTCACTTCATGCTTTTGTTCAAATCATTTTATTTTATGTCACCATCTCAGAACCAGAACCAGAACCGTTTAATTGCCAAAGTATGTTGCACATACAAGGATTTTGACATGGTGGATGGTGCATAACATTAAACAACACAGTGCAAAATACAAGACATGATTTAGAAACAGAAACATATTGAAATTTACATTTAAAATATGGTAAATAAACAATCAAGAGTATATTAAAACAAGTATATTATTAAAGTGTCAAGTGTGTATTAATAGCGGAAGGAGTGGTGTTCAAGGAGGGCTTTGTTAATGAGTCCAACTGAAGACGGGAAGGAACTGTTGTCATGGCGCGAGGTCTTGGTCCTGATGGACCTCAGCCTCCTGCCAGATGGGAGGAGCTGGAGCGCTTTCTGTCCAGGGTGAGACGGGTCGGCTACGATCCGTCCTGCTCGCTTCAGGGTCCTGGAAGCGGACAAGTCCTGGAGGGACGGCAGATTGCAGATTGCATCCAATCACCCTCTCTGCATCTCATCCTTTTTAATGACTTTATATCGAATAAATAGCTTTTTAGCACGTCGCTAGTGTACTTCCTAAAAATGCATCTGATTCAGTGATTCAGTCACTGATATCACAACAAGACCAAGAGTCTTTTGTCACATTTTGAATGAGGTCAACGGCACGTCTCTGCATCTCTGTGCGAGCTCCACCACCCATCTCACTGGCTCAAAATGATGTCTTAGTTTAGCGCGTTAGCTCATCAGCATTTATTAGGTCATAAACCAAAGTAGTGGCCAAATTAAACAATGCGCTAGACCAACAGTCGGGGTCACCAAAGTCATTAGGATTCATCGTCTCGGGACCATGAATGTCTTGTGCTTAATTGCACGGCAATGCATCCAACAGTTGAGACGTTTCAGTCTGGATCAAAACGGTTGACATTGCCATCCTTAGCGCGCTCTCATGGCAACTACATCACTCCACACGAGGGATGCATTGAGGTAGAAAATCAATTTGTGAAACCGGCGCTTTCTTTTGTTTTACTTGGTTCATTTTGCGGTTAAAATGACACAAATGGCCGAACACGAGCTTAAGTTGTTCCGCGGGGTTTGGATCTGTCTAAAGAGCACTGTGGTGATGGGGGATGATTGCATACAGGTGTGCATCGTTATCTCCTTTAAGCAGCGCGCGACTGGGCAGGGTCACATAGTGGAGGTAAGGGTGACAATGTTTGGCTTTAAATAATATTCTTCCAAAGTTTGAGCACCTGCATGTGCTCGTGTGTGCTCAAAGCTAACTTAGATGTCAGCTATAACTGTATAAGTATCCTAAATAACTGTTTTGTTGTTTTCTGTGTGTTCTTTGAATGCTAGCACCTGTTAGCCCACCCCGGTGCTTAACCTGAGCTACAGTTAAGATGAGGCTGAGAGGATAAAACTCCCGTCACTGGTTTGCAGCGAAAAGGTCAATGTTTGCTTGGCGGCTGTGGGTCGTATGTGTTGCTCTGCGTGAGCTTAGACTTGTTTTTCTTTCACTTTGTGGGATATGTGGGATATGTTTTTGGCCACGGTTTTGTTATTATTTTTGAGAGTTTGTCTTTCAGTGTTTGCGCTGCTCCTCATCCCTTCACTGCCTAATCGGACAAGCTCAGAGTGAAACCCAGACTCTGTCCCAATGCCAAATAACATACAGTAGTAGCCTTTCATATAAGGAATGTAGTCTGTGTAAAGCACTATATGACTCTTGAACTAAGTATTTTGCATGTTGTACATTGATGAATGCACTGAAATCCAAAAGTCACATAATGACCAAAGGGAATCTCTGACCTCAGAGGTTAACATTTTACAATGAAACAATATAAAGGCAATCATAGCATGTGTAACTTGCACATTTCCGCTCAGTCACTGTTCCTAAATATATCTGTCATCCACACCCATGGACCCAAAATGAGTCACCGCCCCCAATACAGTTTCAGCACAGTTCACTTCCTCTCCTCACTGATGTCGTCCCAGAGGTCACACAGGTCAATTCACCCAGCCTGTGTTGAAAGCACATTCACACTAAATGTTGTCGTAGCACTTTTGAAAAACAAAATATTTCAGATTTTAAGCTTTGAACATATCAGCGTCAACTCATTTACCAAACGACAGCTGATGAATGTTTTTCCAGCTTGTATCCGCTAAAGAGACAGATTCAGGGCTGTGGCAATAACCACAATTGTGTAATACAGTGCAAAGCCAACCGCCAAAAACCGCTACGCTCACGTTGTTTCCTTTTTTTTTATTTCTATGCAATGGGAGCGTCCCGTTATGTTGCTTCTTCCCACATAGTTTCTACATCTTTGTTTACTGATACAGGACTCTCAATTCAGTTTACACTAAATGCAAAAAAAAAAAAAATGACATTTTAAAACTTAATATTGACTTTTGTTTTGACTGCACAGTCACAAATCCAGCTGTGTGTAAAATTGTTATGGTGGTTGACATTTCATCATCCAAGTCGCCCATTTCTCATCCGTCCTCTTGCAGCCCTGAGGGGCCACAAGTATAATTTCAGCGTCTATCTTGCTCCATTTCCATCAGCTTTCTTTTAGTCGCCGCCTCTCAGCCTGCCTCAGCCTCGGCACAAGTGTGACCACTCTTACTTTGTTTTGTTTTGTGTGTTTTCCATGGTGTTGTTAAGGTGTGGCTGGGACTTCTCCTTATGGTTATCAATACAGTAATAAATATCAGAGGAACAAACCCTCATTGATCTTCCAGCACTAAAAAACATAATTTCATGAGGATCCCCCTTGTTTATCTCTCTGTGTGTGTGTGTGTGTGTGTGTGTGTGTGTGTGTGTGTGTGTGTGTGTGTGTGTGTGACCTTGCTTGTAATCTGCCATCTGGACAAAAAAACGCTGAGCACAGCATCCATACAAATGGACAGTGGGAGAGAATTACTCCCTGTTTATAAGATGCTTCACTTGCACACACCAACTTCTCCTTTTGTGCAACAGCTGAGCTACATGAATACACCATGCTTCCCCTTCAGAATAGCAGTAACCCCCACCACCCTGTGCTTTTTATGGATGTTGTATTGCTTTAAGTTGGTTCGGAGTTACACAGACAGCACAAGCTGGTGGCCAAAGTAGCTTCATAGAGGTCGTAAGGATGCATAACTGTTAATATGCTTGACCCGGCTCATGAGGTGCTTGCTAGTGTGCATTTGCAGAAGAGTGCTACATTTACTAGATCCCCATGAGGTCCCTCTAATGCATTCCCTAGTCCTGGTGGACTAGTGAATGCAGAAGTTCACACAAACAACACAACAGACACTGCCAAAGATGTCAAAAAGCATTACTTTGAGACCGAATAGACTGAATATAAAATGATAGAACAGAGCATCAAATATTTCTGATAAAAGCAAAGAGAAACGGGCAAAAAATAATGAATGCAAAACAATACAGAAATCTTTGTTTGTAGCCATGTTCTTGCAGAATGAGTACTTTTATTTTGGTAGGACTTGGAATGGAGAGCTTTGTAATGGGGACTTTAAGATGCTTTTACTGAAATGAAGGGTCTGAATAACTTCTTTCACCTTAATTGCCAGTTGCGGATTAGAATTAGACGGGTCAATGCTGGTCAAAGTCAATCACGTACCGACAACTATCCAACACTGAACTATACGGCGAAGGCCGCAAACGCTGAGCAACGCTGAGTGTTTGAGAGTTGCAAGTTCAGCCGTCTTTATTACATTATACTAAAGCATGAGTCAGCATTTTAAGCCCTTTGCCCTGCCTCCCTGTTCATTAGATGAGATACCTGCCACCTCTCATCAGACCCCATGTGCCTGTTTTTAATTCCTGTGTGTGTGTGTGTGTGTGTGTGTGTGTGTGTGTGTGTGTGTGTGTGTGTGTGTGTGTGTGTGTGTGTGTGTGTGTGTGTGCCTGACAGTAATAATAGCAGTGACACGCAGAGCGGCGAGTCGGTCGGTATAAGCTCACTCAGCGGTACTTTTTCAACTCTCTGCCGATCCGATGCGTTCTCACACTCAATTTATCTCATCCCGAGGAGGAGATCGGATTTGACTGCAGCATGACTGGCATCCTTGGATTACAGCAACGAGACAAAAATGCAACCAAAACTGCTGCTTTCTCTGAAAATGTTCTCAAACGTTTGTTCACTCCTGCATGTCTTCTGACACTGAATATGGCTTCCTGCAGAAGTACCTCCCCTTTCTATTGAGGGTTTTGTTGACGTTGGGAGTCCTTTGCGTGACCCTCTCCAGACTTTTGTTTGGGCGTTCCTGCGTTCACTCAGCCCTGCGGTCTGGAGCCCTCTGAGGGCGACTGGCAGGTCATTTACTTATGCTAATTAGGATCAACTGGCACACCCGCCTTCAGTTTATGAGGACAAAAGGATTCATCATAATAACAACATGGGTACATGAATTATGTAGCTCAAGAACACGCCGTGATTCTGATGTAGACTTTATTTTAGGACCTTTCTGAAGAACAGATTTAAGAACAATAGGTGAATGAGGCCCATTGTTGTCTCTAATTTCCATTTCCCATTTTTGTATTTAATTGCGACTCATCTCCTTTACCTTTTTTGAATATATTTCTCAAACTGTCCTACCAAAAAACTTCACTCTTTGAGACTTTCTGGAGGATATATAATGCCTTTTTTTTCTTCTTTTTTTTTTAAAGCCACACAACCCCCCTCCGGTCACACTTTTTTCAAATTGAATTTCTCCCTTATGGAGATGAATCAGATTATTCAGTGTAGTGACAAATTGATGCACCGCTCTCTGGGGGGACACGTAGCGGGAAAACATCCCGTCTCATTTGCAGCACTCAATCTCATACATGTCAAAAAAGGAAAGTGTGTGAATACGCAAAGACACACACACACACACACACACACACACTTGAGCCAAGGAGCATTGATTTATCTTTTTCTCTAAAATTGATTTACGTCTTTCAATCTGTAGGGAGGGAGCGACTGTATCATTGAAGCAACTTTGTCGTGTTGCCAGGCAGCGGCCACACAAAGCCCCATTCATTCAGCGTCGCCACATCAAACTCCACATCAGAAAATAATATTCTCGCGTCGTTGTCTTAAAGCGTCGATGAGCCTCTGAGCTGTTAGCGCGCTTTCATCAGCCCACCGCTTTCATACATACAGACGATGTGCTTCGACTGTGGCCCGTCTTTGACCTCGAGAGTCGTCTGTCTGGTCTACCACCTCATTTAGAAAGATTCTCATTGTGTCTCAGTTTAGCCTCCTGCTCCCTTTATTTTTGTCCCGTCCTCGTGTCTTTTCTCCTTCTCGTCCGTCCTATTCTCTTCACCTCCTCTCGCTTAAATCTTCACCCACTGTCTCCTATTCATCCACATTTTCAGTCCATTTTTTTTTTTTTCCCCTCCGTAATCGTGCCTTGAATGCATCTCCAACACACCTGTTCGCATGTGAGTCACATGAGATTACGCCGCAATTGAGAGAGGGCAGATGTAACCTGAAAGGCAGAACATGAAGACTTAATCTGTTTACTCTAATCAGCTCTCAGAGCCAGTTCACTCAACGGTGCAGCTGCCAGTGGTGCACACACACACACACACACACACACACACACACACACACACACACACACACACATTCACCAAGCTTACATCTCATCACAGCTTATGATGTCACATCATTTGTCAGGATGAGGATCGCTGCAACGCATTTCATCGTCTTTTAATCACCTCGACGTTTCACAGTAAAACAGCTTGTAGTGAGTAAAACAGAGAAATCCTTGTATCTCCCTTTATTGCCGATCACACACTAGTTAACATTAAGAATCTTTGGGTATAATAAGTATGAGTATAATTCAGAATGTTCTGTTGTTTTCAAGCTACTTCAATGCGTGTATTCCACCAAAAATCTTGGCCATTGTGAAAATAACAGATGCTCACCTCCTCCACATTGCACGTTTCTAAAAGTGCTGCTGAAAATACAAAACTGGCATTTTATAAAAGCTGCAAACTCAAATTAAATCAGAGGCTTTATGATTAAAAGACACTTATCTTTAAAAAAAAAAAAAGAAGATAAATCAATGACACAGTTGACCCTCGCAGATGCACACACAGAAGACGACAAGAGTGCAATTTATTTAACAGCAGGAGGGGCCGAGTCTGATGAAAGGATAATAGATGAAAACCCTGTTGTTGGTCTCTCTCTCTCTCTCTCTCTCTCTCTCTCTCTCTCTCTCTCTCTCGACGTCTTATCTCTCTGGATACCTTCACATCTTTCACTGTCTGATCAAACTTGTCCCACAGTAGATCTTATCTTCTTTATTGTATTATCTGAATTCAAAAAGGAAGGGACATGAGTGTGCCAGACAGATTTTAACCTTATTTGTCACTTCTTATTCTGTTACTGTGGTTTTGGTGGTGTGCTCATGAAGAATGGGGGTATTTCTGCTCGTGGGTGTTGTTTTGTGTGTCTGTCTTTGTGCCTGGAAGTGTCAGAGTGAACATGCATCCCTGTGTTCAAGGGCAGAGTTGCGTCTTCAGCTATGGTAATGACTTGCAGAATATTAAAGAGCAGCCATCACACGGGGACAGATTTGATTGGCAGATCGTGAGAGGACTTGGAGCCTGCAGCCTTGACTGAGTGGCGGTTTCCATCCAGTCTCCTCTTGTTCCTGAATCATCTTCAGATAACGCAGACAGAAAACCCACAGTTTGAAAGCACTTATTTTTTGGAACATTTGTAAGGAGTGAAACACATTGTTAGCATATAATGAAATCATACCACAATATGTCGCTCTCCTGTGGCGGGAGGTCGAAAGAAGAACTGACACGCAAGAAGTTGGATGAGATGAGGACTCATCTTTGCATTCTCATGAATGCTAATTCATGCTAGCTATGAATGCTAACGAGGTTGCAGCCCGATGATGCGGCTTTCGGTTGTCTTTGAACAAAAGTTGCAACAGGCTCTGTGTTTCTGTTCAACGCACCAGTAATATGTTAAAGTCTGCACTATCGTTTGAAGGTTACATCAATGAGATGTTATGCGATAGATTACTGGAACTACAGACTTGAATTTATTCCACCATTTCAGTGTCCCTGTTGAGTCAGTTAATATGCTAATTAACATACATTTAAGGTTGTTGTTTTTTCCACTAATGAAGAGCAGCGTTTTAAAAACTGTTGACACTGAACAGGGGACGAGTGGGAGGGATGAGAGGCTGAGAATAGATATGACAGAGGGACAGAGAACAGTAAGAACAATCAGTATTGTCTTTTGTAGAGGAGAGGAGAAGGTGTTGCACAAATGCAGAAAGGAATACGTTTAATATTGCATCTATATCCTTGCATACGCAAGCGGGAGGCAGGGAAAGCCTTCCAGCTAGAGCCTCACTCAGGTGATTGACAGCTAGTGATTAGGAATCCCTGATTAAGGCGACCGCCCGTGCTCACCTCACAGACATCCGTACTTACCGTTCACTTCCTCCAGTGCACATGCATGTGATGGGTGCACACTACACATAGAAGCAGACGTGTGAGTGTGTGTGCATGTGCAAAGTGACCCCATCTGCCAAATCTGATGCACTTGAATGCCAAACAGACTGATGTTTCTCATCTCAGAGCATCTAACGGTCAGAGTGACATTTAAGAGGAAGGATGGGGTTATTACATGGATGCATGAGACAATCTTAATCCCATCTCTGAGAGACACCGAGACCAGATGAATAACTGACATCTGTTCCTCTGATCCACCCACAGCCCCAGTAAGCCATCAACAGCCAGAGAGGCTGGAAAGAAGGGAAGCGTCTGATTTGCATAGCCGCTGCTTAAATTACATGTTCTTCAAATGGGAGTAATTATGTTGAATCATGCCGTAGAACTGTACGCATTGTGCGCGGGGTCATAGGTGAAATCACCAGGGAGATACTGTAGATAGTGAGCCAAGAAGATATTGACCAGTTAATGTAAGAACAGGGAAAGCTGGAAGACACATGATACCTGGCTGCATTTATTCATTCAGTTAGTGATCCCTGTCTCCATCTGAAGGATTTCCTCTGCAGAAACATGACACCGCTCTTAACATGTGTGTGTGTGTGTGTGTGTGTGTGTGTGTGTGTGTGTGTGTGTGTGTGTGTGTGTGTGTGTGTGTGTGAGATCGTAGGAGTAAATTACTTCATCCCTGCTTTTCAGTCACACTGCTTATTTGCCGATGTGGCCTTTTCACCTAACAGATGAGTTTGATGATATTGTTTATTTTTCTTATTCTCAAAAAATCCCATGAAAATACAAAAAACAGCAATGGATGTATCAACATGTATTAGCTCTGTAGCTCAGTTTATTCTCATTTTATACCAAATGTGCATTAACCTACGGTTGACATTAGACCCCAACAAATGCACTATTTATTCCTATTTTAGTAACATTTGTTGAATAATTACAATGCCCCTTAGTTTTACTTTGTTTAATGTGATTTAAAATTGTCTCTTGAATGTGATTTGAAATTAGCTTGTGAATGACATTTTGAAGGGCTTTTATTTTGAAATGCTACATCAAAATGTCCTGGTTCTCTCTGGTTTACACCTTGAGGTGGTCTGCTATCAACCTGAGGTGAAATGATGTTGTAACTATGCAGTGTCTCCTCTAAAATCAAACCTGAAATTAGACAAATTGTCTCATGAATGTGATTTGAAGTTGGCTCGTGTATGAGATTTTGAAGGGCTTTTATTTTGAAATGCTACATCAGAATGTCCTGGTTCTCTCTGAGTGACACCTTGAGGTGGTCTGCTATCAACCTGAAGTGAAATTTTGATAGATTTTGTAACTATGCACCATCTCCTCTAAAATCTAATCCGAAATTAGACAAATTATCTCATGAATGTGATTTGAAATTGGCTCGTGTATGAGATTTTGAAGGGCTTTTATTTTGAAATGCTACATCAGAATGTCCTGGTTCTCTCTGAGTGACACATTGAGGTGGTCTGCTATCAACCTGAAGTGAAATTTTGATAGATTTTGTAACTATGCACCATCTCCTCTAAAATCTAATCCGAAATTAGACAAATTGTCTCATGAATGTGATTTGAAATTGGCTCGTGAATGAACATGTGGATGTTTACCATGTTTAGCGTGTTAGCGAACATGTGATTAGCAGTAATCACAAAGGATAGAGCTGAGGCTGCTGTTAATGTCAGTAGTCTAATTAAGATTTGTCCTCTAAGGACCACGCATATCGTTAGAAAACAGAGTGGTAATCCATCCTGCACTGCAGTTGTTGAGATATTTCAGTCTGAAGCAAAGTGGTAGACGGAAATTGCCATCCCAAGAGCCATAGTGCCAGCATGGCTGAACTCAAAAGTATATATCGGTGACCTGTTTTTCAGCAGGACTGGGTGGGCATGGAGCTGAGAGGCACAGATTGGCTGGGGAGGGCGGACTGACACAATGCTGATTTACGTGTTAACATAGGATTTGTTCAAAATGACAAAAAAAAATGAAGGATAATGCCAAACTTATCCTTTAATGTCTATCATGAATCTGGCACTTTTCTGTTTTTGCCTCTGTGTTATTCCTTTTAAACGAGCTCCATTTACTTTCACGATACTTTATTGGTATATTTCAGATGTGGCCACTTGGAAATGGCAAACACAAATCAATCTCAATCCAGGCTCCCTCTTGATAGCTCCTGGAGGGGAGGCGATCGAGTGGCACCATCTACCCGTTCCTCAATGCCACTCTTGGCAGTAAGGAAGAGTGGGAAAAGAGTGTTACTGACAGGGAGTAGGTAGCTGCTGTGCGTGCGTGCATGCATGTGTGTGTGTGTGTGTGTGTGTGTGTGTGTGTGTGTGTGTGTGTGTGTGTGTGCAGTTGAGCCTGTCTACTTCAGAGGCTTCATAGTGATAAGCTATGAGTCACCCTGTAATAGGTATAGAAGGAGGAAGGAGACCTGCAGACTTGAGTTTACTCAAGTGAGTCAGCAGAACTCCTCGTTCTTTAGGATGAACTCCGATATAGTTGCAAAGACTTCCGTTTCTTCGTTCCACAAATACACACTTGTGAAGTGCTGCCGAACCTTATTGCATCTATTTTATTATAGACCAACCCTGGTAACCAGTGCATGCATACGCCTTAAAGGACCAGCTTAGATTTAGGGGGAGTTCTTGGCTCTAAAGAGAGCCTTTTGCGTTTCTTTGTTAATGGAAGGCCACAGTATTTCTCCGACAAGTTTGGAAAGGTATGGTGGTGATTGGAGTCTGCAACATCACCGCTGGACGCCACTAAATCCTACACACTGCGCCTTTAAACGACGAAAACCAACCACAGCTAAAATATCTTATTATGCTCTGTTGAGACCTCATACTAGGCTTTCTCAGTTCAGCACACACAGAAATACACTTTTTTTAGTGGACAAACCCCATGCAGATGCAAAATGAACACACAATTGTATCACACACACACTCACACACACTCACACTGTCATTAAGTTGACATCTGTGATCACAGACTGTAATTGCTGTGTTCAATTCTCCATCCTGCTGCTCATGAGGGTTCAGGCTTTAACTGACACTCAAAGAGATTAAAGGGGTGGGCTGAATGTCATGAACATCTGCGCCACCCAATCCAATACCAAAGTCCTTATGCTGTGAAGCTTTGATTTCTTAGTTTTGGTGTGTGTGTGTGTGTGTGTGTGTGTGTGTGTGTGTGTGCTGTTGATTTAACTCTCGCATGGGTCCTCTCTCCTTTTGTTTTTTTCTTTATTTTATTGAAACCATCTGAGAAGTAAAGAGGGAGAATCTTTAGTGGAACTGTTCACAACTGATTCATTGTTTTTGGCAGAGGCCACGAGCCAAAACGGTTCAGAACCACTGGTTTAATCTACACTGCAATGTATATTTTATTTTATGTAAACTAACTAGATACTAACCAGAAACTACATCTGTCAGATAAATAGAAACAGTGCATTCAAATTGTACTTAAATCTACCTCTCGCAGAACGTACTTCTATATGTAAAAGCACAGACGCATAATGGAAGGAAAGGCGGCAGATTAGCATCAGAACAAAGCAGCCCTCTGGGTAAATATAAAATCTCAAGTGCCTTAAAGATGGCGAGCTTCTGTGAGAGTGATTCAGGTGAAAGGGAGGTAGAATAAGATGCGGAGGTGACTGCATGATTCCTCATTCAGACGTGGTTATTATTACGGAGATTAAACAGATGAACAAGGACATTACGATGCACAAGCAGGCACTGCTCCTAGATTCGCCTGTTGAATATGAAGTGATCCATAAACACGACGGGATTATTTCTGACTTTAATGTCTGTTATGTTTTTTTTTTGTGTGTTACAGCTGTTAAACACACCCTGGAGGCAGCTGGACAATCTACATGGGGGGCAAACATCCGGACTGTTGTTTTGCACACACACACACACACACACACACACACACACACACACACATCACGAGAGGTCAGGAACACGCAGCACAGACTGTTTTCTCTCCTCAACAGATGGTTTTAAAAGGAATTCTGATATTTTGCATTCTCTTCACCCTTCAACTGATAATGGCTTTAAAGTGCTCAAACACGCCCATCAGCAGAGGGTTTCGACTTTTGATTGTTTTCAGCTGCGATTTGGGAGCATATGAAAGCAAGACATCAGCAATCATGTTTTATCGCGCCCTTGACGAGGATTGCTCTGATTTTGCATCTATTATATGTTTAATGTTGCAACCAGCTGTTGCCAAAAGAGCGAGAGAAAAAAAATATACTGGAGGTTTTTTGTGAGCGAATGAATTTGACTCCATGTGGCTGATTTTCATTACCAGAGGACAGAGAGGGTTTCTTAGAACAACAGGGTAACTCCAGCACTTACTGGCTCTTCCTTTTCCAGATTTCAGTCCGTGACCTCTCTGATCAGCTGTGTGATTTAATTTTTTTTTTTTTTTTTGAGGAAGGAGAGGCGGGTGTAACTGTAAGATTGCGTTCAGTGCGTGTGTGCATAGTGTATCTGCAGCGCAGTGAAACGCAAGCAAACAGCGAGGAGGTCCTTCGTCACGGCAACGATGCCCTTGAAGTCTTTTTCCCTCTGAATGATCACCGTCAACCCCAACAAAACCCCTGCACCTGTTCACACACAGAGCAGGACACACACACACACACACACACACACACACACACACACACACACACACACACACACACACACACTCAAAAACAGTTGATCTTTAGCTTTGAGCCTCCTATGAATGGATTTGAATAATGGATCATCATAATGCAGATCCAGCATGATAAGGTTTCTTTTCATTTTCAACATTACAAAAACAAATTTAATGATGCAACAGCCTCACCACAATATCCAAAAACCACTAAAGGGATAAGAAAGGAAAACATATATTTATGTTGCACAAAATGATGTTTCTTTCTTTTTTTCTTGTGTAATACTAGACAGTTCAACCTCTAGCATCCCTTCAAAGGAATCAATCTGTCAAAGTCCCCTATATGGTTGTGCTGCCACACAAAAGGCTGTACAATCTGTGGCGAGGGGGCACATGTGCTACATTGCTTTCATTTAAGCGGTCACAAGTCACCACGGTTTGTGACCACCGCCTTAATCCGCAATCACGTCCCTCGCTTCAGGTCTCAGGAAGCGATGAAGCCGCGTTAGCGTGGCTCAGAGCGAGATAACAGCTTCTCCCAGTCTATTCCTTTTTGTAAAGTGTGGTTTCTGCGGTGCCATTTGGCACTTCCTTCTCCATCTCTGCACACTGCTGCCCATTGAGAATCCTCAGGGGATGACAAGCTGCTGACACCAACACCCCCCACCCCCACCCTCCACCTCCTCAAAAAAAAACCCTGCGACCCAGAATGCGTGCCAATGCTGGCATCACTTTTTGCTAAATGTCACCACAGTGTGTTTCACATTTGGGTTGCGGCGGTCTGCTGGCGTGGGACCCGGTGTCACTGATAGACTCACCTCAACTGTGGTCTGGCAACATCTTGTGGCCCCCGCTCTCTTCCTTGCTCTTTCTTTATTGCTCAGGTCAGCAAGACGACACCCGATGAATCGGTCCATTTACAGGCAGCTGAGACGGGAGGTGAGGCGACACAGAGGAGGCTCCATATTCACGTTGCCAGGTTGTACTTTCCTCTCCCCCTATCACTAACGCTATCTCCATCTGCTGCGGGTTAGAGGGGATCGGTTGTACGCAATTCATTCTTTTTTGACTCGTCGTGGCGTTGCTGACAGTGCAACAGAAGCCCTTTGTTCAGCCAAATTGTTCAGACAATATGGGGGGGGTGTACAGACCATCATTCCGCACTACATTACATTACATCCTGCAGCAACAGACTCTGCACACAGCAGGCCCGGGATGCTGTTGAGAACTCTTATTCAATAAGCGCATAATGACTTTCACATTTTGCTTCGTAATGTGTGGCCTCTAGAGTCTAACCCAGCAGAAATAGAACGACATTTGGGGAAATGTGCTTATTATTATTATTATTATTATTATTATCTTGCAGAGAGTTAAGGACTTTATGCACAAGGGAGAAAATAATTAGGCATATTTCTGTCGCTTTGAAATTTACAAATTCTGTATAAAATGGGATATGTGTTTTTGGTTTGTTATCTTAAATTTTGCCGCTGTTTTTGTTTAAAGTATTGAGGTGCTGTGACACCCAAATCCCCCCCCCAAAGTGTGTCTGTCTGCCTGTCAATCATGTGCAGTTTAACTCTGTCAGGGGACGAAAGTGCGAATGACTCAGTTGTCAGTTGGTTCACCAACTGAGCTCTTCACTCACCTCCTCATCCCAAATGTTATTGGCCACATAGTGAGTGTGTGTGTGTGTGTGTGTGTGTGTGTGTGTCTGCTGCCTCTCGTCGCCCCAAACTGCCACTTCCTGACTAATGGAGGCCGCGTGAAGAATTACTGTCTGCTTCTGTCGGGATGAAGTGACCTCAGAATGCACGCGTAGAGGTTACCGGATCGGTCTGGTGACGGAGACTGAGCCAAGATCGGAGCAGGAGGCTGGCTACGGCTCATACGCCACACTCCCCAGGACGCACGCATGTTAAAGATGGCAGCTGGTCGTTACTGAGCCGATGGAGACTTGGACAGACACGGAACTCACGGTGGCGATGATTATTAACACATAAAACTGTCGCCCTTCGTAAACTCTTCTCTCGTCAATCACACCACACCGGTGAACTTTTCCAAAAGTCACTCAAGCTTCATTTGTTAATATTTTAAAACATACTCGATACACAATAAAAGGTGATGCACGACCTGCTGTTGTAGTAGATTTCCCATGCAAACTAACTCATTTAAAGCTGCTGTAATGCATTTTTTTATGCTAAAAATGGATCAAAATTATTTATCATGTGAGAGGGATTGCTCCAGAAACCTATTTTACACTACCTGCTCAGAGCAGACGCAGGTCCACAGAGATCACAGTTAGCAACTGGCTGGTAAACATACTGTATAGTGGAGCATTTGGCAGCTAGAGAGCCAGATATCTCCCTCAGGGGTTGGTGGAGACCAAAACCAAAGCTAAAAAAAAAAGAGTGAATATCGAGCTTTCATCTGCCAGGTCTCCAGAAACACAGCTTCAGATGAATGATGAAGTTGCTCTGCGTCTGCTGGATGTGTAAATGCGCCACTTTTTGCTAATATATCAACTTTACAAGGGACAGTGTTGTTTTTGCAGCTTTTTTTTTCAGTATTCAGCATTTTCTAAAGGCCAGAATATGTTTGTATAGAAGTCCTGCCGAAGGTCGCAGACTTACAAGGCCTCTCCGCGTCGTCCACGTTCAGCAAACAGAGACACAAGCTGCACGGACATTACGCAAGATCCCGTGACTCCACCAGTGAAGGCATTTGATCAAGTCCAGAGGACGTTCCAACCTAAAACACGTGATATTCGTTTGTAAAACGTGTATTTTATTATGGTTGTGAAAAGCAAAAAATAATGACTTATCAACGGCAGGAAGCTGCCTCATGAAAGTCTCAATGACAGTAAACCCGGTGTCCCTCTCTGCGATCACGATGCCTGAATTAAAAGCTTCATAGTTTCAGCTATGATCATAGGTGCTACGCGGCGAGCTTGATATGAGAGACGTGGTAAGCTGTGAGTCGGAAGGTCTCGAGCTACAAAACTGAAGACTTTCCAATCGCACAAACACGGCCGGGTCTTTCTTTGAATGCAGCTGCGTGAGTCATGTTGAGAGAATTCCTCATCTAAACAGTGGGCCGACGTACTAGACAGAGTGTGTGTGTGTGTGTGTGTGTGTGTGTGTGTGTGGATACGTACAGTATGTGGGAGTCATCAGCTTACTTTTTCTTCTATTGGATGGAAAGGGTGAAATGTACAACCAACAACCTACAACGACCACGTGATTATTGAGTGATCAAAGTAGAAACTACAGAGACGATGCGCCGTTATGTCTTTCCCTTCTGTGGAACAGGTCGTCGCCACGTTATTCTCCCATTAATTCTAACCTTTTCGCAGTAACTATGGGATTTACTGTCACTTTACTGAATTCATTCACTGATTGGATAACTCTTCTCTCCTTGTGCTGCTTTCACAGATCAAACAATTTGATGGTTTTTGCCACAAAAGCAAAACAAGGAGGTGTGTTTCAAGTCCTAATCTTTAGACGATAACTGTTTTTTCTTTTTCACCACTTGGGGGCAGCAGAAACAACAACACTGACATATTATTACCTTTTACTGTAAGCGGACATGTTAGCAGACAGTTAACACATTTAACAGTTACGGCACAACATTATAATTCATGTGGAGTCGTGTGTTTTGGTCTCTGAGGGAAATAACTGGCTCTTTGACTGGTAGACGTCCTCGGCCTTTTGACGGACGGACGGACGGACAGACTGACCTCGTGTGAACTGGCTGATGCTTAGTCTCTCTCTGGGTGCCCTCTGAATCACCCCTCATCATCCCACCCTAATGGGGCACAGGATGCAACCCCAGCCCCACACCATTACATGTTTACAGCTAATCACCTCATTCATAGCACCCACAGCTGGGGAGCAGAGCAAACATCGCCTCAAGGTCTCCTCTACCGTTTGGTGGAGCACACTGTGAGTTGGGATACCTTGTTGAAATATAAATTGTACTTTTCCCTGTCTTGTTTGTATCTGAAGCTAGTGATGTATTAACAGTCTGACACATTAAGTGGGTACCAGAGATGCAGCCTTTTAAGCACAAAATCCCCTGACGATGATAAGGTGAATCCATGAGTGAACAGACCACTAATCCAGACTGAGTGAGGAGGAAACGTGGACTTAAACATCAGCAATGGTTTGCAGAAAACCACAAAAGAAAACCTCAAAAGACCAAAGAAGTGTTTGTCCCACTGCATCAAATCAGAACACAAATGAGCCGGTCTGCACTGCATATACAAAATACAAATTAATTCATATTTAAAAATAATATGCAAATATTGCTCTCATCCAAAATCAAAAATGTAACTTGATTTAATTGATTTTTAAATGAGACAAATATATTGTATGTCTCATTAGGTAGAAGCTCTTAATTGAGAAACGGTGTTGATTTGTGTTTTTACCGCTCAAAGGATCTAAGATATGGAATGTATATATATATATATATATATATATATATATATATATATATATATATATATATATATACGTATATATATATATATATATATATATATATATATATATATATATATATATATATATATATATATATATATGGTGCATTGCTTTTCACACAAAGCCTCTAAATTAAAAGCACTGCTCATGCAACAAGCAAGTCAAAGACCCCTTTAGATCATATCCTGTGTGACAGGACTGTGTTATAATTAGACAGTCATGTTTATTCTGACTCTATTCCTTTCTCACGCACATAATAACTTAATTTCAACTCACTCTCACTTATAGTCTGAGCAGCAACCTCTCTCTCTCTCTCTCCCTCTCTCTCTCCCCCTCTCTATGTCTCTCTCTCCCTCTCTCTCTCGCCCTCTCTCCTTCCCTCTCTCTCTGTCCCTCCCCCCCTCTCCCTCTCTCTCTCTCGCCCTCTCTCTCCTTTCCTCTCTCTCTCTCCCTCTCTCTATCTCTCTCTCTCTTTCCTTCTCTCTCCCCCCTCCCCCCTCTCCCCCCCTCTCCCTCTCTCTCTCCCCCCCCCCCCCCCCCCTCTCTCTCTCTCTTTCTCTCTCTCTCCCATCAGTCTCGTGAAGTCATAAGCAGCCGCTCAGTGCCGGGCTGAAGCTGAAGGAGCGCTGTGAGCTCCACAGTTCAAGATTCAGCGCATTCCGCTCAGGTTGACAGCTGCTGCAGCTCCTCCACAGCCTGCCCGTGTGGAGACACCACCGACACCATGCACCTCTAAGAGCTCCGACAACACCGTCTCGTGTCTGGCCTGAAGGGGAAAAGTCTGCTAGATCACTTTCCTTGCGCCGCTGAGGTGGACCAAGCGTCAGAGGATTTTTTTTCCCCCTCCTCTTCTTTTTCGACTAGTCCGTTTCAATTCGTCCCCCTTCCGCCTCTCGTAGTCTCTCTTTTTTTTTTTAAACTTTTATTTTTTCCTTCTAAAAAAAAAGAAAAGGCGCTGCTGTTTCCCCGAGTCTACCCAGCACCCATGAATTCTGATAAAAATGTGTACCTCGGCAGAGACAAAGGCATCATGCGGAAGAGAGCCTTGCTCCTTCGGAAAGGTTGCAGCTTCGAGATTACCAGGTAGGTCCTCCTTTTGTTTGGGGGGGACGATTTATTTCGTCCGGGACAAGAGGGCGATCAAATCGGCAGGAGATTGCACACATGCAATCTCCTGCAAAGAAGTGTCACTCCACATATGGCCACGCAATGATTTATCTTTCACCTTGTGGATGATGGGGGGGGGGGGGTATCCAGAATCTGCAGTGTTTCTAATGAGTGTAGTCTGAGTGTAGTCTGCTTTTTCACCTCTCCGGTCAAAATCACATCATGACGTCTATTGTTCATCTCGCGCGCTACCCATTTCCAACCCCCGGACCGTGGTGGGAAGCGTTACGCACGGATACATTTCGTCTGCACCTGACTCTCTGCGATGTTGTAAAAGCGTCTTAGTGTCAGGACGCCGTCCGGAGCCAAAACATGAGTCTGATCGGGCAGTTCAGTGCCGTCCACATCATGAGCCTCAGAGCGCTGAGATTGTGCGGGCTTTTAATGCAGGAGATGATTTGCTGTATGAGTCGTGTGAGGCACAACTGGACACCTGTGAGTGTGTGCGCGCGCGCACACACACACACACACACACACACACACACACACACACACACACACACACACACACACACACACACACACACACACACACATCCCGAGGCCACAAACGCATGAAGGCAGGGGGCCTTGGTGACAGACAGACCCCATAATGAGTTGCTGATTTGCCTTCTCAGCGTGGTGAAACTGTTAAGAGGCCTTCTGTTTGAAGCTCCAGTGTGTGTGTGTGTGTGTGTGTGTGTGTGTGTGTGTGTGTGTGCCCGTGCTAACCTGCTCCCTGTGCGGTCTCTTCTCCCACTCATTTGTCAGTTTGTGTGCTGTGGTCTGGACCACTAGCTGGTATCATGTAAAGGCTCTCACTTTTACTGACAGTGACACACCAGATCCTCGCTCTTTTGCACAAGCGCCCGCTGTCCACAAGACTTCCTAGCTGAGCATTGTTTGCCAAGAACTTGTGACAGCAAGTGTGTTGGAGCAGAGTGACTGAGCATGACGGCATGTGACGGTAAGCTCAGTAAGCCTTGCAGTTTTTCAAAGTCACATTGTTTTGGATGCATTGTGTCCGTTTTTAAGGTAAAACCGTAGCAAACACTGTCAAAATAAGCCATCTGTGCTGGGTAACGGCAGTGTGCCGCTGTGCCAAACCAAACTGGCTCAATTTGAACCCAGTCACTTTCAGCGAGAGCGAAAAATGTCCAATTCAATATATTAGAGCTAAAGATGATGAACAATAAATGTCTAACAGTCCAAACCTAAAACAAATATGCAGTTTACTGTAATGAAGACTCGGTTTGATAACTGTTTTTGGCATTGTTGCATGATGAAATGTGTTGATTATCATAATCAATTAATCACCTAACTGTGGCAGCTGTGGTTTCCATTCTCTTGATTGTATTATTCTCTTCACATCGCCTCCCTTAACTCCACCTCCACTCCCATTGCCTGCCATTTCAGACAGATCTGTGGAGGTGTGCATGAAGTGCAAATTTACTCATGAATCTCGCTTCATTGCTCTTATAGCTGATAACTTTGTCTCAATGTGTGTGTGTGTGTGTGTGTGTGTGTGTGTGTGTGTGTGTGTGTGTGTGTGTGTGTGTGTGTGTGTGTGTGTGTGTGTGTGTGGTGTGATGGTGAGACTTGTTGTCTCTCCATCCAGGCTGCCAGGTCCCACTTCTCTCCTACTAGGCATGTACTGTGTTCAGGGTGCATGCGGGGGCGACATTTGGCCAGCTTTTGTTGCCGAGCGCTGGCAATCAAATCGCACGTCTCTTCTAATTAGCTTGATTTGCCCCGTGTTGTGATGACGGACCTCGCTTTCCTCCTCGTCCGTAACGCTGTGGACCCGGAGTCACGGTGTAAGGCTTCCTGGCAGACCGTCTCTCGGACTACTGGCAGTTTAACGGACGATCAATCAGGACCAAGCCTGAAGTGCGATACTGAGGGAATATAGAGGACACTCAAGCAAAAGGGCCGCTGCTGAGAAGCCTGTGTATAAATTCATCGCACTGCAGAGATGCATGACCGACACGTTCAGACAGTATGTTAAAAACATGCTCACACACACACACACACACACACACACACACACACACACACACACACACACACACACACACACACACACACACACACACACTGGCTGAAGCGTTTCCATATGTTTGCCTGTGGAAGGATGTCATAAGGTAGTTTTATCTAGACGATGATCTGCCCTCTTTTTCTCCTACAGGCATATTGTGTAACAGTGGTAGGAGAGGTACTCGGATCCTTTTGTAAAAAATTACTATTAAAAGTACAGAGGTGTTATCAGCAAGTGTACTTAAAGTATCAAAAGTAAAAGCATGCATTCTGCAGAAAACAGCCCATAAGTGTTGTATTGTTATTATGTTTGACATTATTAGATTGTAAATGGTGATGCAGCAGTTAAGTATCGTTGGTTGACATGGAGCTAGTTTTGAGCACTTTATATACAGTCAGGTAGTTTGTAAAATGGTTCCCAACATAAGGGGACGGCCCCTTGCCTGGGTCCAGATCCTTGAGTCCGCCCACTCCACGAGATCAAGCCGACCGATTCGTCCGACAGCGTGACGCGAAACGTCCAGATTTAAAAAAAGTAATCGACGAGTGACGATCGCCTTAAAGTGTCAAGCTGTTGTCAAGGCGTTGTCGGCTGTGCTCCAGAACCCAGGAGCGCTAATAACACCGCTGACACTCACGCTTTTCTAAATTGATTCAAAGGATCGAACAGCACTCTGCTTGATGTCGAGAAACATTTATTATTTACCTCTTGTCATACGCCACAAGATGTCGGGCTGAGACTCTGGCGTAGCTTTCTTTATCCTTGGCTTCTTTGTTGGCGTATTCCCCCCCCCCCCCCCCCCCCCCCCCCCCCCCCTCCCCACACACACACACACACACACACACACACACACACACACACACACACACGCTCTACATTGTATATCTTCAACCCTTACAAGCAAACACGAATCCTCCCAGAGAAGTCACGGTTCTATAAGGGAGAGTCATCTCGACATCCCTGAGTCAGGGACTACAATAAATCATCGGCCTGCTGAATAATAGTTTTGAACTCCCTTGATTTAAAGAAATTTAATTTTGCGTATGTCTTTTCAATATCCCCGGGAATCAAAGGCTAGTCCTGTGTCTTGTAACTCACTCCGCTCTTAAAACACTGGCACACGGTGCGTCATCATGGCGACACGTCACCTGTCACCTTAAAGTGACGGTCGATTCAGACAGATGCGTCGGTGTCTCTCGTGATTGGTTCGCGGAAATCCAATTCCCCAATTCCTCCATGGAAATTGATTAGAGTGGAGGCAGTGTCAGGCTGCAGATGGATAATGAGTAAATGTACTTTGTTACTTTCTACCACTGAGGGAGAGGCGTCTTTGAGTAATGAATCCAAACACAAGATTATTCTAAATCTTAACAATTCTGGTGATTTGTCCTAATCCCCACACGTTAATCTGCTTCTGGATAAATACTTCACATTATATTATTATTTCTGACTGTTTTGGGCACGGCTTCGTAGTGACTAAGCCTTATCTAACGGAGTCAGCGGACTGCCAGCTGGCGTCTCGTCTCCCTGACAGCAGGTCGCTGCAGAGGAGCAGGTGAAAGCAGGAAATCTGTTCGGGAGCGCTGGAACCGGTCGTTTGGTCGTTCTCTGCTGTGCTGGTCTCGGGTGGCTGACGGTTGCCGGTGGCTGTATGTTGTTGCGTGGTAGTCGCGGCGTCGGCTCAGTGAGTAGAGTTCGCTCCTACGGTCTGCAAGTGTTCTTGAGCAAGGCACTGAAACCCAAGTTTCTACCTCTGGTTCTGCTGCATTGATTTTCTTTACCTGTTCATGACAAAACAATGTGAGTCTTTAGTATCACAGGAGAGTAAAATCAGTCGAGTAGTCTTTGAGCTCAAAACAAGCACACACAACTTTGGGCAAGTTCTTTGCCCTCGAGTCTTGAGCTCGACAGGAGAGTCTGGATCTCCTCCAGGAACCACGAATCCAAACCTATTTAGTGTTTCTTCCCCCCCATTAATTTTCATAACGTATCAACTCATGACTCTGGTCCGTCTCAAACGTCTTCCTGTCAACCCCCGGCTAATTATGTGTGAATGAGATTAGACCACGCGGTGACACTCGAAGGAGCCAGGAAATCACTGGCTCAGCTCGGACCACCAACTGGCAGAACAAACTTAGCTCTGAGAGACACAAAGGGAAATTATGTGAACAGGCAGTAACGCATTCTACGAAAAGCACACACACACACACACACTGACCACCATGGGAAGATTTTATTAGATGAAGCCAGTATCAGAAATCAGAAAAAGGTCAGTGCCGGGCCTTCTAATGAGTTCAATGACAACATCAGCAAATTCTTATGCAGTGGAAACTAACCGCGTTGGAGTCTTTTGGGCTCGCTTGTCAATCCATAACAGAACATTTTGTAGTTCATTTAAGGAAAGGCATGCGCTGGCAGGAGCAGAAAGCCCATTTATCATCGGAGCTAACGCAGGGGCAGTGTGTGATTAGAGCGTATGGTTTGATTTTAGTAACGTAGACCTAACGAATACAGTAAGGATGAGGAAGGTTGTTTCACGACGCAGGAAAGGGGGAAAAAAAAAGAAAGACGGTCTGGATTAGTTGGCTTTGATATGTGAGCTGCTCATTAATCAATCCAGCCCCTCCTTGCTTTTACCGTCCAAGCATGCCTCCACGAACAAAAAGCTTCTCGCAGAGCGGCGATAAACTTCCCCCCGCAACAGCGGCCGCATTAACGGAGCAAAAATAGATCCTGCGGCCGCCGAAACTCTTGACAGACTCCTTCCCCTCGCTCCTGTTTACCTGAACCTCTCACTTCAGAGGTCGGTTCAGTGCTCGTCCTTTTTGAAATGCTATCAGCGTCTTCGTTGACCTCTCACTCTGCTAAACCCACAGTGTGGTTTTTGTGACTGTAGTTTGGCACAAAGACTGGAGCCAAATGTAGCTGAGGCGATGCATTCAGGTGCTTTGCAAAGGAATGGGCAAGAGAGTTTTGAGCATATGTGCCTTTTTTTTTTTTTTCTTTAAAGAGAAAAGGAAATCTGTATTAGGGTTTGTCCTCTTGTGGTTTCCTGGTGAAGCTTTTTACAGTAGGCTTCAAAGCAGCATGTGAATGAAGAACATATGTTTTGAATGTCAGTCATGTTTTCTATGTTTTTTAGATCTCGGAATGCAGGAACACGGACGGGACTATCTCTGTAACAGACGGAGGGAAAGTGGTCGTGGTGGGCTGGGTCTCCCTCTGCGTTACAGTCTGTCATAAAGCAGCCAGCGGGGAGTTGAATTGATGGACTTACTGACATTTTTGCTGACTTGGTGCTCTCCTCTGCTTTGCATACTGTGAACTCGTGTAGCCCTCACGCACACACACACACACACACACACACACACACACACACACACACACACACACACACACACACACACGTTAGAGGCAGATACCACACACAGACTTTTGTACTCTTGTAGTTTGGATTGGACAAGAGAGAATGAAGACACAGTGCAGACTGTTGATTAAAGATTATTTTAATCGTTCAGCAGGTCAACATCATTTTTCAGCACCCTCCAAAACCATCTCAAATCCTTGTTATGATGATGATGAGGCTGGGTTAGGTGCAGTCATAGAAACATACTTGGTTGAGGTTAGGGGATCGTGATTGTTTTGGCAGATGAATTGCTGATACGACTTTCCTTCCAACCATCCCTAACCCTTGCATGTGTTTGGTCCAATCAACACGTCTAAAACACAAAGATATTTACTTTACAGTCATAGAGGAGTAAGAAAATTGGACATTTTCACATTTGAGAAACTGGAACCAGTACATTTTCTGTCATTTTTTGCCCCCCAAAAAATACATAACGAGCACTCAATCTCGATTTAATGCAGCAAAAAAGCTATTGATTTTATTCGTCCTTTGCCCGAACGTGACGACTAGCCACCTACATTTCCCACAATGCAGCTTGACTGCTGACAGCTGGGTTGGAGAGTCAAGTTATTATAGTTGGATTGCATGCTCAGTGTTGGTGCAATATTGTATCACTTGATCACTGATTTCCATAGAAGGTTGTAGCTGGGAAATTGAAATGGTGAGCGCGGCTGGTTCTGCTCTGCTCCGTCGTGGAGTCGGTCCCTCAGTGAGGTCTGATAAACACCGGACTGTAATCACTCCCATATGTGGCTGCATAGCTCAGCACAACCCGGCGCAGTTCAGCCATGCGCACAATGCAGAGCACCGGGCTCATTTAGTCAGAAAAATAGATTCAAATTACTGGAGGAAAAAAAAAAAAAAAAAAAGAAAAGGAAAGAAAAAATCCCTGACTTGATTACCGCTCTATGTACGTCTACTCTTCGACTGAAACATCTGCTTCCATTTAGGGCTTTAAGACGCATACCTACACATTAAAATGCACTGTGCGCTGCTACGGGAACGCTCCGAGGCTGGAAAAACATTTCCCATCATAAGCCCGACGTAGAGCGACTTGTCCTTTTAAAGCAAAGGCGTCGGTCGAGATGCAAGAGTCCTGTTCTGTTTCCCTTTTTCTCAAAGTTGTATAAACTTTTTTTTGTGTGTGTGTGTGTGAGTGGTGTTTGAATTATGAACGATATCAAAGGAAGTCTGCACAGCACGGACGCTGTATGCGTGAACGCTTGTGAGGCGCTTCACACCAGCACTCTGCCGCCGTCATAACCCTCACAGAGCGGTCCAGGAGAGGCCGAGGAGGAAGCGGAGCCCGTGAAGGGTTACTGATGTGCATTTTTACCCTGCGGTTTTAAGGGAGGCCGGCCAAAACCTCTTGCTGGTTAGAGACTGAGCCATAGAGAGAAAGAGAGAAGGAAGTGCAGCAGCTTGAAAGTATGCGTGGAGTCAACGAGGAAGAGTATATTTTCAGCAGAGGTTGTAAAGATGTGGATCAAATTAAGTTGTTGAAGTGTGGACATTCCTAAAAACAAAACATCTCACAGGGAGTTTCCCTTAACTCTCGGCCTCTCAGTTGTACTGCGATAGTACATGTATGGCATGTTGCTATTTCTGCTATTGCTTTAAACGTATGCGTGCATTTTCCAGTTTGTGAGTGACAGGCCTCACTGAACCCTCTACTGCACTGCGTTTCCATGGCGACTACAAACTCTTTAGGACCCTCACACCCTCCCATTCATACAGACAGGATCTATGTCCCACTTTAACGACAATGATTATTGTCACTAAACACAAAGTACAGCTGAATTTAGCAGGATAGTTTTACAAGTGTATCGGAAGGATCACAAGTTTGACCTGAGGATGGTGCGAGATGAAAAGTTTTTACACTTTTACACTTTATCCTCTGGGGACTTTAAAGAATTGGATGTATTTCAAGCCAAGAATGATTCATATTTGCCTTTTTATGATAGTAGATTGGTGTAGGGAGAGAATAACATGGAGCCATACCCACACATTGTACTTCTTTTACAGAGGCAGAAAATGTGCCTCTCTCTTTAAAAAAAGCAAGAAAATATAGACGGAAGGTTCCAAAAATGATTGAAGTACTTTATAAAGAAACTAGTGTCTGTATGTTTCTTTCCAGTACACCATTTTTAATGCATATACACTTTTTTTGCCTAAATAAATCATCACCACAAATGCATTGTTCTCACCCTTACTGGACATCATTGCCACGAGGCGACGTACGAATACCCAGGTGGGGTAGGTGGGGGTGATAATTAAGATTAAATGTAATTGGTTGTTCATCAGAAGAACCTTCTGAATCTTCTGTGAAATAAGGTACCAATATTTTTTTTCTTCCTTAAATAGCATAATTTATGCCGGAGAGGGTTAACGTTACCTATACATGATGAAATGATAATATATTGTTTCTTATTTAATTGTGATAAACATTATAGCCACAAGAGGGCAGAATCTCCCTGTATAAGCAGTGATGTTATCATATGGTGGAGGGTCAGTGTCACACTTTGCATCTCCGTCATTTAACTCAAGCTTTTTGATCCTGCACCAGTCTGAAGTCAGACTCAAGCTTTTTGATCCTGCACCAGTCCGAAGTCAGACTCGAGCTGAAGAGTTTCAGATTAAGAGCGTGAGTTGTTTCGTACGCAGTTGAGGCGGTGTAGTAAATGACATGCCTGGTACTGTACATTGCTCATTCATACTTCATACAGAATTAAGAAACAGTGGTGTTTATGTCGAGAGCAGCTGAGCGTTTAATTCAGACATGGACAACGAGCTCAATGGTTTCTTTGTGATCTCTAACAGCAGAAATCATCGCCCACGAATACCAATGCATTATTTATTTTATTAAGGACTAAAGTGTATTGTCAGTGTCCCAAAAATCTGCACACACACACACACACACACACACACACACACACACACACACACACACACACACACACACACACACACACACACACACACACACACACACACACACACACACACACACACACAACGCATGTAGCCATAGGGCGAAGGGGCAGAGTGGTTGTCCAGAGCCGGTCTGACCGTTACAGACAAAAGGTTAATCCACCTGATCACATTTAATGAGAGCGCCAATCATCAATCTCTGCAGTCCGACACGGTGACATTTCACAGGAGGCCACGCGGTGACCTGCTGGCATTTGGGACGCACTAGACACAAAGAGGCCACGGTCTGAATCCAAATCCGTGTGTGTGTGTGTGTGTGTGTGTGTGTGTGTGTGTGTGTGTGTGTGTGTGTGTGTGTGTGTGCGCGCGCGCGCTTATTTGTGTAAATGACTGCCGTTAGAGAATATCTCGAGCCGTCGATGCCGCTCTGCGCTGACTTCTCACTGAAGAAGCCCCAGTATTTTCTAGGGCTGCGTATCGGCAAGCACCCGCGATGCTATATATCGCGATATATATATATATATTGCGATACGATAAATATTGCAATACTCCATTTTACCATGAAAGTGTTCGGAAGTACAACCGATGCCAAAAACTCCGAAGTCCAAGCTAAATGTCTTCTTGAACTCACCATTTTGCTGCTTCTACTGTTCCAGTGTGGTGCCGGGTGAATAATGCCACATTCAAATGAAGCCTTTTTACTAAACCGGAACCAAAGCGTCATCAATGAAAGGTGACATCATGGCAGGTCTATGGATTTGCATGTTGTATCAGGATGTGTGTGTGATGCAAAAACAGCCCTGCTGCCTTGATGCTTGTAGAGGTGCGTCATGCACTTTGCATTCATGTTTTTACTCATTTTTATATATCCAATTAAAGCCATTACTCCTTTTGGATCCAGTGTTGAGAGCTGCACATCTAATTGCATTTTTCACATTTTCACGCTCTCACACGCAGCCCAGCAACGGAGGCTTTTGTTTATCCGACGCGTGGGAAAGGTGCCGTGGACAGACACGGCTTACTTGGTGAGACCAAAGGGCCGGAGTGGCAGCTGTCCAGAGAGAAGGCGGCGTTCAGCTCCGAGGGATTAGCACAGTATCGAGTCGAGAGCTCCTGATCCGCGTCGTGCCGCGTCGTGCGGCTTCACGGGCTTCCGCTGCCGAGGCTGTACGTGCCAAAGTGCTTGTGGATACACACTCGCGGTTGTTTTGTGTGTACCTGTGCACTGCAGCCATTACTGGCACGGACACATGGATTGAACCCACGCGCTGTAATGCTTCCACCTACATTTATAACCTGATCTTTTGAAGTTGCATTTGTCTGGGGAATGCCAAGCCTGGGATAGTCCACCACTGCTGGGTCCCACACACGCACACACACACACACACACACACACACACACACACACACACACACACACTGGCATGTACAAGATTTAAAGGGTTCTACAGTTTATATGCTGAAACCCTCAGTAGTTCCAAAGCACAAGGCTCACTGGTTATTCAGCGTAATGGAAAGCTGTGTGTGTGTGTGTGTGTGTGTGTGTGTGTGTGTGTGTGTGTGTGTGTGTGTGTGTGTGTGTGTGTGTGTGTGTGTGTGTGAGTGAACCCTTTAGGTCTGTTTTAAGAGCACTCGGTCTCTTAATGACCCAATACAAAATACGGTTACACATAAGTGTCGTGTGATTTCAGTTAATCCATGTGCAAATGTCATGCGCATTAAAGTAGAAGGCGACTAGACTGCAGAATAACGGTTGGACTGCCCAAAACGGTCGATCAGCAGAAAATGAATCGATGAATGGTTATTATTTGCCCCCCCCGTCACAATGCATTTAAATACCTTCCAGCGTCTTATAGCCTTCATTCTGGGTACAAAGTGGAACCTGTTGCACTATTCAAGGTACCCTTCTTACAGTTTTGTTAACGTTCGCCAACACACATTGTGTATCCTCAAAGCCTAATAAATGTGTAGAAAGTAGGGACGCTGAATTCTGATGCTTCAACCCCTCAAGCACCAAGTTCCCCGTGCGCGTTACCGCCACCAACCATCGGTGGAATGTCTGCACACAACACAAACAAAACAGTGGTCAAAGCCTCCACAGGGTACCTGTTCTAAAAGCTACAGCGGCTTGTTCTGTGGTCCGCCTCTCAGCGGGATTATCGAGCTCTGCATCCTTCACACTTTCTTTCTTCCTTCTTTTTTCTGCTGCCAGTCTTCAGTGTCCAGGTCTCAGTCTGGTCATGACAGCTGTGTCTTACCTTTACCCTTTCAACGCGTTATCTTGCCATGTGGGAGATTGCGATGAGCAAATATTTACCATTTTCTGACAGTTTTATCCATAATCCATAAGCAAAATAATCATCTGGTGCAGCTAACTGATGGATAAGGATAAGTGGATACATAGATTTGTCCATTAAGGCTACCCAAAATTCACTGGATCCACTCTTTCCTCCTTCATTTCTCTTTAATTACTCTTATATTCTAGCAAATATCATAATATTTGAGTTGGGTTTCGAGGATCTGGTTGAATTAATCTCCAGAGTAATCAACAATAATAATAAAAAGAAATGTGTTGGCTGCAGTCGTATACATCTTAGATCATTTAACGGTTCGTCTTCGTCAGTAGAGATGAAGGGAGACGTCAGGAACGAATTGGACGCATACACCTTGTATTTCCTGTCTTCTTTTCATCGTGAGGGATCGGTGTATTGTTCTCCTCATCATTTGACTACCACAGTGTACTAGCTATTTCTCTCATGGCAGCTTTGTTATGCATTCAGGATGATACTGTAGCTCCAAGGCCACATTAACGAGCTGATCTTTGAGCAGGAAGTCTCCCCCTCCTGACTTCCCTCGTTACAGACGGGCTTTACAGACGACCATTGGAAACCAGAGGCCCTTATGCAAAGGTCATGTGGACAGTGCGTGTCAAAGTGTAACAATGGGAGGGTGTGTGGTGACGCTGTGTTTATGCAACATGTATGAATGTCTCTGTGTGTGTGTGTGTGTGTGTGTGTGTGTGTGTGTGTGTGTGTGTGTGTGTGTGTGTGTCCTGGGGCTCTAATTAGAGGCGGGGGTGTTCAGGTATCTCAGGCTGATCCTTTGTAACTCGATCCTGACGCGAGGAAACGAGGGCTTCAGTGTTTTCAGTGAAAAGGAGTTCTCTTTCTTCCGGCTGTCGCGGATCTCAGCTGCATGTCGACGTGAGCCTGTCTATGAAAGGCAGTTCAGAAACGCCACGTGTGTCGGAAGCTTTAGGTGTTTTCTCGGTGGTGTGGCGTGCCACAGAGGGGGGGTTTCTGCTGATTAAAAATTGATGAGCAGCTGAGTGCCATGTAGCCTGAGCCGAGCATTCCTGCACTCTTTCATGACGTGTGTGTGTGTGTGTGTGTGTGTGTGTGTGTGTGTGTGTGTGCGTGCGTGTGCGTGCGCGCGCAGACTGAGCTAGAGACACAGGCTGTGGCAGAGCTGTTGTGAAGGTATCAGATTTAACTAAGCTCATATTTCACCTGCTGTGTGTGTGTGTGTGTGTGTGTGTGTGTGTGTGTGTGTGTGTGTGTGTGTGTGTGCAGAGAATAAACAATTAAAGTCTGTTTTTTTTTGCCACATTCCTCTGTTCTTCCGCTCACATGTTCAATATCTTCTTTCCTTGTGTGCTCCATCTATTTACACACACTGACATGTGACATGACAAGTATAAGTATCTAGTATTTCTCATTACTTTGAGTGTTTGAAACCTAACCCCTGACGTTTGGACCCGGGCTCTTTTTAACAGCTTAAACAAAACTCCTTGTTTTATCACCACGATGCTCAAAACGGCCTATAGCTGGTATTTTTATGATCACAACGTATCAGATTAAAATGTGAAAACAATGTGACGATGTGTAAAGAGTCTCTTGTAGTAACAAACCTGCAGAGAATCATCACCTGATGCTGAAGCTCCTCTCGACTCCACAGAGCTTTATAGAGAGAGTTTCAGCTCGGCACCAAACGGCGTGAACGTAGTGGAGCGTTGAGACGCTAATGTGGACAAATGATGTCATAAAGACGCTAGTTTCTAAACGACCTTAAACCTACTTTGGCAATTTCTTCCAATGTTACCGATATATCCGTAATAAGCTAAAATCTAGTCGAGCTCCAGTAATAATATTGCTTTTTTTTTATCATAATTTCCATATTTTCTCCAAATATATTCAGCAAATGTGCAAACTCAGTTTTTGGCTAATTAAACCACTTAATTACTTGTTACAGCATTGCGTTTTGATAAGGCCAGAAGAGAAGAAAAGATGACTTTAAAAGGGATGCTTTTGATATTTTGACACATGCATTATTGGGGTCTGTGGGACCCGAAACACTGAGAAAGGGAGACGAATGACTACAAAGCTCAGGAGTGGACGTTTGCCGTGACACGCCATCACTCAGTTCCTCTGATGAATGCATCAGCGGTGTAATGAACGCCACTCGCACATTGTGACCACACAGTGTGAAATAAGTCAATGGAAGGCATGAAGCGCATTTTGAAGAGGTAAAGAGAGAGATGAGAGAGAGGAGAAGAGGGAGGCTGAATGAATGAATGAATGAATGAATGACCTCGTCATTGCCTGGACCTTTCTTTGAGTGCCATTATGGGTAGACCCCAGAGAGCGAAGCAGAGTGATTGATGTGATCTGAGTGGCGAAAAGAACTGCAGAGATCAGCTTTTAAGAGAATATTTTTTATTATATTGTCCTTTTATATCCTTTTTTTTAAAGATCTAAGCAGACAATATATTAATGCATTATAGTATAGTCCAATGGAACAACTTTTGAGGTTTTGAAAAAGTGTTGTGGGACCAAAATCAATATATTGATGTTTACAACGGCAGACTTGCCGGATTACAAGCTTGTATTAATGGCATGCTAGCATGTACAACGTTAGACTCATTAGAAAGCAGGAAATCCAGCATGATGATGAATTACCAACTCGTTTATTAACTGCATCAGGCCGATGAAGAAAAAAGTTGTTCACAACCTGGCAACCCAGAAGTTGCTCTCATCAATAGCTTATTCTGTTCTATCATATGGAATAATAGGAACGTATTGGCTCACTATTAATAAAGCCGTTAGTTACAAGTTAAAGGTGACTTATTAGCAAGTGTAACGACAATTGACTTCAAAATAGAAGCTGATACGACCTAATAGGATGCAAAGTAGACCACAGGCTGCGTTTCCTGCCCTTTGCTGCTCCTAACTGACCAGGATGAATAAATGCATGTTCAAATCCCGACTGATGTGAAGCGAACCTGCTGCATCCTGCCAGGAATATATCCGAACATCACTCTGCGCTCCAGGATATTGTAACTGTAGAAAAGCGTCACGTAATTGACGGTGATGTAACAGTAGCTCAAAGAAGAATAAGAGGGAGGTGGGGGGGGGGGGGGGGGGGGGGTACAGATATTCAGCTCTGAATGGTGCCTTTTGCTCTGCAGAGCCTCCAGCAACAAATTGCGGAGGGAGGGAGGGAGGGAGAGAGGGGGAGAGAGGGAGGGAGAGAGGGGGAGAGAGGGAGGGAGAGAGAGAGAGAGAGGGAGAGAGAGAGAGAGAGAGAGAGAGAGAGAGAGAGAGAGAGAGAGAGAGAGAGAGAGAGAGAGAGAGAGAGAGAGAGAGAGAGAGAACACAGTAGACGCACAGCTCCTATGGCAGAGCCGTTCCGCTTCATCATCACGCTGTGACCAGTTGCGCGTATAGAGACCGGAGCCAAAAAGAGTCCGACCGCCAACCGGGTTTTGATCAGCTGTTGTAGGAGTTTGCGCCGCAGTGATGTCCCTGCGCTCTTAACTGGAGGACGAGCACTCACACTCACACACACACACTCGGAGAGAAGAGAGAAGAAGAAGAAGAAGAAGACGCCGGTTTGTTGTTGTCGCCCGGTCCGCTGGACTGACATCGCATGGGGACATGAACAGTGTGGATCCAGCCTCTAACAAACTGTTGACTTTCAATCATCGGTAAAAAAACAACAACAACCAAAAAAAACAACCCGACAAACATCCTACTTTTACCTGTGTGTGTGCATGCTGCCTCTCATCTGTTGAATGCATCGCTCTCTGTGCTCGCTCCTTCACATACCTGCAGCACTGGCTTTAAATTCATCCTGCAGCCCCGAGCAAGCTGAAGACACCTGCTCCGGTGTGCGAACCATTTATGCGTAAAGTGCCTTTTTTTTGCGCAATCTGATCGTCTAATAATGCTAAGATGAATCGACTGTTTGGGTCGAGTTTTGATACTAGTTATGTATGAAGTGTTTTCGTACTCTGGCACGGCTGGCAAAAAACGGAGTCCTACTGAATCCACAAGTCTCCAGTCTGGAAGTATTGACGCTTCACATCAGACTCTTTTTGTTGTTTTTTGATTTAATTGAACCACTGCGCTGGTTTATGCGCAGCTTTGTCGCCAGTTTTTAATGAAACTGAGTCGGTTCATCTGTGCGGATATTCTGTTGCTTATTAATTGTGCAGATATTTCAGTATGCACAAGGAAAACTATGAATTATTCATCGCATGCTTTTCTGTTCATGGTAGAGTGGAGGTACATGCGGCTCTGGCATTATGACAGCGACATAATAACGTATGCAGCCGCACAGGAGGCAGACATCTGGCTTAAACTGCACAGCCGAGTTCAGATGTCGTCCGGGGCTACTTCGTACGGCAGCTCATTTCCAGCCTCTTGGATTGTTCTGAAAAAGCCATGCTGTTGCAATGCAGCTGCACCTGAACAGAGAGAGGGATCATACGGTGATCATAAAGCTCTTATGGCACAGTGCTGCCAGTAGCGGAGACGCCTCCTTTCCATGCTGCACCACTGGTGCGGAGAGGGAGGAGAAGAGCCGGAGATGTCAGGAAATTTCCATGAAATGCTCCTTTTGTTATGAAAGCTTTTTGTTATGACTTATCATATTGCTGTTATGGCATGATTTTGGCTTTTTTCTCAGTTGTGTTTGATAGTCACCTGCATCTTCGTCCAGCTCGTCCTCATATTTTCTATTATTAGTTTTATTAAGTATAATCTAGAGGCTCTGGTAGAAAAAGTGTCTGATGGGTTAGTTAGTTTTCATCCATGAATTGACAAATTAAAGTCTTAGCGAATGAATTCAAATTGGATTAACATTTTTTTTTTTACCAAAGTTGCCAAATTGAACCTGTTACCTCATTTTGGAGGAAACGAGACGAGTGCTATTGTTTCACATTTTAAGGTCACATGATTGCAGTCATTTCTAGGAACTGCAGTAGAGGAAACAAGTCGTTTAAATTATTAATAACGCTCATTTAATTGCCAGGTGTATGTAAGAGACAGAAAGCTGTTGAATGGTTGATAAATTCTGGATGTTGGACCTTTTTTTTTTAATACGTTTTCATTGTTGCTCTCAAGAGTCTTGTTTTTGCCTCGGCTCGTTGGCATCGAGGTCGCCACACTCTCGAAGAGAGCCTGTTCATGGAGCGATTTAAAAGGTTTAAAGAGTCGTACCGTATTCAACGTAACCGATAAAAGGATTGGCTTCTTTTCTTCGGCAGCATGAGGTCTAGTATGATGGGTGGCAGTGTGATTTATGCTTCACATTTCACTGTACTGTATGGAGCCTTTCAGTGGCGACTGTCCATTGTCTTGTGACAGAAACCACAATTTGTAACCTTTCCCGTCCTCCATTACTGAGGGCAGCAGCTGAGTAATGAATATCTATTCTACCTCTGTTCTGTTTCAGAGCTGTTTCTCTTTGGTCCAAGCTTTCAACGTCATTTTTTCTTTGGCCAGCAGCCATCACGAAGTGACTGAACCTTTTTGGTGGTGCAGAGTTCAAGTTATGATGTCCAAACATATGGGCAGCTTTGAATGCTGGATAATGGTCTCAAATGTTCAGCAGCATGTCGGGACTGTGAGGCCTTTTAGTGATTTTTATCAATCACTCTTATAATCACAAGACTGAGAGTCTGGAGCCATGCTGGTAGCTCTGTAGTCTGTACGTGCAGTAGGTTGAGCTAAACGCTAATGCCGGTATGCTAACACGCCCACAATGACGAGGCTAACATGCTGATGTTCAGCAGGTATCATTTTGACCACGTTCACTGAAGTATTTGTGTACGTTGGCATGCTAGCATGTACTACTTTGCACTAAACTCAAAGTACAGCAGAAGCTGATGGGGATGCAACTTAGTTTTGCAGGTATTTAGTTATTAACCATCCTGAATGTTGCCGTCAGATAAAAGCCATGATGTCTTTGCAATCCATCCGATAGTTGAGATATTTAAATTTGGACCCAAGTATTGACCTTAGTTGACCTGACTGACCGACAGCAATAATATAAAATAGTATAAAATGGGCTCTTTAAGCTGTATTATGTATTCAAATACATGTTTGATAAAACTCAGCACTTGCTGGAGATTTGAAGTGAAAACATGAGTTTGTATTTCCCCCAAGAATAAAGTATTTTCGGTTTCAAACCTAATTTTCGGCGTATACAGAAGTAATTCCTGACAGGATGAACAAGCTCACACCTTAAAGGATCCTTTTCTTTGTTGCTTTAATTCCTCTAACACGCTATACTCTAAATCCATCTAAATATGTCATCTCCACTGCGTTGCACTCCCAGAGCTCTGTTGACAGGTACATGTTCCTCATTACACTTAAGGCACTTTACTCCTTCGGCTCGTTCCACCTCTTTAATAGGTGTCGGCACAGCTTTTTGAGGTCTGACAGAAGCCGCCTTGTGCACAAATGGCTCTTAACTCGCCGAGGGCTACACCTCCTACATGTGTTAAAATATCTCTCATGTTGAGAGAGAAAGAGAGAGAATTTGACACTGATCAGTTTTCCCCCCAAGTACACAGGGAAGCACTTTAAATCTGGCAATATACAGCCAAGTGTTTTTTGGTTTTGAAAACGCATCTTTCCTTGTGTGTGTATGTGTGTGTGTGAGTGACTGCTTTGATGCACGCATTTCCTCAAGTCAAACCAACTAAGGTTCTGAAACTCAAAAAATCCCTCTTGAACCACGGCGACTAGAGAGATGTTGTTGATGGTACATGCAATTTCAAAACCCCCCAAAAAACCTCTATATTTTTTCATCTTTTATTATGTCCATCCATATGTACCATCCCAAGAAGGCTTAATAGACGGAGATGAGTTTCCTTAGGAGATGGAGGGGGTTTCATTAGGAAGGTGGGTGTGGTGGTATCACTCCATCTTCCCAGCACCAAGGTGCAATCCTTCTCATGACCCCTCTCAGAGGAAAGGCGAGGGGCAGGAAAGATAGCAACCCGGCTGCTGAGAAGAAGAAAAAGTGGGAGCGCACGATGGTAATGATGGAGCACATGTTGTGGTGGAGCTCCCAGCAGACCCCACCCCGATCGCACCAGTACATAGAGGAAGAGAGTGGGTCAGGAATGGGTGATGGATACATCCTGTAGCACGAAACGCTCTTTAAAATGCGTCCTTTAAGCTTGAGTGTGCATTATATAGTATCCACTCTGCAGAGAGAGAGAGAGAGCGAGAGAGAGAGAGAGAGAGAGAGAGAGAGAGAGAGAGAAAAAAAAAAAAAAAGAGTTGAGGAGAGCTATAAGAGGAGTGGGGGATGTGGTCCAAAGAGACGGAGGAAGCAGAAAGCATGCAGGTCATGTTGTCACTCAGACAATCGTAGAGACGTATGCAAACATGAAATACCACCCACATGTGCACACATGGTTTACCGCTCGCTGCTGTATAGAGTGCTGCAGGAATGAGTCCCAAGAGGCGGAAATAAGTTCGTATTTTGTGCTTCCGGTTCCCTTGTCTCCATGTCTTTTTTTTCAACAGTGTGTATCAACACTGATTGGCCCTTCTCAAGTTGACAGGTTGTTGTTTATCTTAGGGGAACATGCAAAATTATTTCATGTGTTTATATTTTTGCATTTTTAGGACACATCTGTTCTGACTAATCTTAATTTAGCGTGTAGGCATGCTAATATTTGTGCTAAATGTATACATTTGAGGCTAATGATGGTGTTGGATGAAAAGTCATTGGATCACTGTTTCCCTAACATTTGATACTTGATCATTTTTCAGGTAGAAGGCCTTACAAATATCCCAAATCTTCAAAATCCAGCTGTTCTGCATGTAACAGTGAAAGCTGGTAGTCTCTTTCTATGTATTGGCGGACGTGTCTAGTCTGTGAGCGCATTTGGCTCGTTTGACCAGTCGCTGCAGTCCGCTCTCCATCTATCACTGTGGCTTAATTCAATCAGGACCAGCGTCTCAATCAGAACTGGGGTCGGCCGCCGCTCCCGGGCCAGTCACCATGCCACCAGCCGGCCAGCCACATCGACAAAGACTCAGACAGGAGGAAGGGACAGAAAGAAAAAAGGGAAGAGGAGAGAGAGAGAGAGAGAGAGAGAGAGAGCAGGGCGAACAAAGTAGGCATGACCAAGAAGACAAATTGAGATCCAAGAAAGACGGAAGAAAAGCAGATGCTGCGACTGCCTCAGTGTCTATGTGCCTGTGTTGTGCGATGGAGGACAGACAGGCCATGTGTCTGACCATGCGTTTGTGTTGCAGCTCTGCCTCGGAGGACTTGGGCTGCAGGCGTGGAGACTTCAGCAGGAAACACTATGGTTCGGTGGAGCTGGTGAGTCCCACCCACAATGCACTAATCTGTTTGTTGCTGTCTTTTATGTCTCACTGTGACCGTCCCCTCATCCTCTTTGTGGATTCTTCTGCTCATGATCTCCCCTCCCTTTTCGCCTCTCTCTCTCTCTCTCTCTCTCTCTCTCTCTCTTTCTCTGTGTTATTGCCTTCCCCTCTTTTTTTTTTGTTGACATGGACGGACAACAGAGGGGGGGACTGATGAGTCATGACGTCCTGGGTGTGGTCCAGCGATGTGCTTTGCCAGCGTGGATCACAATGGGTGATCGTCTCACAGTGATGCAGGACTCTGCTGCCTGCTCAGCCTCCAAAGTTCATTTGTTTTGAATGCTGCATCACAGTGTGCGTCTTTGTGGTTGGTTCCTAAGCTGTTGAGTCATTATTGCTTTAGGGGAGAGTGTGTGTGTGTGTGTGTGTGTGTGTGTGTGTGTGTGTGTGTGTGTGTGTGTGTGTGTGTGTGTGTGTGTGTGTGTGTGTGTGTGTGTGTGTGTGCGTCCCTCCACTGCGTCTCTGTGCGTCCCGATTAGCCCAGAGGCACAGGAAGTCCTACGGTTTCACACTGCAATCGTACTTCCTACCCGCGACATATTGTGGGTTGTTCCATGAGTGCCGCGCTCCACGTGTACGACTGATTAGTGTTGAGGAGAAACCACATGCCGCCTATCAGCGCTAGCAGACACACAATGCTGCTGTGTGTGTGTGTGTGTGTGTGTGTGTGGGGGGGTGTGTACGTGAGAAAAATAAAGAGAGAGAAAGAGAGAGCAGTTTCCAAACACCGTAGTGAGTGTGAGCCAGCATGGGTGAACTGATAGCCTCAGTACTCAGCGTGTGAGACGCCTCTTCCTCTTCCTCCACACTAAACGCTGTATGGCTTCTTTATCTTTGTGTTGTGCTGCACTAGAGTTTGATAGGAAGAGGTCCTCTGTGATCCATCACGATGGATACACTTTTAGATGCTTTGGTAATTATTGTAAATGGATGAAACGTTGAACACAGTTGTCAACTTCCAGGGTTTGCCGGTAATTCGAGGGACCGGTCCTGTTGAAATGACCTCCCTGGATGTTCACTGTAGGCTGTGAACTAATAATTAGTGTCATTCATTCTTGATTTGTTAATTGTTGCATCTATCAAATGTTGTATAATTAAGTGGAAACCACTTATAGTGATCACAGTTTTAAATAATTCACTTACACTGTTCATTCAGCATAAGGGGTAATACAATTAAAACTACAGTAATTCTTCTTTTTTTTTAATTCTAAGTCTTTGTTTCGATGTGGCTGCGTTGAGTCATGATGGGGAAAAAGAAGTCATTTTGCTGCTAGTGATGGAAACAGAAACCGGTGGACATCGGGACGTGTGGATAATAATTTGAAATGTGTACAGCATCTGTATCTGTGGATTTTGTGTGAAAGAAATATTTGGGTTATTCGCTTTCCTGCTGCGAGTTAGATAACAGCATCGATAGCGCTCTCATGTCTGATCAGTAAAATTGAAGCCAGCGTTAGCGAGTGATTAGCTTAGCACCTCGACGGGAAGCGACCGGCGCCTCGACGCCTCGTTTCTTTAATTCATACCAAACAGAAATGTGAAAAACAAACGAGTCGAATCTTTGCTCCTTGACTCTGCGGTGGAACTACGTCTCCGTTCTTCTGTTGGAGAGAGAACTATAATTGCCCGTGTGAACATACAAAGGAAAGTGTTTTTGTCAACTCTGGCTCTCGCACTGTTTAAGGCTGCGTGTCTCCAGGGGAGGTTTGTGCAAAGGTTGGGAACGATTCTGGTTCTGATGCCTTCTAGCCAACAAACAGCTCCTCGTGTTGACAGCGTTGAGTTTGTGTGCCTGTTCGATGTGAAGCGGGCAACATCTCAGCACCTGACATGTCCATCAAATACATAGAAGTGTTGAATATCCACAATTCTGATAATGTACTAATGTTAGCCTCACGTTGAAGATAAGAAGGAATGCAACAAGAAATGTCAGAATAGAAAAGGTTACAATTAACTTATTTGTTTTCAACTATAAGATGCACTGCTCAGTGCATATCTTGATCACAATAAAAATATATATATATATATGGGATCTAACTCAAGTGGAGAGAAATACTACATCAAACATACTTACAATTCAATGTAGTAATTTTTTTGCTTAGAATTTTACAAATTAAAAAATGTTTAGGTTAAAATGCATCTATTGTCATGTATACATTGGGAAAAATATGTACTAGATATATTTAAAATATTATATATTCAATTTGATATGTTATATTAAAAGTTGCCCTACTTCAACACATTCATGGATGATTTGTTCATAGAATTAGTCTCACATATATATATATATATATATATATATATATATATATATATATATATATATATATATATACACATTTTATTGTCCTAGAGATCTTAAAACCATTACATTTAGTTAGAATTTTTTTTCCAAATATTAAACGGAGAATAAAAGATATTATTAATTAAATATATATTAATATATATTTTAACATTCCACTATGAGCAGTATTTAACATATTCTATATAAAAACGTTTTCACACAGTCCTTTTCCTCTACAGTGACGTTCCAGTGACTGCAGTACAAACCTTCACCCTCGCGTTGCCTCTTTTCCAGACACGACACTAACGCCAGTGTGTCCCAGCGCTTTGAAGCAACATGCTTTCAAATGTCTGAACACAAGTGGGAGACACAAAAGCAGGGTCTCCCTAATAACGGAGAGCAGCAGAAGCACAGCCGTGACTCATCCTGTGTGTTTGTTTTTATTTTTGGCATCATTGGAAACCGGGTGGCGGTTGCCAATATGAGCAGCTTCCTCCACAGACGCCGGTGCGAGTGCACGACTCACTCCAGTCCACACATAAACCACTTTTGACATTCTAAGAAGTGTGACGGATCCAGTAAGACCTCCAGTGCAGAAGTGTGAAGGATCATTTCAGCGCACACCGATGGAGAGTTTGAAATAAATACTCTGTTCTCAGAGGACATGAAGGACACGTGGAGGAATCGGGGACACTTTTGAAATGCAAAAAGCACCCGTTCTGTTGTAAAGGATTGCTGCAGCGATGCAAATTCACCACAGTTGCAACACATTTTCAGGAAAAGGTTTGAATAGATTTGCGCAGGCGGCAGACCAACAACCAGGATGCTGTTGACGTGGAGCAGCATCTGCAGTCCGTCTGCGCTACGTCATCGTATAGCCTGAGCCGCTGTAAGATGTTTTATTGAGTTTCCTTTAAGCGAAAGGCTCTGAGTGAATTTGAATTCCCTCTGGTGAACGGAGGGACACGAAGTTCTGAGATATCTCAGTCAAGAAGCAAAGCTAGGCTAGCATGGCTAAGATATGTCCTGATCCAGAGAGGTGGAGGCAAGACCTCACTGTGATCACCCTGAAGTCACCAGGAGCTGGTGGAATGTTCATCCACTCACCAGTTCACTGCACTGGAACTTACTGAATCATAGGACTTCATTGGCTAAAGTTATCCTGACTAAAGGCGAGCGTGTGGAGAATCAGTGTGTGTGTGTGTGTGTGTGTGTGTGTGTGTGTGTGTGTGTGTGTGTGTGTGTGTGCACACACACACACACACAAACTCTTCAAACACTCGTCCACAAAGACGTGCAAGCAAATACTCCATGGTGGCATCTGCATTCAGAGAAAAGAGACAACAACACAAAAACACAAAAGAAACTCCCACCCTGTCTTTAGTCAGTGACAACTTCACGATCCACTTCTAAAAGCTTAATTGTGTGTTTGGCACTAAAGCTGAAACCAACAACAATTAAACCCGTTTCATCCTGACACAACAGCTCGGAGAGGGTGGCAGTGATTTTATTTATTTATTTTATTTTTTTTCCCCAGTAAATTGAATTTTCTTCATTTGAGATGAAGGCAGTGACGGATAGGTGAGAGGTGGGAATCTGTGTGGTACAAAGGAAAACAAAATCAAACGTTGGTGGTGCTGAGGATAAAACCGTGTGTGTGTGTGTGTGTGTGTGTGTGTGTGTGTGTGTGTGTGTGTGTGCGGCATTGTGTTGAGAGGTTAGCTGTCAGTCTTGCACAGCGACTGGTGAGCAGACTGCTCCACTCCCACCTGCCTGCCAGTGTTACTGTCACTGCCTCAGAGGCTTTTGACTGCACTGTCACACTGAATTTATTCTCACTCTCGGCGTATGCGTGTCTCACCGTGTGCGACTGTGTTTGTTTTGTGTGTGTGTGTGTGTGTGTGTGTGTGTGTGTGTGTGTGTGTGTGTGTGTGTGTGTGTTCTTTCAAAAGCGAGAGGCTGCGTGGCTTTTGCTCAACAGCAGCCACTGTGGCCACAAGTGGCAATTACAAGATTGAGTTTAATTCTTATGTTATTACGTGGGGTAGCATTAATATGTTGTGACATGCTTAAATGTCATTTACCTGTAGAAAAAGATATTGAAACTACAGTTAAATAAAGATGCCCTTTTGTCATATTTTGTAACATTCTGTTACCGCATTGTCTTTTTCTTTACTAAAATGTTTTCAGAAGCATATTTAAGTGTGAAACGAGAACCGTTTTTTTTTTTTTTTTACCCAGCCGCCACGTTGAAAACGTTGGAGCCAAAACCAAGCACCGCCCACCTGCCAGACAAACATTTGTACATCGATCCCTCAGCGCCGCGTTACCTTGAGCTCCAAAAACAACGGAGAAAAGTCCCGTCCCGCCCCACGCTTAACCACAGCAACTATCTGGTGACAAGCGAGCAAGCGTGAAACTGTTTTCTTTAGAAAGTCGAGGTGACGCATGGTGAGTTATTGATATACAGATGGTCATACTCCTAGATTTGTAGGCCTTCATATTTAGCAACATGCCAAGATGTGTGGACCGCTTCCTTCTTTACAGGAATACACGTAAGTCACAACTAGAGCCACTGAGGTTAACTGAGCTGTGGGATGGTTGGATTACAGTAGTGTATGGTGGGTGGTGCTCGTCGCCTAGATTCACACAGGAACACACACTTGCAAGCTTTAGTGCGAACTGACAAACCCTCCCAGAAGCTGCAGGTGACGTTAGCTCACCAGTGCTGCTTTAACGTTTTTGCTCTGTTTGTTGTGCGTGAAGCTCGTGATCACAGGATCACAGGAGAGGGCCCCTGTCTATTATTGGGATCTATACTCGGAGGTCGTTGTTGTTTTGACACTTAAATCGAAGCCACAGCGGCGAGTTGCAACTTAAATCTCGCACCAGGGGTTGTTGCAGCTCCTCTAAACTGTCTTCTACCCTTGCAAACTGTATCCCAGCTTCTAAAAGCAAAAGTGATGCATGTAATTACTGGAAAAAATGAATTTGCATCCTCCAAGGTAATTGATTTTTCTTCATAAGGTCTAAGAAAACTCAATCGTTCTATACGCAAGAATGAAACGGCGGTTTGTCATTGTAACCAGTATCGCATCTAACCTAACCCCCCCCCCCCCCCCCCCGACGTGGTAGATTAAACTTCTATCTTCTTGCTCTTGTCTCTCCATCTCGCTTCTCTGAAACATAACTAATAGTCTATTAAAGCAGCTGATGCATGGTGCTCTGCTGCTGCTGCTGCTGCTGCTGCTGCTGCCTCTGCCCACTCTTGAGGGCCCCTTTCAAAAGCTGCTGCACCCTACCGGTGTGAGTCCTGGGTGGCCCGGTGCCTTCAGCAGTGTTGCTGTCATATTTATGGGCAGGTTATTGGCGCTGCTGTTAGCGCGGCTGGGTTTTGTCCTAGCCGCGGGCAGCGTTAATGCTAATCAGCTGCAGTCAATGGCAACGCGGCAAACGGCCACATAACAGACATCGTTTGCCTTTTCAATTACAATTTTCACCTCTCGTTTTCCTCCTTCACCGGTTGTTACTTGATGTCTGCTTGTACAGCAACAGCATGCATCATGCATCATTGATAGCGTTGCAGGGGTCTTCCGCTGCATGAAAGGGCTTTTTGCGTCCACGTTGTGCAGCGATCAGTTTGCTTGATCAAAGCTCGACAGGAGGAGCTCCTAGAAACGACATGGAAACAGAGATTCAACTTGTTGTACTGTATGAAGGTAGACTATATTAATTCTCAAGCATTTAAAAGATTAAAACAGCAAGAAAATGATCCAACTAAGAAGAATACTGTGTGTATCTAAAGCCTGATGCTTGTTCCTCTACGCCAAAGAGAGGAAACGCAACGGAGCCTCTGTGGCACAGATGAATCCGTCTTTGACGACACACTCGATATTTGTGAGGAGGTTTAGTTCATTGTTGGTTTTGGTCTTGTTACGGGATTGCTTGTATCGACACCATGCAACAGGGGCCCTCTGAAGCGAACAAGAACACGTCTCTCGTCATGGGAAAGACTGAGCTGAGCGATGTAAACGGAAAGGCCGCGCTCCGTTTCCGTTCTTTTCGGTTGCCTCGTGTCACTTCCTTCTCTAAATGCAGCAGCTGGAGTATTTTTAAACCGTCTGCCTGAGTCATCGGATGACCTATGTGACACACTGAGACGTTCATGTCCACACGGCTCTCGGACTCTGTTAATATGTCGGTGCAACCTTTTAATGAAAACTCTCCTGCAGCACAGAGACACACACACAGATCCACTGGGAGCGCCTTAACTGGACCTGCCCTCCTATTACCGGTGCTCTACCTGACAGATTTATCTAAATTCACCATTATTTTTTTGAAAACATTGGGCCTTCGTTTTCACACAGACACAAACAAAAGAAGGCCTCTGTGAAAATGACAACTGTTGCTGGCAGACTTTTAACAGACCTCCCTGAGGAGACTAGACTAGATCCTGAACCTCTATTAAATCCCTCTTAAGAACAGGTTTTTAGAAATGTGCCGGCACACGGTCTGCTTGAATTGTTCCACTTGTATCTGTATACAAAGGTGTTCTCTTAACTTTTATTTTAATTATTTAGAGTAGCTACTTTGCTCAATTTTGTAAAAATGAAACTGTTCGAAATAGTTTTGTCAATAATTGTCCGCCATTTCTATCTTGTAAAGCACTTTGTGATCCTTTGTTTCAAAAAGAACAGTATAAGTAAAGTTTATTATTAATATTATTATTATTATTATTATTATTATTATATGCTAATGCTAAAACTGTGATTTGGTTGGAAACTACAATCTAGAATTTAGGAAATTATTAGGAATTAAGAATTAGGAAAAAGGATTTTTTAGGTATTAAAAATAAAGATGTTTGTTCAAACATCCATAAAAACTATAGAACGTATACTTGTTGATGTGACACTGGTTAGATTTATGCTTTAATATTTGTATTCCCAAACGGTACGAGTGGAGATGATGTGATGATGAGGAATGGGGTTTACTGGAGTGTAAACCTGCTATTTTGACCCTAAACCCTGATTTAGTAACAAGCTAAGCTCCCATACACACTGCGTCCTCCAGCCTTGAACAAGTACGCTTCCTACATATCCTGTATAATATGTATAATAACCCCACAAAGTGCAAGTAGCCCGAGTAGCCAGGATCTTCAGCCGGAGCAGACAGACCCTGTCTAGTTCAGGGAAGAAGAAGATGAAGGATCTGCATTTTCTGCCTCCTCTCTTCTTCTTCCTTTCTGCCTCTATTCATCTAATTTTCTCTCTTTCCTGTCATCCCTCACTCATATCGTCCCTCTGACTGTGCACCTGCCTCTCTTCACCCCCCCCCCCCCCCCCCCCCCCCTACTTACTACTTCCATCCTCGCCCTCTGCTGACTTCCTCTCCTCTCGCCTACGCCTCGGTGTTCTCTGCCTTCCTGGAGGATTGTGAGTGTGCATGAACGGGCCCACTGATGAGATCAATTATCTATCAGCAGTCACAAAAGTATTGATTTAATACCTCAACACACACACACACACACACACACACACACACACACACACACACACACACACACACATGCATCTCTGTCTGCACTGCAGCGCTCCTTTGCCCCATGTGCCTTGGGGAAATCAGAGGCTCTCTGAGTACGCCGTGAGCTCGATTGTGTTTTTGAAATGTTCAAGTTATGCCCTAAAATGAGAGCTGTTTAAGTGTGTGTATAATAGAGAGTGTGTGTGTGTGTGTGTGTGTGTGTGTGTGTGTGTGTGTGTGTGTGTGTGTGTGTGTGTGTGTGTGTGTGTGTGTGTGTGTGTGTGTGTGTGTGTGTGTGTGTGTGTGCATCTATTCTCTGTCTGCAATGCTCCCACGGGGTTACGCATGGTGGAGACGGCTATTATTCTTTTATCATCCGGCTTTTTGTTGTCGTTACACATTGCTCTTTCCCTCTCTTCCCCAGCGCCCTCATCCCTCATCCTGTCCCCCTCTCTCTATGTGTTCGATTCCCCTTCTCTGCCCTATCCCTCCGCTATTGCTCCCCGGCAGAGGTGAGATGTTTTATGGGTTGTTTGTTAAAGCGTAGAAGCGCAACCCGCTGCCCCCTTCTACCCCGTTTCGTCTTCCCTGCATCATCCCCCCCCCCCCCCCCCCCCCCCCCCGGCCCACTGGGGAATCGTTGGGAGTGCAGCTTTTCCTTTCTTTGCCACTCTTCTGTTGTATGATTTAAAAGCAGTGGCCGCGTGATGCATACATGAGTGTGCACACAGACACACACACACACACACACACACACACACACACACAGACACACACATTGAGACAAAGTTCCCCAGAGCGCTTACAGTAATGGCTCCTTTCTCCTGCCATTTTTCATTCTTTCGCCCCCAAAAAAACAGCAAGAAAGCCTATTCACACCCAGCCGCAGAAACACTTACCTAAACTCACATTTAATACAGAAGGTGTCACTTTTCCCTCTGTTTTCCACACACACACACACACAAATGCACCGTGGAGGTGGCGCGTTGCTCCGTGTGAACGCTGCATTGGTTTCCCCTCCATTATCCTGCGATTGGACAGTTAATGTTGCAGGAGGCAGGAGAAATGGAGGAAGATAGAGGCCCACAGCGTCGACATTTACTTTCCAATTTCGGGCGCACACGCGCAGGTTTTAAAGGGAAGCTCATTAACTCGCACATAAACACTGGCACACCCCGCCACACCAGGAAGTAAGTAGAAAATATATTTGTTTTCAGGCCTATTAATATGCATGCGAGAGAAGAGGAGGCAGTATTTCCTGCAGCCTCTCCTAAGACTGCAGCCAATTATTGCACAGAAACCTCGTTTATCAGAGCTTCACACCTGCAGTAAACATGCTTGGCTGGATTGTATTATCTTACTATATACAGTACACCAAGGGGAGGAAATGCAGACGGTGCTTCACTTGTGTGGGTGGTTGAAATCAGTGCTGTATGAATAGACATGTTTTTGTTTGGAATCGCTAATTTGGACAGAATTTAGTAAATAACTCAATATAATCATATCTTCATGATAAGATTCCCCTGAGAGACGATTTCAATTGAAACGATTAGTAAATTAATCAGTTAATTGGCTGACTTGATCATCAATTAATAGTTCAAGTCATTTTTCAGATAAAAATGCTAAACGTTTGGGTTTTTTTTACTTGTGATGATTTGCTGCATTTCTTTGTCTTTTGTGACAAAATGAACGTCTTTGGGTTTTGAGCCGTGCAGTTTGAAGATGTCACCTCGTGATTATTCTTTACTTCTTTCTGACATTAGACCAAAAGATTAGTCAAGTAAATAATTGGCAGATTAACTGAAAATGAAAATATTTATTTCTTTTTGCAGGGCCTCTTTGTTTGGTAAGATACAATCAGAAACATTTTTGTAAGACCTGGGTTGAAACATTTAAGTTTAGTGATTTAAGTTAATCAGAGGGAAGAAGAAAGGCTCTTTGTCAGGATTAATTTATTTCGTGTGGCTTTTCTTTTCTCGTCTTCGTCTATTCGATGGACGATTATTGAAAAAGTGCTCATAAATATATGTTATGTGAAAGTACAGTTAACTGATATGCAGCGGCGTCTTTTAACAAGTTGTCCGTTTAAATGTTTGCCGTCACTTGAAAACAAAGCGTTTTATTTATGCGCCGCTTTGAGATCAAACTCCAGTCGAGCTAAAGTTGCCGAATCTCATTTGAGAGCTTTCTAATCCCCCCCCCCCGGCTGCAGCGCCGCGTATCAGATTTAATTTAGCATGAACAATAAAGTCAGCATGACAGTTATTAATGATTTTATTCGGAACGTAAAGCTCTCGCCTTTCATCCTCACCGGCCCACAGGAATCTTCTGAATGGACTTTAACCCTCGCTCGCCGTCTCTCTCTTTCCACGATAAGTGCTCTCTCATCGCTTTCCCTCGTTATTGTTCCGTCTGACGTGATCTAACGAGCCGCTGAAGAGGGACACACCACCCGCTCTCCACGCCGATCAACACTTCAGCTTTGTACCGGTCGTGTCGGCCATTCACATTTTGGTTTTTAGATATCATTGTGCACGGATTGTAAGAGCAGCAAAACTTCACTTTAATGATGTCAAGGGTTTTACCTGAATACATTTACGTGTCCTGGTTTGGATCATAATTAGGACGTTTACATGGAAAATGAGAAACCTGGTTATTCCTATCCCTTCATGCCTGATCATTAGAGCATTCAGTCTTCTGATCATCTCGGCCACTTATCTCTGTCACCTCAACAGTTGACAATGACGGCAGCTTCTCCATCTCATCACTGGAAATGGAAATTGAGCCGCAGCACAGTTTACTGAACGACGTGCGTTACTGAACTCAGACCTTTCCTGTGTTTCAGCATGTTTATCACTATTTACTTCATAATGTAATATAATAAGGGTCATTATTTAACACCATATTTGCTGTTTTACTGACAAAGTGAAACTATAACTTCAGTGGATGGCACACCTGCGAGCGTGGCAGAGGATGGTCAGAAACCTGGGTTTCCATCAGAGACCACATGTGCATGTAAATCCATTCACTGGTGGAGGCTTGAATGTCTGTTTCATTTAGAGCTGCATAAACCCACAGAAGAATATTCTGCCAACTGTTTCGATAAGCGACTAATTGTTAAACTCATTTTTCAAATTGCAATGCAGGAAAATAGTTATTTATCTATATATACTCTGACATTTGATGAACTAAACTATTAATCTAGACGATAAGCTCTTTAGTTGCGGCCCTAGTTTCACTGCGTCTACTTCCTCAAAGTCAGTTTCACTAAGAGGTACATTTAGCAGCTTTCCATGTTTAGACCTTCTCTCCGAGGAACTTCCTTTTCATCCTCTTCTTGCTTGGCTCCTTCAGACCATGTCACGCCATCTGGACGTATCGCAGTGTGTGCAGGGATACACGGCCAACTTTTTCTCTTTTCTTTTTTTCTTTTTTTTTTAAAATGTAGATGTCGACAGAGCAGAGACCTCTGTCGGCGAGGGGAGAAAAAAAAAATAGAGCACGACAGTCAAGGCGGTGAGAGAAGAGGGCAAAGACGCAGAGAGGAGAGCCAGGAGGAGAAACGCAGACAAGGGAGGAGAGACTCCGCGATCCGTTGCCTGGCAACAAAGCATCAGTCAGTGTGATGGTGTTGGGAGTAGGGGGGGGGGGTAAAAAGGGGAAAGGGGACGTGAAGAGGAATAGATTAAAGGGGGTTTGGTAGATGTCCACAATGAGGAGAAAAGAAGGCAAATCTAGTGTCAAAGCAACAAAGCACTCATGCTTCAGTCACACCAAGTTCAGACATTTATGTCAGCATCGGCTCCACTTCACAAATAACAAACTTCTGTAACAAACTGAGCTGCAGCTAGCATAGCTAACAGTGAATCTGTTGACTCCTCTTTCTGTAACTTGTATGTCCTTATAGGGGAGACATTCTGTCCCTTCCTATTCTGCAGCAGAGAGAAGTGAGTCAGCAGGAGACAGATAATTGGGACGATAAGTAGAGGGTGGCAGATGCGAAAAAGAAAGAAGAATACGTTTTCTTTTTACGGTGAAGTGAGTTGGAGGAATCATTGCAAAGACTTGAGTAATTATTGATGATTAAGAATTGTGGAGACGTTGGTGATAAGCCTACATGGAAAGGCTGAGGACAGATGTACTTGTTGGACTCGTGCTGCTCTTGTCACATGGAGGTGATGCGTCCGCCGCCTTGGTTCCTCTTTTTTTTTCGTCCGCGATGATAGTCGGCGCTCGTGTATTTATGACCTGGTTATTACTGGTCGCCACAGGTCGTGGTTTGTCACATGTCTAATTTTAAACATGTCTGCCTCTCTCTGCGTCTCTCTGTCTCCCTCCCAGCTAATTTCTAGTGACGCAGATGGGGCCATCCAGAGGGCAGGGCGCTTCAGGGTGGAGAACGGCTCGTCGGATGAGGTACAATACAATATAACACACTTTTCTGCACACACTCATCCCCCCAATCCACTCAACATTACATCTTGTTCTCACCAATCTCAGTAAATTGACAAATTATCTGTAACGATGGTCATAATAGTTTTGAGGCCATAGAGTTGCTTTGTATTGTCCTGAAAACCCCTAAAGATGGTGCTGTAGATGAACACACATTATTATCAAAAGATTCTTAATTTATTTAAGGAATACTTTGACTTTTTTGGGATATATTTGCTGAGAGTAAGATTGGAAGATCCATCTTACTCTCTTTGCTAAATATGAACCTACAGCCAAGAGCTTAGCTCAGTCAAGTTTAGCTTAGCTTAGCTTAGCATACAGACTGGAAGCAGGGGGAGATTGGCTAGCCTGTCTCCGTCAACCAGCACCTCTAAAGCTCACTCATTATCACATTGTCTTGTTTGTTTAATCTGCACATAAAACTGCGTTTTGGGGGTTTGACGGGGAGCTACATGCTTCGACTGTTAGTCTTGAGGTGTCGAGGGAACCAGTGGAGAACAAAGGAGCCGGTAGGCCGATTAAACCCTTGAAAAGAGACGCGTAAGAGAACACCTGCCTGCTCATATTTGTCGTACACACGAGAGTTGTATTGAGTTTCTCAACAGGCTGAATTATTCCTTGTGCAGCTGCCAGTGTGATGAACAATAGTTGCTTTTTTTGAGGTGTTGGCTGGCTAATGGGATAGGAAAGAAGGACTATTGATCTGTGATGGACAATTGCAGTTGTTTTTATCTGACTTTTCTCCTATTATTTAGTTTTCATTTTTAAATACAGGATACTTAAAAAAAACAAACAAGTAAAAGGGTAAAAAAAATATTCAAATCAGCAATGTGAGACATTTGGAGCTCAGTGTTGTGCTCACAACTAATGAACATATGCCACCGGTGATTAGGGGTTACACAAAGTCACAATTTGAAAAGGATGGGAACCACTGGCTTGTTAAATTAGTTGCTTTTAGTTGCTATAAATATGCCAACAGACAAAAGGAAATATCAGGATGTTTGATACTGTATACTGTGCCTATGGCTCAAAAATATGAATATATCTGAAAATATCTAAAAACAGAGAAAAACGTGCTTTGGTTAAAGACACTTAACTTGTATTTTCTGTTGATGAATGCACCAATATTGGTATCTGCCTCACATATACATTAGATTCAATAGAGGAACACGACACTCAAGTGTATCGATATTTCCTCACACCCTTAATATTTACTTTAAATAGATAGATGGTTGATCATCTTTGCTGCTTTTTATGTCAGTTTCCACAAACGACAAAGTCTCCTAATCCTAATGTGATTCACTCCTTTGCTTTATGGATTATTTCCATCATGATGAAACAATAACAGCAAAGAGACCTGTGTGTGTGTGTGTGTGTGTGTGTGTGTGTGTGTGTGTGTGTGTGTGTGTGTGTGTGTGTGTGTGTGTGTGTGTGTGTGTGTGTGTGTGTGTGTGTGTGTGTGTGACAAACAGGCTTTGGACTACACGCCAGGAACCTGGAGGAGAACCGATGTCCATCTGGAGAATCCAGAGTACCACACCAGATGGTTCTTTAAATACTTCCTGGGAAAAGGTCAGTGCTGCTCTATGTTTAAAAAAAAAAAAAAAAAAAACATGGACACATGGAGTAGAGAGAGAAAGATGCAGGGTTAGGGTGACGGAGAGCCTATGAGCTGCAGAAATCAAACATCCTCTGAATGTCTTCCCTGGTCCACAGGACACTTCTTATCTTATGAAGTCAGCCTTGTCCTCACGCTGCACTGCTCTTCATTCAAGGCCAAGACTTGTTAGCATCCAACCATATCCCCACTGAGAGTCTCAACCGCACTCTAATCCCATACACCGCCCAGGGAGGACGCCCTTAGAGCACACACACACCACCCCACCTCCACCAGACAAAGCTTGCCTTCAACAGATAACACAATTTAGATCGGACTGTTGGCGCCTTAAATGAGCCCGGTGCTCTGCAGCAGGCTAGCAGGAGCCATTCCTGAAAGCGGCCCCTGTGATTGTTTAAAGAGAAATACTTTAGAAGGGGTCACCTCCTCCTTCACCTTTCTGACCCCTCATCATCTCGCCATCCTCATCAACGCCCTGCCTGTTCTCAGGCTCGCACAGAAGATCATTGTCCGTGTTTTTGTTTCTCTACCTTTTTTCTTTTTTATAATTGTAAAGGAAAGTTGAACGGCAAGAAATGCCTTTCGTCCCCCTGCCAGGGTCTAATCACGGCGTGGCACGGACAGTTTAAAATGAGCCATGTCTCCAGAAAGCTGGCTCGACCTGCAGCTGAGCCATCTGTGCCTCACAGCCTGAGCAGAGCTGATTGCATCATACAACGCATTATGAACTCGAGGCCAATTATTCTACCGCTTCCTGTCTAATGAAGCATCCAATACAAGGACTTGAATTCTCAATTCCTCAATGATCAGGTGAAGAATAGTGCAACGGTTTGTCCTTGTTTGTCTTAGGTAGGAAGACAAATCCTGATTGATTAATGTGCTTTCTTCTCACACACAGAAAAGTCCAAACTGTCTGAACTAATAAGTACATAATTGCAACACCAAACCTTGCAAAGTCACCTCACCTGAAGCATAGAACATGGTTAATGAAGAATAAAGAGAGCTAAAAGAGAACATTGTATATTGTCGAATAAAGAAAACATTAGAGGAGAAGAAAGCTTCAGAGGAGGACAAAGAGAAGGACAGCAATTCAGGCAGAGATCCTGTGTCTAATTGGGTTTGGAGGTCTGTTCGGCATTGTTTCTGAAGACGTTGCCCTGTCAACCGAAGACGCAGAGGCACGAATGTGGAGATCTTTGTCTGTGCCTGTGGAGGGGGGGGGGATGAATGAAAAGGGATACAGAAAATAATGAAAGAACAGGTATGAGGGCAGAGAAAGACGAGCCAAGACGGCAAGGTGTTGAACACATAAGAGGCATAGGTGTCATTGTATCTGTGTGTCATCTTTGTCTCCCCCAGTCCACCAGAACTATGTGGGTACAGATGCAGAGAAGAACCCCTTCTACCTGTCAGTCGTCCTCTCGGACCAGAACAACCAGCGGGTTCCTCAGTACAGAGCCGTCCTCTGGAGGAAGACGGTGAGTTCACCATCTGGACAGCTCACAGCAGTGAGGGGACAAGTACTCAGACCCTTTAGTTTTGTAAACGTAGCAAAACTCCATTACAAGATAGAGTCCTGCATTCAAAATTCAGCTCAACGGTTCCCTGTGAGGTTTTGTTTTTGTTTGCTTTCACACATGCAATAAAGCAGGGAAGAAGAAAACATGGATGTGAATAACGGCCGGATTAGGAATCGGTCTTGCAACTGTTTTACGAGGAAGGAAATGCATTCATTGCAGACACATTTGTTAGACCTCATGGATTTTATGAATGTAAACTTAAACTTTGGTTTGTTTACAAGAAAACGCCACGGGACCTCTTTAAATGCAAGTACAGCAAAATGTGTTTAAAGAGTCAAAACTAAAAGTACCGGTTCTAGCATTTTACATTTCGGGTCAGGCCCCCTCCAAAAGGTCACAATACAAACCGTGGGGGTCGTGAGATTATTAACGGTTAAATGAAACCATCTGAGGAGTTTATAGGGGCAACATTTCAATATTTCCGTAGTGAAGGTACAATGAAGAGTAAAATGGAAATACTCAAGTAATTTACAAGTACCTCATACTGTACTTATTATACCTATAGCTACTTTCTACTACTGCCTCACAGGATCCTCCCCAAACAGAGGGGAAGGAACTGAAACTTTTGAAGAACAGAGTGTGTGTGTGTGTGTGTGTGTGTGTGTGTGTGTGTGTGTGTGTGTGTGTGTGTGTGTGTGTGTGTGTGTGTGTGTGTGTGTGTGTGTGTGTGATAGATGCATGTTCATTATTGCAGTGTGGTGACTCAGCTTCACGACCAAGATAGCTTGGATTTAATTTTGGCCTCCAGCCTTATCTGGAACCTGATTAGGGTGGTGCACCTCCGCTGCCTGGTCGCATTGATTTGTCTTGTTTCTGCCAGACTCTTAACTGGTACAGGATGTTGTTGTTGTTGTTGAGCAGAACAACTTTGTTTGGCTTTGAACTGATCTGGTTTGATTTGGTCCTCTGTGTTCGTTCTACGAATGATTTGAAAAATGATGTTTAAAAATGAGCAACAGGTTCCAGTAAGTGATTCCTCGGAGAAGAGGCGAACGAGTTTGTAATCCCCGATCTGTGTCATCGTTGTTCTCTCAGGGCACTCTGAAGATCAGCCTCCCCTACAGCCCGACCAAAACACTATCAGTCAAGTCCATCCTAAGGTGAGACGTGCAGCCTGCAGCTCAAACACGGCACAGTTAGTCCACTCTTTACAAAACACTGTATGAGAATTATTAAAGTTGGATGTCGTGCTGCTTCTGAGACATACAGACTTGCATATAAATGTGACTGTCAGCAAAATCAGGACCTCCAATTATTAACACCATTTGAAACTGTGTTTACTGTTGTGTAGGCACAAACATGGTTGCCACCGAGCTGTAATTATTTAAAAAAATGTCGTGAGTGACGGTCAACAGGATATAACGAGATGCATGAAACAGGAGATTGAAGATTATGAATTTATCTGTCTGAGCGGCGTCATCGCTGAGACTCTATGAGGACAAATGGTACAAAGCAGGATGAGAAGTCCCCTGTATCGGGTCTTGCTCATTTTTCATTACTACTTCCTCCACTCCCTTCTCTTCCTCCTTCCCTTACTCCCAGTGCAATGAACATGGACAGGTTTGAGAAAGGCCCCAGGGAGATCCTCAACCCGGAGATTCAGAAGGTGAGATTCAGAGCGTTGGCCAGCTCTTGAATGAAATGTAGCACGGGTCCATTTCATGCCAGGCCTGATCAGCAGCATCTAAACCGCATAATATCCTCAGGCTGGAGTGCTAGTCAGTGTGAATAATATTCGTCATGTCCTCTTTCCTCAGGATCTGCTGGTGTTGGAGGAACAGGAGGTATGGGATGACACCGCTCTCATCGCACAGTTTAGCTTATTCTTTGATTTGTGTGGTATATCCTACCAGATGCACGCTGTATTCTTTATTGATTCTGTATCTGGTCCAACTACAGTTAATAATATAAATGCGTGAATTTTGTATAATTTCAAGATTTTAAGCCAGCCATGTTTTTGTAGGGTTCTGTCAACTTTAAATTCGGCGTCCTGTTTGCCAAAGACGGACAGCTCACAGATGACGAGATGTTCAGCAACGGTAAATCTCTCTTAACTTTTTCTCGGGCGTTCAAACCCATGAAAGGGAAATACGCTCTCTTGCCAAGAGTTGGGTGACGAGATTGATAATGATGTCATATCTGTCGGTTCAAGGTGAAGCTGGAGGCGTTAGCCGCTTAGTTTAGCTTAGCATAAAGACCTCTGAAGCTCACTAATTAACATGTTATGTCTCATTTGTTTACTGCGCTATGCCAAGAAATAGTCCAGCATATGACTCCAATAACCTGTCTTTCTTATATGTTATTCATGTACAGATTGAACAAACAAGATATCATTTCAATAAGTGAGCTATAGAGGTTTAGCCATGTGGATTTGATAGCTTCCTGGCTAGCTTTTTCTGCCCTTATTTCCAGCGGTGCTAAGTTAAGCTAAGTGTCTGCTGGTGCTTCATATTTCGTGTATAAATGTGAGAGGGTTGTTTTGATCTTCTCGGCTAACTCGCGGCAGGAAAGCGAATAAGGGTTATTTTCCCCCAAAATGTCAAACGATCCTTGTATCAAAACGGAATGTGCTGCAAAAAAAAAAAAGAAGAAGATATCTCCTTGGTCCAAAGTCCCGTGTTTTGTTTCAGAGACGGGGAGCGAGAGCTTCGATAAGTTTCTCGGTCTGCTGGGGGATTCCGTCACACTGCAGGGATGGGCAGGATACCGCGGAGGGCTCGACACCAAGAGTGAGAGAGCTCTCGTCTGCTGAAAGGCAGAACAATATCATGTTAAACTGAAAGGATTATTGAATATGCCAATTATCTTTGTTCCGTCTCTTTTCACCTGCAGATGACACTACAGGAATTAAGTCCATCTACACAGTGTATCAGGGCCATGAGCTCATGTTCCATGTGTCCACCATGTTGCCCTACTCTAAAGAGAACAAACAGCAGGTGGGTGTCTGTATGTGTAGCTGTCATAGAGATGTTATCGTTGTCAGTCAGCCACTATGGCCCAGAGTGGAGCATCTGACTTACCGGATGGATTGGCGTTTGATGCAGACATTCAGGATCCCCAGAGGATGAATTGTTCAAATCTTAGTCTCTCCAATACTTTGGTTTATGACCAAATACATGCACAGCTAATGACGTACTTTAAGTGTGCAGCAGACACAGGTCTTCATCTCCCTGTCTTTAGCAGAGAAAACACCCTACTTTAACAGTGCAGTAATAGGAAGCAGTCAAATGTCCTCACTATAGGAAGAAAAGGAGAAGAACGGATGTTATTGCTCCATTCTGTAATGTCAATATTAGTCATTATGAATTATAAGAGCTGCCGCTTAGCAGATCTGACACATAATTGGATTTCTTCTTAAGATAAAAAAGACGGTCTGGCGGTCAATCACGAGGAAGGCTCTGTGCTCGTACTGCATTGCGAGTGTGGCTGCTGGTCCGTCGCTTGACTCCCATTCTCCTGAGAGACCAAAACGAAAAGAAAGAATGTGATTTATTGTAGTGATAATCTCATCCCAAAGGTGTGAAAATCGCCCCGATAATTTAGCATTTAATGTGCATCGTATTGCTGGAAGTGGGGCTTAAAAATCATCCTGAGGGTATTGCTAGAAGAAAAGCTGAATAAAATCACAAAGGGTTTATCCTCTGTGGGGCACGATTGTACAGAGATAGTTTTATAACTGTCTCTTAGATAATAAAAGGCCTCGGGTGCAAAGTTGACATTTTGGCCTGATTGTAGCCATAGAAGTAGGCTCACAGTGTCCAAAATAGAAATGGTTCATCCTCTGGGTGGCATGAATGTGCTCATCAGATTTCACAGCAACGTTTTGTTTTTGGTATTTCTTGTGTTGAAATGGAAATTGTGACTGGACAGTGGCACTATAAGAGATATTAAGTGGTCCCTAAAAACATTTTGAGGATAGGTTCATCCCCTGAGGACTATGCTTCCACCATGGGAATACAGGTTTTTAAGGTTTTCAGGGTGCGTTGTCATGAACTGAAGAGTCGGACATGGTCGATTTTTGCTCGACGGTGCTGCATGCCAGCAAGTCGTAGATTTTGAGATGTCTTTCTCTGGATGGACACAACAGCCATCATGCATTGCCGTCACAGACCATGAAAATACGTGAATGTGTCGTTGATGGGAAGAGGATGTGTGGTAAAGAGAATATGATTTAAAAAAAAAAAAAAAGAAAATCAAACTAGAGACGGCGAAACGAAGTGCAGTGGATGTCCTCGATGCCGCTGCCTTTGAAGTTTTGAGATGAAAGAGTTGAAATTATCACTGCTTCTTAAGGTGTTTGTGGAGTTGAGCGCTTGGAAAATATTAAAATGACATCCTCTTCCACACACACACACACACACACACACACACACTATGTCCCCAGCATTTACACAGCTCCTCATCAACATAGCGATGCAGACTCATTGACTTTAAAGCTGCTTTGATTAATATTATATTTGTTCATAGTAAAAACGATGAATGATGTCATCTAATCTAAAAGGTGTCGCTTATACTGACGAACCTACAGAAAATGATTAATGAACTATATGGTTCACGTAAGCTCTACGCCGCGCTTTAGCGTCTTTCAGCTCATTGCTCTGGATTAACGGTCTCCAGCTTTACTGTCACACCTCCGTTGTAGCGGTGCCAGTTTACCAAAATGAAACACTGAATGCTAACTCTGCTCAGTGTCTGCTAGATGTTTAAAGAGGCAACCGTGTGACGTTTGTCGTAACCACTTTATAAGGTGATTATTTATCCGTGTTGTCTTCACAGTTTGTTGCTCATCCCCTAAGTGATCATAAAATCAATTAATCCAGGTTTAAAGACATTACCGGGGTGCTCAAGTAAAGTCGGCTTTTGTTTCCTCATCTTGTGTCTCTTTTGGTCTTTCCTCTCTGGCAGGTGGAGAGAAAGAGACACATTGGAAATGACATTGTCACCATAGTATTCCAGGAAGGGGACGACGCATCGTCGTCCTTCAAACCGTCTATGATCCGATCGCACTTCACCCGTATCCTTCGCTCGGACGTTGATCGTCAGAGGAAATGAAGTGGTAATCAGCGACGTGTTCAGAACCGATGAACATGATGTCACGTCGGCCCTGCGTCGCCACAACGATACGTGGATTGCTATTGTGTCTTCTACGTAATCGGTGTTTCCTTTACTTCACCTCCCAGATATTTTTGCATTAGTTAGGTATAATAGCCAGAATGACAGTTACAGGTGAGTGCTTTGATTCCAGTCCAGGCTTTGTAACGACTGCTTTTGTAACTCTTGACTTTACTGCACTGTGGGATGTGCTCTGCATTATTTGTGGGTTGAAGAGAGATGCTACATATCTGATTCTTTGTCGCAGGTTGAAGATTTTCTCAGAGGAGAGCGTTCCACTGTTTGGACCCCCTCTCCCGTCTCCGCCTGTATTTACTGATCACCAAGAATTCAGGGACTTTTTATTAGTCAAATGTAAGAGAATAAAACAAAACTGCACTAGGATACGGCCAATAAATGCGTCGTCCGTATTGCCCGTCTGATCTTGCTTCACCTCTTGCAGTAATCAATGGAGAGAAAGCCACACTGGAGACGCCGACGTTTGCCCAGAAGCGCCAGCGGACCCTTGACATGTTGATCCGCTCGCTCTACCAAGACCTCATGCCTGACCTGCACAAGGTACAGCGGCACTGCTGACCCTCCGGTCCGGTGTCTTGTTCAGTCTTGGACGAGCGTACCTTTTTTATGTCTCCGCCTCGTCACTTCAGTCACTGGCAGCAGCAGCAGCAGCAGTAGTTGTGCTCTGCTGTGTTCCACTGCAGCCCTCGGTCTGCCTCTGCACACTGCACCACACCGACTGGATACTGCTGCAATGCTGACTTTCTGAGCAGGGCTCTCTCTCCCCACATCACTTTTGTTCCTATTTCTCTTGCCCCCCCCCCCCCCTCCTTTCACTGTTGCTCCTAACACGACTTTCTTCCCGCTGTGTGTTTCACTGCTGCTGTTCTCACCCCCCCTGCTAGGGTCAGCCTCTAAGACCCCTTTCTGCTTTCTTTTTCTCCCCCCCTGTGCACATGTGTGTGTTGGTGTCGGTGTTCCACGTTTTAGGTTCCTTTTTCTCCCCAGAACATGTTAAACCGGCGGTCCTTCAGCGACGTGCTGCCCGAGTCTCCAAAGTCGGCGCGCAAGAAGGAGGAGGCACGGCAGGCCGAATTTGTCAGAATAGGGCAGGTAAGGAAGTAATTAACATACACAAACACAGCAATACCAACCGCCCAGAGCTCTGCAGCAATAAGGCAGAAACACCCTCTTATACACACACACACACACACACACACACACACACACACACACACATGGAAACCAGGATGGACACCCAGACAAATAAAAAGCCTACATGGGCAAACACAAACACACCTACTGTAAGAGACCTAAAGCAACATGCATATGTAAACACAGATGTTTGGTATCATTGAGCATAATATCAGAACCTAACATTAAGCTATGATCTAACTGGTCCGGAGTATAGTTTTATACATACATGTATAACGATCGTATTCACCTTTTTCGCAATTGCCTCAATCTTTTAACAGTTTCATTACTGCATCATTGGTCAAGAATGGGTTCATATTTTTCCGTCTTCGAACAATTTTTGCATGCCTTTCACATATTGAAAGAGTTTTAAGTCATTGTAATTAGTCCTCAGTCCTTTTTTTTTGTGCAAAACTACATTTTAAAGTTCATACGAAGCCAAATCAGTCGGAGATTAATGACCCTTATAGACCTGTATGTACCAGCGCTAGTGCATTTTTCAGTTTTGATACCATGATGAGCCAAATAAAGAAACCGCGATCGCAGCTGAAGGAGCAGAGGTCTTTAAAAACGTAGCCGCTCTCACTTCAGGAAGATCTTTATGCTAGCATGAGGTCATTTAAGAGCCGTAATTCCTGACAGACAGCTGAGTGAACCGGACACCTGCTATCAGGAGGGCCAGGGTTGAAATGATACGCTGTAGAACCAGGTCGCTGAGCCACAGTTCTGTCATTACCGGGCTGATGTAATCATCGTTACACCTCTGTCCTGGCTGCTGACGTAACTTCAATTATACAGGAACAAAAGTCTGAAAACACAAAGAAGGAAAGAAAAGAGTTTTTTGTTTTTTTTTTGGAATTAGCTCGTTAAGATGCATGTTTGTGCCACCGAAGGTATCCTGCGTCTCGTGTTTCCTTTGCTTGTTATCTTCATTTTGCAAAGCCTGCCTCTGCAGAAGCCGAGGCATCGACACATTGTGCTGTAAAGCGTGAAAAACAAAAGGGAACGGAGGCGCGTCAACTCATTGATTATCCAGTTTTGTAGAGACGAGGCGTTTGTCCTCGACTAAACTGACCCTCGGTGCGTGATGCGCATGGTACAGAATGATTTTGTGGATTCCTGATCAGGTCAAAATATGTTTTTTTGTTTTTTTTGTGGATGGCAAAGTCCGCTGCTCTGCCAAACCATCGTTCTGTTGGCTGGTATTGATTTCATTATCTCCAGATTGCCTGTTTATGCAGATATGTAAATAGAAACGCTCGACTGTGCAGCTTGAAATGGAAATTGTCAATCTGATCAGATGGTTGTTGCTTGAGCTTTTGTGCAAACTGTATTTTATCTCGAGGAATTGTACCTTTTTATTGAATGTACTATGATACTTTAATCATACTTTGCACTGTTGCCAGGCTGCTTGTCCAGATCCTCTCCACCTCTGTCAGCTAGCGTCACAGTTCTCGGATATGCATGGAAAAATATGCAGGAATAAACAATGGGAGGCTGGTTCAATATTCTGCCTAAAGGGACACATGTTGAACATGCCAGTAGACGTACATTTACTCAAGCATTATACTAAAATATAGCTTTGAGGTACTTGTACTTTACTTGAGTATCTTTTTTATGCTTCTACTCCACTAAAAGGACTTCACTACGTTTGTCTTGTTACTTTCCAGATAAAGATGTTGCATTATAAAGCACATCAGAGGCTTATAAAATACATAATCGTATTGAAGATGAAATCTGTTCAGGGCCCAAAGTGGTAAATGATCCAATATTTCATCAAATTTATGAAGCAGAATTAATTTCTTTCTTTTCATCCGACCTCATTAGTCATCTCACGACCCCTCAGATGTATCACATGACCCTTTGGAGGGAGACTAAACCCTAGGTTGGAAACCACAGGACTAAATATTACAACAATAACTGTCTTTGGAGTAGTTCAAACTAGCTTCACCTCAACAGCTACATTTGATGTTGTACTGCTGGATCAGTATTAACACTCTTAATTATGGCATATGTTATGAAACGTTAAGTACATTTTGCTGTTCTTCTACATCGTTTTATTCATGTTTGTACTCTTAACAAAGGATCTGAGTACTTCGTCCAGCACTGCTGGAAAGCATACAGAATTGGCAGATGTCTCTGTTGTGTCACATCTGATTTGACGGTTTGTCTTTAGGCTCTGAAGCTGAAGACCATTGTGAGAGGAGACGCCCCAACCAGCCTCGTTACCACCGGCCTGTGCAGAAAAGAGGTGAGAGCACGTCTCTGACTCATTTCACTGCACGGAAAAAAAAAGTCCAGATTCCTCATTTAAAACAAAACAATGTTCTGCCAAAGCAAGTGGATATTAATTCCAATATGTGTGTTTTACTTACATGTTTGTGTGTGTGTGTGTGTGTGTGTGTGTGTGTGTGTGTGTGTGTGTGTGTGTGTGTGTGTGTGTGTGTGTGTGTGTGTGTGTGTGTGTGTGTGTGTGTGTGTGTGTGTGTGTATCTGCTCGTATGTTGCAGCCATGGGAGTCCCAGTCGTTCAGCAGCACCTTCCCTATGAGATCGTGTGTGCCGACTCCTGGGGTCAGTCTCTGCTGGCTGCCACCGACGCGGCCGGGGTCATGCTGCTAGATGGTGAGGTCACCCCTCGTCGATATCTATCGCCCCATGCCCTCTAAAATAAAGCCACCCGTCAATATCCATTCAATACTGCACTCAGCAGAATGCCAAGGCCGACAGCTAGCATGATGATGATGATGATGATGATGATGATGATGATGATGATGATGTTGTCCTCTTTCAGGCCCTGATCCAGCTTTGTCCAACGCCGGTGAGTGTTTTATATATATTTCAACCTTCCGATTTGAACCGTCTATTTACTATGCTGTGTGCGTTTGTGTTCTCAGAGACGCAGGCCGTGCCCCCGGTCCAGGTGTTTGACAGAACCATGGTGGTGAAGCAGGTGCACGTTCTCGAGCCTCAGGACCTGCTTATCACCAGGGCTGACAAAGGTGGGCCGAGACCACAAAACACCTCAGAGACTGCTTCCCCCTGGAACCACGCTTTGTCATCCCCTCATTTCAACAGTATTTACAGCTCATCTTCTCCTATTATCCCCATCGCTCCGTCTTATATCATCTCTGTCATCTCTCGCTGTGGAGTTGAGTACATACTTACCATTTCCACCTCCGCTGGCCCAGTGAACACATTGATCTCTGGCTGTGATCTAAGGGAGCTGACCTATAGAGAACCAATCCCCATCGCGTGTGTGTGTGTGTGTGTGTGTGTGTGTGTGTGTGTGTGTGTGTGTGTGTGTGTGTGTGTGTGTGTGTGTGTGTGTGTGTGTGTGTTCATGTTTGTCCTGCAGGACTGGATTGACTCAGAGAGGAGAGGGCTATAGACAGACATGCAGAAAGACACAAATCACTAATTAAACATACAGAACTACAAGTACATACAAGAAGGCGCTGTCTATTAACAGCTGTAGGATTCTTCTCGCGTTTGCCTCGAGCAGAAGAGCATGTAATTAATTAGCCGGCAGATGATTAGCTAACCCTAATATTGACGAACAGGGTTGACTCGCTTTTGATGGCGATTATGTGATGGCAGCGCAAACATTTGTCACAACTGTGTGTGGGCTTTGATTAAGCTTCAGAGAGAGAGAGAGAGAGAGAGAGAGAGAGAGAGAGAGAGAGAGAGAGAGAGAGAGAGAGAGAGAGAGAGAGAGAGAGAGAGAGAGAGAGCCTGAAGAAGCCTTCTAGTAATCCTCCTGCAGCACAACGCCATTGTCTGGCCGTGGGAGGATGCTAAAAAAAGGACTCTGCAAATTAAGAGTAACCTTCATGCAAAACAGAAGTGGCTTTTGTTTGGTTTCCCAGGGAAGGACGCTCGCCTCTATGTG